>NC_045435.1:61039457-61317355 GCF_002776525.5 Piliocolobus tephrosceles | reverse complement strand
ATTTTTCGTGGATGTTCCACCATGTGGTAAATTATTATAACTTCATTCCTGATGTTTAAAAGATTATGACTGATAAGGTAAGCCTTATGCTTTCATATTTCATTCACTTCACTCTCCTTATAAATAATTCATAGAACAAAATTACTGTCCCAGAAAAATACAGTCTGTTTCATCAGCCCTTTCACACTTTATTGATCAATGCATATAATTTTTAGTACATATCCATGGAATTTAGAAATCTAGCCTTTTCCTTTGTTCCATGGTACTTTACAGGCGCATATTTCTATCCAAATATTTGTGTTTATAAACTCTATACTACAAAAACATTGTTCCTATTTATACTATTTATATTGCAAATCTTTTTGATATTAAGGACAGCTTTCATTCACCTGTTATAAAATTTGTTAAAATAGCTATCATTTATTAGGTACTTACGAGTGAGCTCAGTCATATCTCATTTTTTTGTTTTGGTCTTTATAACGATACTGTGAGGTAAATATTATGTCTATTTTATATGTTAAGAAACTAAGCTCATAGATGTTAAATAATTCTTCCAAGGAAACTGAAGAGTTAGTGCTGGATTCAGAATTTAAATTCTCTCAGTGTTCAGACACCAGAGCTCGTGTTTCAACCGTGAGACATGGTGTCCCTTGTGGAATGGGGCTAGCTCAAAAGAATGATCAGGATCCCAGCCCAGGCTGCTGAAATCTGTTTTTATTATGCTGTTCCTTTAGCAATTGATGATATTAAGATCTTTACAGGACCCTTCCAACATGATCATCTTAAAAGTATCTAGCAAATAAGAGGATCCATTTTGTATTGTCTAACAAAAGAATTTATCTAGACCTTATCTGGATTTTCCATCTTATTTTGACTAAGGATATCCTTTTAAGTAGAAGCTGAGGGTGGTGGTGACCAGCACCAAGAGAGTGGGGAGAGCAATGCAACACTGTCTGTTAATCAGTGGGCCAATAGGTGCCCCAGGCAAAGGATCACATCCTTGAAATAGGAAATGTCAGAATGTTACAAAAGCATGAGAAAAATGTCCTAAGAGTAGGAATGGTGGAACTGAACAATTTAAGAAGGGGTGAGGAGAAGGCAAGAAAATAAGAGAGACTAAACAAAGCAGTTCAAAGCCATAAAAAAAAAAAAATTAAAATTCTTTCTTTCAATTTTGTCTTAATTGGCTTTTATTTTCTGTTTCAACAGAGGTACTTTAGAGAGTAAAAAGTAGTAGAATATGTCAAATGTATATATAGTTGACATATTCTAATATAAGGCAATATATATATATATACTTGACATCGTCTAATAATTACTATTATATATATGTCTTTATATAAATATTTTAAAATTGTGGGGGAAAAAAACAGTCTTTAGAGCAATGGATGTTTTTACCACAAAGGGGACTGTAAAATACCCTGCCACTTTAAAAAAAAAAACAAAAAACAAAAACAAAAACTTCTTAAGTTGAATTCGATGTTTCGACTCATTTCTTTCCTTAGTAATCATTTTATATATTTAACAAATTATACCATTTAATATGATGTTCATTAAAAACATTTCAATTTCAATCAAGTCTTGGAAACCATTGTAGACCCCCCTCCCACTCTTTAAAAACATATCCACAGGGGGCGGAGCAAGATGGCCAAATAGGAACAGCTCCAGTCTCCAACTCCCAGCGCGAGTGACACAGAAGACCGGTGATTTCTGCATTTTCAAATGAGGTACTGGGGTCATCTCACTAGGGAGTGCCGGACAATCGGTGCTGGTCAGCTGCTACAGCCCGACCAGCGAGAGCTGAAACAGGGTGAGGCATCGCCTCACCTGGGAAGTGCAAGGGGGAAGGGAATCCCTTTTCCTAGCCAGGGGAACTGAGACACACAACACCTGGAAAATCGGGTAACTCCCACCCCAATACTGCGCTTTAAGCAAACGGGCACACCAGGAAATTATATCCCACACCTGGCTGGGAAGGTCCCATGGCCACAGAGCCTCCCTCATTGCTAGCACAGCAGTCTGCGATCTAACTGTAAGGCAGCAGTGAGGCTGGGGGAGGGGCGCCCGCCATTGCTGAGGCTTAAGTAGGTAAACAGAGCCGCTGGGAAGCTGGAACTGGGTGGAGCTCACAGCACCTCAAGGAAACCTGCCTGTCTCTGTAGACTCCACCTCTGGGGACAGGGCACAGCTAAACAACAACAACAAAAAAAGCAGCAGAAACCTCTGCAGATGCAAACAACTCTGTCTGACAGCTTTGAAGAGAGCAGTGGATCTCCCCACATGGAGGTTGAGATCTGAGAAGGGACAGACTGCCTGCTCAAGTGGGTCCCTGACCCCTGAGTAGCCTAACTGGGAGACATCCCCCACTAGGGGCAGTCTGACACCCCACACCTCACAGGGTGGAGTACACCCCTGAGAGGAAGCTTTCAAAGTAAGAATCAGACAGGTACACTCGCTGTTCAGCAATATTCTATCTTCTGCAACCTCTGCTGCTGATACCCAGGCAAACAGGGTCTGGAGTGGACCTCAAGCAATCTCCAACAGACCTGCAGCTGAGGGTCCTGACTGTTAGAAGGAAAACTATCAAACAGGAAGGACACCTATACCAAAACCCCATCAGTATGTCACCATCATCAAAGACCAGAGGCAGATAAAACCACAAAGATGGGGAAAAAGCAGGGCAGAAAAGCTGGAAATTCAAAAAATAAGAGCGTGTCTCCCCCTGCAAAGGAGTGCAGCTCATTGCCAGCAATGGATCGAAGCTGGTCAGAGAATGACTTTGATGAGATGAGAGAAGAAGGCTTCAGTCCATCAAACCTCTCAGAGCTAAAGGAGGAATTACGTACCCAGCGCAAAGAAACTAAAAATCTTGAAAAAAGAGTGGAAGAATTGACAGCTAGAATAATTAATGCAGAGAAGGTCATAAACGAAATGACAGAGATGAAAACCATGACACGAGAAATACATGACAAATGCACAAGCTTTAGTAACCGACTCAATCAACTGGAAGAAAGAGTATCAGCGATTGAGGATCAAATGAATGAAACGAAGCGAGAAGAGAAGCCAAAAGAAAAAAGAAGAAAAAGAAATGAACAAAGCCTGCAAGAAGTATGGGATTATGTAAAAAGACCAAATCTACATCTGATTGGGGTGCCTGAAAGTGAGGGGGAAAATGGAACCACGTTGGAAAACACTCTTCAGGATATCATCCAGGAGAACTTCCCCAACCTAGTAGGGCAAGTCAACATTCAAATTCAGGAAATACAGAGAACACCACAAAGATACTCCTCGAGAAGAGCAACTCCAAGACACATAATTGCCAGATTCACCAAAGTTGAAATGAAGGAAAAAAATCTTAACCACAGCCAGAGAGAAAGGTCGGGTTACCCACAAAGGGAAGCCCATCAGACTAACAGCAGATCTCTCGACAGAAACTCTACAAGCCAGAAGAGAGTGGGGGCCAATATTCAACATTCTTAAAGAAAAGAATTTTAAACCCAGAATTTCATATCCAGCCAAACTAAGTTTCATAAGTGAAGGAGAAATAAAATCCTTTACAGATAAGCAGATGCTTAGAGATTTTGTCACCACCAGGCCTGCCTTACAAGAGACCCTGAAGGAAGATCTAAACATGGAAAGGAACAACCTGTACCAGCCATTGCAAAAACATGTCAAAATGTAAAGACCATCGAGGCTAGGAAGAAACTGCATCAACTAACGAGCAAAATAACCAGTTAATATCATAATGGCTGGATCAAGTTCACACATAACAATATTAACCTTAAATGTAAATGGACTAAATGCTCTAATGAAAAGACACAGACTGGCAAACGGGATAAAGAGTCAAGACCCATCAGTCTGCTGTATTCAGGAGACCCATCTCACATGCAGAGACATACATAGGCTCAAAATAAAGGGATGGAGGAAGATCTACCAAGCAAATGGAGAACAAAAAAAAGCAGGGGTTGCAATCCTAGTCTCTGATAAAACAGACTTTAAACCATCAAAGATCAAAAGAGACAAAGAGGGCCATTACATAATGGTAAAGGGATCAATTCAACAGGAAGAGCTAACTATCCTAAATATATATGCACCCAATACAGGAGCACCCAGATTCATAAAGCAAGTCCTTAGAGACTTACAAAAAGACTTAGACTCCCATACAATAATAATGGGAGACTTCAACACTCCACTGTCAACATTAGACAGAACAATGAGACAGAAAGTTAACAAGGATATCCAGGAATTGAACTCATCTCTGCACCAAGCGGACCTAATAGACATCTATAGAACTCTCCACCCCAAATCAACAGAATATACATTCTTCTTAGCACCACATCGCACTTATTCCAAAATTGACCACATAATTGGAAGTAAAGCACTCCTCAGCAAATGTGAAAGAACAGAAATTATAACAAACTGTCTCTCAGACCACAGTGCAATCAAACTAGAACTCAGGACTAAGAAACTCAATCAAAACTGCTCAACTACATGGAAACTGAACAACCTGTTCCTGAATGACTACTGGATACATAATGAAATGAAGGCAGAAATAAAGATGTTCTTCGAAACCAATGAGAACAAAGATACAACATACCAGAATCTCTGGGACACATTTAAAGCAGTGTGTAGAGGGAAATTTATAGCACTAAATGCCCACAAGAGAAAGCAGGAAAGATCTAAAATGGACACTCTAACATCACAATTAAAAGAACTAGAGAGGCAAGAGCAAACACATTCAAAAGCTAGCAGAAGGCAAGAAATAACTAAGATCGGAGCAGAACTGAAGGAGATAGACACAAAAATCCCTCCAAAAAATCAATGAATCCAGGAGTTGGTTTTATGAAAAGATCAACAAAATTGACAGACCACTAGCAAGACTAATAAAGAAGAAAAGAGAGAAGAATCAAATAGATGCAATAAAAAATGATAAAGGGGATATCACCACTGACCCCACAGAAATACAAACTACCATCAGAGAATACTATAAACACCACTATGCAAATAAACTAGAAAATCTAGAAGAAATGGATAATTTCCTGGACACTTACACTCTTCCAAGACTAAACCAGGAAGAAGTTGAATCCCTAAATAGACCAATAGCAGGCTCTGAAATTGAGGCAATAATTAATAGCCTACCAACCAAAAAAAGTCCAGGACCAGATGGATTCACAGCTGAATTCTACCAGAGGTACCAGGAGGAGCTGGTACCATTCCTTCTGAAACTATTCCAATCAATAGAAAAAGAGGGAATCCTCCCTAACTCATTTTATGAGGCCAACATCATCCTGATACCAAAGCCTGGTAGAGACACAACAAAAAAAGAGAATTTTAGACCAATATCCCTGATGAACATCGATGCAAAAATCCTCAATAAAATACTGGCAAAACGGATTCAGCAGCACATCAAAAAGCTTATCCACCATGATCAAGTGGGCTTCATCCCTGGGATGCAAGGCTGGTTCAACATTCGCAAATCAATAAATGTAATCCAGCATATAAACAGAACCAAAGACAAGAACCACATGATTATCTCAATAGATGCAGAAAAGGCTTTTGACAAAATTCAACAGCCCTTCATGCTAAAAACGCTCCATAAATTCGGTATTGATGGAACGTACCTCAAAATAATAAGAGCTATTTATGACAAACCCACAGCCAATATCATACTGAATGGGCAAAAACTGGAAAAATTTCCTTTGAAATCTGGCACAAGACAGGGATGCCCTCTCTCACCGCTCCTATTCAACATAGTGTTGGAAGTTCTGGCTAGGGCAATCAAGCAAGAGAAAGAAATAAAGTGTATTCAGTTAGGAAAAGAAGAAGTCAAATTGTCCCTGTTTGCAGATGACATGATTGTATACTTAGAAAACCCCATTGTCTCAGCCCAAAATCTCCTTAAGCTGATAAGCAACTTCAGCAAAGTCTCAGGATACAAAATTAATGTGCAAAAATCACAAGCATTCTTATACACCAGTAACAGACAAACAGAGAGCCAAATCATGAATGAACTTCCATTCACAATTGCTTCAAAGACAATAAAATACCTAGGAATCCAACTTACAAGGGATGTAAAGGACCTCTTCAAGGAGAACTACAAACCACTGCTCAGTGAAATAAAAGAGGACACAAACAAATGGAAGAACATACCATGCTCATGGATAGGAAGAATCAATATCGTGAAAATGGCCATACTGCCCAAGGTTATTTATAGATTCAATGCCATCCCCATCAAGCTACCAATGAGTTTCTTCACAGAATTGGAAAAAACTTCTTTAAAGTTCATATGGAACCAAAAAAGAGCCCGCATTGCCAAGACAATCCTAAGTCAAAAGGACAAAGCTGGAGGCATCACGCTACCTGACTTCAAACAATACTACAAGGCTACAGTAACCAAAACAGCATGGTACTGGTACCAAAACAGAGATATAGACCAATGGAACAGAACAGAGTCCTCAGAAATAATACCACACATCTACAGCCATCTGATCTTTGACAAACTTGAGAGAAACAAGAAATGGGGAAAGGATTCCCTATTTAATAAATGGTGCTGGGAAAATTGGCTAGGCATAAGTAGAAAGCTGAAACTGGATCCTTTCCTTACTCCTTATACAAAAATTAATTCAAGATGGATTAGAGACTTAAATATTAGACCTAATACCATAAAAACCCTAGAAGAAAACCTAGGTAGTACCATTCAGGACATAGGCATGGGCAAGGACTTCATGTCTAAAACACCAAAAGCAACGGCAGCAAAAGCCAAAATTGACAAATGGGATCTCATTAAACTAAAGAGTTTCTGCACAGCAAAAGAAACTACCATCAGAGTGAACAGGCAACCTAGAGAATGGGAGAAAATTTTTGCAATCTACTCATCTGACAAAGGGCTGATATCCAGAACCTACAAAGAACTCAAACAAATTTACAAGAAAGAAACAAACAACCCCATCAAAAAGTGGGCAAAGGATATGAACAGACATTTCTCAAAAGAAGACATTCATACAGCCAAGAGACACATGAAAAAATGCTCATCATCACTGGCTATCAGAGAAATGCAAATCAAAACCACAATGAGATACCATCTCACACCAGTTAGAATGGCAATCATTAAAAAGTCAGGAAACAACAGGTGCTGGAGAGGATGTGGAGAAATAGGAACACTTTTACGCTGTTGGTGGGATTGTAAACTAGTTCAACCATTATGGAAAACAGTATGGCAATTCCTCAAGAATCTAGAACTAGATGTACCATATGACCCAGCTATCCCACTACTGGGTATATACCCAAAGGATTATAAATCATGCTGCTATAAAGACACATGCACACATATGTTTATTGCGGCACTATTCACAATAGCAAAGACTTGGAATCAACCCAAATGTCCATCCGTGACAGACTGGATTAAGAAAATGTGGCACATATACACCATGGAATACTATGCAGCCATAAAAAAGGATGAGTTTGCATCCTTTGTAGGGACGTGGATGCAGCTGGAAACCATCATTCTTAGCAAACTATCACAAGAAGAGAAAACCAAACACTGCATGTTCTCACTCAGGTGGGAACTGAACAATGAGATCACTTGGACTCGGGAAGGGGAACATCACACACCGGGGCCTATCATGGGGAGGGGGGAGGGGGAAGGGATTGCATTGGGAGTTATACCTGATATAAATGACGAATTGATGGGTGCTGACGAGTTGATGGGGGCAGCACACCAACATGGCACAAGTATACATATGTAACAAACCTGCACATTATACACATGTACCCTAGAACTTAAAGTATAATAATAAAATAAAATAAAAAAAACATATCCACATGGAGTTTTCTAAATGCAATATGTTGGAACTTTCCACAATCATCAAAAGATAAAAAGTGAATATTTAGTAAAAAGACTGACATTTTTAGAAATGATTAAGAAATATTAAACATTTTATAAAATGAAAACTTTATATTTAATAAAAATAACATCTTTTTTGCTGTGTAGTTATATATATTACCAATGCTAGCCATCAGGACAGAAAATCTGTAAATGAAATTTCCTATACTAGCAAACTCAAATACTCATTAAGTCAATGAATTGATTAATTAAAATATAGCCATATCAAGATAATCTTTATATTTACAGTCTGCGACTCCTCTCACAAGAGATATAGAATGATGCAATACAATTTGCATTTAATTTTGTTTTTTTCTTTTAATTTTAATTTTAGATTCAGGGGGTACATGTGCAGGTTTCTTGCAAGGCTATATTGCCTGATGCTGAGGTTTGAGCCTCTATTGATTCCATCATATGGTAGTGAACATGGTACCCAACAGGAAGATTTTCAACCATTGTTCTCCACCATTTTTCCTCCTTTTGAAGTCCCTAGTGTCTACTGTTCTCATCCTTATGTTTGTGTGTACCCAAGGTTTAGCTCCCGCCTATAAGTGAGAACATGTGATATTTGGTTTTCCCTTTCTATGTTAATTTCCTTAGGATAATGTCCTCCAGCAGCATCTATGTTGCTGCAAAAGATATAATTTCATTCTTATTTATGGCTGAATAGTATTCCATGGTGTATACGTACCACATTTTATTTATCCAGTTCACCATTGGAAGGCACATAGGTTGATTCCATGTCTTTGCTACTGTGAATATTGCTGCAGTAAACATATGCATACAGATGTCTTTTTGGTAGAATGATTTATTTTCCATTGGGTATATAATCAGTAATGGGAATGCTGGGTCAAACAGTAGTTCTGTTTTAAATTCTTCAAGAAATCTCCAAACTGCTTTCCACAGTGTCTGAACTAATTTACATTCCCACCAACAGCACATAAGTATTACCTTTTCTCCACAGCCTCACTAACATCTGCTGATTTTTTGACTTGCATGATAGCCATTCTGACTGGTGAGAGACAGTATCTTATCGTGGTTTTGATTTTCTTTTCTCTGATGATTAGTAATGATGAGCATTTTTTCATGTGTTTCTTGGCCACCTGTGTGACTTTTTTTGAGAGGAAGTCTATTCATATCCTAGATGCTGGACATTAGCCCTTTCTCAGATGCATAGTTAGCAAATATTTTGTCCCATTCTCTAGGTGTCTGTTCACACTGTTGATAGTTTCTTTTGCTGTGCAGATGTCTTTAGTTTCTGTAGGTCCCACTTGTGAATTTTTGTTTTTATTGTGATTGCTTTTGAGGGTGTGGTGATAAATTATTTGCCTAAACCAATGTCCAGAGAGATATTTCCTAGGTTTTCTTCTAGGGATTTTATAGTTTGAGATATTGTATTTATATCTTTAATCTATCTCAAGTTAATTTTTGAATGTGGTGAAAAGTTGGGGGTCCAGTTTCATTTTTCTGGACATGGTTTGGGTTGGTTCCATGGTTCCATGTCATTGCTATTATAAATAGTGCTGCAATAAATATTCGTGTACATGTGTCTTTACAGTAGAAGGATTTATATTTCTTTGGGTGTATACCCAGTAATGGGATTGCTGGGTCAAATGATGTTTCTGGTTCTAGATCTTTGAGGAATCATCACACTATCTTCCATAATGGTTGAACTAATTTACATTCCCACCAACAGAGTAAAAGTTTTCCTATTTCTCCACAGCCTTGCCAGCATCTATTGTTTTCTGACTTTTTAATAACAGATATTCTGACTGGCATGAGATGGTATCTCATTGTGGTTTTGATTTGCATTTCTCTGATGATCAGAGATGTTGAGCGTTTTTTCATGTTTTTTGGCCACATAAATGCCCTTTTGAGAAGTGTCTGCTCATATCCCTTGCCCGTTTTGTGACGAGGTTGTGTCTTTTTCTCTTGTAAATATGTTTACATTCCTTTTAAATTCTGGATATTAGACCTTTGTCAGATGGGTAGATTGCAGAAATTTTCTCCCATTCTGTAGGTTGCCTGTTCACTCTGATGATAGTTTGCTTTTGCTGTGCAGAAGCTCTTTAGTTCAATTATATCCCATTCGTCAATGGCTTTTGTTCCAATTGCTTTTCGTGTTTTCATCATGAAGCCTTTGCCAGTGCCTATGTCCTGAATGGTATTGCTTAGATTTTCCTCTAGAGTTTTTATGGTTTTGAGTTTTACTTTTAAGTCTGCTCCATCTTGATTTAATTTTTATATAAGGTGTAAGGAAGTGGTCCAGTTTCAGTTCTCTGCATATAGCTATCCAGTTTTCCCAGCACCATTAATTGAATAGGAGATCTTTCCCCAATTGCTTGCTTTTGTCAGGTTTGTTGAAGATTAGATGGTTGTAGATGTGTGGTGTTATTTCTGAGGTCTCTATTCTGCTCCATTGGTCTATGTCTGTTTTGGTACCAGTACCATGCTGTTTTGGTTACAGTAGGCTTGTGAAACGCTACTGATTTTTGTACATTAATTTTGTATCCTGTGACTCCTGAAGTTGTTTATCAAATATAGGAGCCTTTTGTTGGAGTCTTTAAGGTTTTCTAGGTCTATAATCACATTGTTAGTGAAGAGAGATAATTTGACTTCCTTTTTTCCTATTTGGGTGCCTTACATTTCTTTCTTTTACTTGACTGTTCTGGCTAGAATTTCCAATACTGTGTTGAAAATGAATGGTAAGAGTGAGCATCCTTCTCTTGTTTCAGCTCTTTAGGGAAGTGCTTCCAACTCTTGCCTTTTCAGTACGATATTGGCTGTGTGTTTGTCATAGCTGGCTCTTATTATTTTGAGGTATGCTCTTTTGATACCTAGTTTAAACTGCTGAAGGTTTTTATCGTTAAGTAATATTGGATTTTGTTGAACGCTTTTTCTATTTCTATTGAGATGATCATAAGGTTTTTGTTTAAAATCCTGTTTATGTGACGAAACACATTCAATGATTTGCGTGTGTTGAATCAACTTTGCACCCAGGGAATAAAGCCTACTTGATCATGGGGAATTAATTTTTGATGTCCTGCTGGATTATGTTTGCAGGTATTTTGGTGAGAATTTTTGAGACTATGTTCATCAGGGATACTGGCCTATAGTTTTCTTTTTTCATTGTGACTTTGCCAGATTTTGGTATTAAGAAGATACTGCTTTTATAGAATGAGTTAAAGGGGAATTGCTTCTTTTCAATTTTTTTGGAATAGTTTCCGTAGGATTGGAAAGACCTCTTCTCGGTACATCTGGTATAATTTATCTGTGAATCTATCTCATCTGGGGATTTTTTGGGGTTGGTAGGTTTTTTGAATTACTGATTCAATTTCAGAGCTTGTTTTTGGTCTGTTCAGGGTTTTTTCTGAACAGATTCAATCTTGGGAGGTTGTGTATTTCCAGGAATTTATATATTACTTCCAATTTTTCTAGTTTGTACAAATGGGTGTGTTCATAACAATTTCTGAGGATCTTTTGTGTTTCTGTGGTATTGATTGCAATGTCATCTTTGTCATTTATGATTGTGCTTATTTGGATCTTCTTTTTGTCTTTGTTAATCTAGTTAGTGCTTGATCAATCTTGTTTATCCTTTCAAAACACCAGTTTTTCATTTTGTTGATTCCTTGTATGCTTTTTCAGGTCTCAATTTTGTCTAGTTCTGCTCTGATTTTAGTTATTCCTTTTCTTCTGCTATCTTTGGGAATTGTTTTTGTTTTTCTAATACCTTTGGTGCAATGGTAGATTGTTATTTTGAGCTCTTTCTGTCTTCTTGATGTAGGTATTTAGTGCTAAAAACTTTCCTCTTAACACTGCTTTTGCTGCATGCCAGAGATTTTGGTATGACATGTCTCTGTTTTCATTTGTGTCAAAGAATGTTTTGATTTCTGCCTTGATTCGTTGTTTATCTAAAAGACATTAAGGAGCACATGGTTTAGTTTTCATGTAATTTTGTTGTTTTGAGAGTTCCTCTTGGTATTTATTTCTATTTTTACTGCATTGTCATCTGAGAGAGGTATTCTTTGTATGATTTCACTTTTTAAAAAATGTATCAAGATTTGCTTTATGACCCCACATGTGGTCAGTCTTAGAGTACATTCCATGTGCAGATTAGAGGAGTGTATATTCTGTGGTTGTTGAGTGGAGTAATCAATGGTGCTATTAAATCTAATTGACTGAGTGTCAAATTTATATCCAGAATTTCTTTCTTAGTTTTCTGCTTTGATGATCTGTCTAATGCTGTCAGTGAGGTGTTGAAGTCCTCTACTAGTATTGTGTGGCTGTCTAAGTCTTTTCCTAGGTCTAAAAGTACTTGTTTTATGAATCTGGACGCTCCATTGTTGGGTGTATATATATTTAAGATAGTGAAGTCTTCTTGTTGAACTGAATGCTTATTTGTCTTTTTATTTATTTATTTTTTACTGTTGTTGGTTTAAAGTCTGTTTTATTCTATGCAGGAATAGTGACCCCTGCTCATTTTTTATTTTCCATTTTTGTGATAGATATTTCTCCATTCCTTTGTGTTGAACCTATAGGTATCATTACAGGTGAGACGGGTCCCCTGAAGACAGCAGAAGGTTGAATCTTGTTTTTTTTTTTTTTTTTTTTTTTTTTTTTTTTTTTTCCCCAAGTGCTACTTTGTGTCCTTTAAGTAGAACATTTAGACAGTTTACATTCAAGTTTAATACAAATATCTGAGTTTTTGTTCCTTTTACAGAGTCATTGGCTTGTTGCTTTTTAGTCTTGATTATGTAGTTGCTTTGTAGGGTCTGTGGTCTAAGTGCTTATGTATGTTTTTGCAGTAGCAGACAGTATTCTTTTGTTTCCATGTTACAACTCACTTAAACTCTTGTAAGACCAGTCTGGTGGTAACAAATTCCTTTAGTCATTGCTTATCTGGGAAAGATTTTATTTGTCCTTTGCTTATGATGTTTAGTTTAGTGATATATGAAATTCTTGGTTGGTATTTCTTTTCTTTAAGAATGCTTGGATAGATTCCCATTCTTTTCTGTCTTGTAAGGTTTCTGCTGAGAAGTCCACATTTAGCTTGATAAGGTTCCCTTTTCAATGATATGGCTCTTTTGTTCAGCTGCCTTTAAGACTTTTTTCTTTCATGTTGACCTTGAAAATCTGTTGACTAGGTACATTGGGACTGGTCATTTTGTATAGCTTCTTACAAAGGTTCTCTGAATTTCTTGTATTTGCAGGTGACCTTTATAGAGGGATTGTGGAAATGTTTGTGGACTATGTCCTCAAATATGTTTTCCAAATTGCTTACTCTCTCTTCTCTCTCAGGAATGCCAAAGAATTGTAGGTTTGGTAGTTTTACATAATCCCATATTTTTCAGGGGCTTTGTTCATTTTTAATTTTTTTCTTTTGTATTTTGTCTGATTGGGTTGATTCATAGGACTGGTCTTCAAGCTCTGAAATTCTTTCCTCCACTTTGTCTGCTCTATCGTTGAGCTTCCAGTTGTATTTCAAAATTATATTAGTAAATTTTTCAATTCTAGAAGTTCAGATTGGTTCTTTCTTAATAAAGCTATTTACTCTTTCAAGTATCATGTTGTTTTTCTGGCTTCCTTGGAGTGTATTTCAACTTTCTCTTGGACCTTGTTGAGTTTCCTTGCCATCCAGATTCTGAATTCTATGGCTGTCATTTCAGAATTTGAATCTGGTTAAGAACTTTTACTAAAGAACCAATACAAACATTTGTAAGTAATGAAACACCACGACTTTTTGCATTTCCAGAGTTCTTGCACTAATTCCTTCTTGTCTGAGGGAGCTAGTGCTTCTTTTAATTTTTGAATTTGCTGTTGTTTGCATGAGGCTTTTTGTTTTTATATTCTTTTTTTCCCTAGAGGTTTTCGATGTGGTGTACGTTATGTATAGTTTATTGGCTTTTTTTCAGGGAACTGTCAGAAGGCTAAGGCTCTGTATAGGTTCCTTGGCTGTAGATTGGATTTCCAAGTGTTGAAGCAATGTATTTTTGTTTGATAGTGTAACTCAGGTTGCAGTCCAGTAGGTGGTGCTTAAGAGTAAGGGTAAAGAGTGAGGCTCACACTCAGCATCCTGTGGTGGATTTGTATTTCAGTGCCTCTGCAGCAGTGCTGTAGGGAGAGGAAGTGGGCAGTAAGAGATCACTCCCTTACCAAGTCCCTTTCTGGGCCTTGGTGGTATCCCCCTCAACTACTGGTAGCACCCACATTTCTTTTCCCCAAGGGGGACATTGGGAGACTGTGCTCCCTACTCCCTTAGGGGGCAATCTGAGCTGAGTGTTAGCCCACCAGGATACTTGCAATTCCCCAGGGACCTGCTTGTCCCCTGGGCACCCCAAAGTCAGAGTGGGTTGTGCAGTATGTCTGTAGATGATCTAGTAATGCAGTGCATAAAGGGCAGAGGATCCTCAGGCAAGGCAGTGGTGCCATGAGTGTGTGATATGGTTTGGCTGTGTCCCCACCCAAGATCTCTTCTTGAATTGTAATCCCCATAGTCCCCATGTGTCATGGGAGGCACCCAGTGGGAAGTGATTGGATCATGGGGGCAGTTTCCCCATACCGTTCTCATAATAGTGAGTCCTCACAAGATGTGATGGTTTTATAAGCATCTGGTATTTCCACTGCTTGCACTCACTCTACCCTGCTGCTCTGTGAAGAAGGTGCTTGCTTCTCCTTTGCCTTCCACAATGATTGTAAGTTTTCTGAGGCTTCCCCAGCAATGCAAAACTATGAGTCAATTGAACCCTTCTTTATAAATTACCCAGTCTCTGGTATTTCTTCATAGGAGTGTGAGAATAATCTAATACAGTGTGCAGCCATATGGTACCCACATTCTGGGGTTTTTCAGTCCAGCAGATTGCCTTGGAGCTCTCCCAGCTCGTGATCCCCTGGCCTGGCAGGTCTTCCTCTGGTGTCCTCCTTGATAGCAGATCCGACCAGCTAGGCTTGTCCCAAGCCATTTTCACCCAGATTGTTGAGCCATTGCAGATGTTTCAGACCATAGAGCTCCCTGGGGAAGAAGTTGCAGCTGGCTATAAGGTCACGTCCTTCCTACACATGTCTTGTGAAGGGAGGACACCCATCTTCTGTGCCATCACATGAACCTGTGCCACACTCTTCTTTGTGTTCTGAGAGTGGGGGCTCCTCCCCTGCTAGAGCTCAGGCCACACATCCCAGCTTAATACCCTTGAGTGGTGTCCATGAGTCCTGGTTAGTTTGGACCAGGCCTGCAGATTTGTTCTCTGGCCCCTCAAGGTCCAGCACTGGCTGTTCTAGTGGATAGTGAACTGCTCCCAGGCAACCAGCAAAAAACTCAGATTGCTCAATGGAGACTGTACTGTAGGCACCCTCCTGCAAAGAGGGGCAGGCAGGCAAGCGGACACCGGGATTACATGCACCCAGTCCTGTGGCAATGGCAACCATGCTGTCTCCTGACCTGACAGAAAGCAGAAGCTGCAGCCACTTAGTGCAAGATGGACAGCCTTCTGGAATGGGTACCTAAGGTTATGCTTTTCTGTAGATGCACCATGTAGCAACATCTTTTTGGGTCTGCACTGGTTTGAGCTGTGTCTGTCTGTTCTCTAGGTAACTCCTCCTACCAGTTCAAAAGCTTAAGGGGCCTGGGAATTTCTGTTGGCAGGATCCCAGAAGTCCACAATGGGAGTAGTACCCTGGAGTTCCTTCTCTCAACCCTATCTTGGGTCCAGTGCAGGACTGGGATCAGTCTTGGCAACCAGCGACTCTGAGCAGGCTTCCTAGCTTCTTCCTCCTCCAAGAACAGTGTCTGTATTGCCTCTCTATTGATTTTCAGTACTTTCTCTTAAAAGATTGGTTCCAAGTGTAGTAGTTTACTTGATATTTTTATTCCTCTCCATGGCAGAGGCATTTTCTGGCTGTGTCTAGTCAGCCATTTTTGCCTGGAATCTTGTATTTCATTTTGAAGTGAGTAGTAACAGGATTGTAGTATGTTTTGTTCAAATTCAGATATTTTTTCCCTTTTCTTTCTTCTTAGTATTTGATTAGTTCTCCAGATATGCCTCTTTGTAAGTTTTTTAAACATTAGAATGACACAGAGGTTAATCTTCAATGAAATAAATAGATATTTTACTTATGTATTAGCATCACTAGATTTCTGTGTTTTTAATGAAGATTTTTACAAGTTCCAGAAAAAATAAATATTAGATTAGTTGTGATATAAGGTCACATATTCAATATAAAAAAAGGCTTATTTTGTTCCACTTACATTTTAAACTTTGGAAATAGAGTCGGTTAAAAAACAGTCCAGTTTTTGCATAAGCTTGAAGACTCATCATGCAAGACAAACTTTCTATCAAGTTAATCTTTTATAGAGTCAGTTTGATATTCCATTTGCATCCCTTCAGAATCTATTATGGATATAGAAGAATTTACCCATTCTTTCATAGAATTCATATCTTCCAGTTGGTTATAGAAGCTCAAAAGTTTTTCAAACCTAGATGGAGATTATGTTAACCTTTGCCAAACTTATTTTCTAGGGAGCAGGGGAGGATTGAGATGAGCTTTGTGCATGTTTTTCTACTCCTCTCCTCTCCCACCTCAGTGATGATGGCGAGGGGAAGGGATTGAAGAAGTGATTTCCAAGCCAGTGACTAGAGAAAATATCTCTACAAACTGAATGCCACATATAATCTGCCAAATCACCTATCATCATTGCTTGGTTTATGGGAAGAGTATAATTGATTTTAACAGGATCTAAGGCTTTAATCATGTTACTGACAACCACAGGTTTCCCAGATTGCATAATACGTTGTGATCATGATGGTTGACTTACAATGACAAGGTTCTAGAACACACATATATATATATATATATATATGAAATTTTAAATATCATTATTTGATAATCCAATGCAGAGCTGTTGATATTAATTTCATTCAGTCCTTTCTTTCTCAGACCAATCCAATTATTTTGATATTGTTACAGCCCATGGGCCCATGCATGTTTACCTTCTCAGTGACTTGATTGAGTGAATATGAGGAGAGCAGGTTATTAAAGTATTGTTACTTTTGCTACCCAAAGTGTGAGCCATGGACCAGCAGCATCAGTAACACTGATGCTGAAGTGCAGTAGCCTAGGCTGTGCCCCAAATGTACTAAATTAGAATCCTAACAGAATCTACAGAAAATTCTCATGCACTTTAAAGTTGGAAAAATACTGAAATAGAGCAGTAGGTCTTAGTTTCAGCTATAAATTATAATCACCTGGGAGAATTTTAATAATTATTATGTCTGTGCCTCACTTCTGGCCATTTAAATAGAATTCTCTGAGGTGGGGGTCTGGGCATTGTTAACTGAACTATTAATAAATATGGCCTGAGAAGGACTCCATATTTCTATGTCTGAGTCCTTGTGGACAAACTGAAACCTAACTTAATAGGTAAACAAGATTGAAAACCCAGCTTAGAAGTATTTACCTGTAACAATAGCTGAGTCTTGGTCAATCCCAGCAGCCATACTTCAAACATTCATTTACTGCTGAGTGCTCACATTGTGTTCAAATAAGGTAAGTACTGAGCTGTGACCAATGCATTTGTTTTTGTGCCTCACTTTCAATTTCTGTATGTCACTTCCCTTTTTTTGTCTATAACTCTTCCACCATGTGGCTGTGCTGGATCTGCTGTGATTCTGGGAGAAGCCTGATTTGCTCAATTAAACTTCTTTAAATTTAATTCAGCTGAAGTTTTTCTTTTAACAGCATCAAATTAAAACAAAAAGTCTCTCTGTATAATTTAAATGCACAGCAAAGACCAAAAGCTACTGTACCTAAACAAATGGGTTTCTTTGTTAAATATTTTTTGCAGCTGTATTGTATGCCAGTCACTCCCAAGAGGGATGCTGCAATGAATACAGAACACAGAGCCTTTGGCATCATGGAACTTGCAGTCTAATAAGGCATACGCTATTACACATTAACAAAAACAACAATAAAATTATTTAATGACTTCATATTATTATGAGTGTTATGTAAACTTGGGGGGAAACACTTAAGACTGAGAAAGTTACTACTGTGTACATAGTGAAGAATGGGAATGGGGCAGGAGGATGTTGGGAATTTTGGAAGACTGTAAGTCTGGGAAAGGAACACTGGAAATAGTCCAGTACTTAGTACCCTGCTCAAGGGACTCTAGCTCAGTGTGTACACCCCACTGAATGTGTCGTGTAACCAACCTAGTGAGGGACTACATGCACCCAGGGTGTGTTAGAGGGAACTCTTCCTAATGAATCTTCCCTGAAAATGTATCTTCTGTTAAATTCATCAGCCTGGAGGTCAGCATTATTTCCTCATTTGCATTAAGGCATTGTACAAATCTGCAGTAGCTCTACTCTCAAACTTCTCTGGTTCTTCCTCCCAAACTATTTCTTGTTGGGGCCAAGAGACATTATAGCAATAGTGTAGTACTTGGGTATAAAGTTATGCAAGATGAGGGTGAGCAGAACTTTTTAAAGAACCTTCAAGACCTGGTCAAATTTTTAGATTTACCCTAAGGGCAAGAGAAAACCATCGATTCACCCTTCATATTCCAATTAAACTCTGATTTACATTCTCAAAGACCTGACAGACCTGTTGAGATTGGATTAGAGCAGGGTGAAGTGGTAAACCGAATAGATGAGGAGAACCTGTAAATAGTCAATTACAATAATTCAAGTGAGAGAGGATGATATCCCTGCCTAGAGCAGTCATAGGAGATACAGTAGGAATTCAAGATATAGCTGTAAACAGGGTGAGGTCTTATCTAAACAAATCAAGAACTCCTTACTGAAATTCATCAACCTCCAATACTAGTGGAATCTGAGGCCAGAAATATGAATTCAAAATTCAGGAGGAATAAAAATCTGAAAATAGTTTTGGCCTCACTGGAAAGTCTGAGCAAGAAAAGTTCTCAGTATACGTTAATTCCCATTTTTCCCTTAGGAAATATTACCACACATGACAAGCTTTTCTTTTGTTTTCTTTTTAAATCATTACTTGAATTGATACTTTCATACTTTTCTTAGGAAACTATATATGGATATGAGAGGGCCAAAATGTAAGACATTTTTCACTCCCTTCCCTGGTCAATGTAGTACAGTGAATAAAGAAAACATGTGAGGTTAGACAGATTTTAAAGAGCCTGGACACCTTGTTAAGGGAAGCTATTGTATAAATTGGCGAAGATGGGGCCCATGATGTGTATGCTATCCAGGCAGCCCATGAAACACAGAGGAAGCTGTACCAGGGGTCTCCATTTCTGATGGGAATAGAACTTCTCTCATTAATTTTCTCTTACATCATGAAATTAAGGCACTCATTAAACATTACTGTCTGCAAAGATGTAAATATTACAGTCTCACCAGGGTACCACAATGCTATAGTCTCACCAATGCATCACAATATGGAAGTCTCTCATTTTTTGAGGTATCACCTGGATTTTTTTGTCCCGTGACCATGAAAATTAAGGAGCATGGACACCAACAGTGAAGTTGGAGTGAAAGTTTAATAAGCGAAAGAAGAAACTACGCCACTACGGAGAAAGGGCCCAAAAGGGAGTTGCCATTTTTACAGTTGAATACAAGGGCTTTTGTAAGAAATCCGTGAGGGCTGGGTGTCTCATTTGTATAAGGCGCAGATTTCTGGTAGCTCCACCCTGTCCTCCTAATGTGCATAAGGGCCCTTAGGTTGAGCTACTCCATATTGCATGTGTCAGGGGACGGAATTTTCTATTGTGGGCATGTCTGGGCAAGTCACTTGGGTAGGCCTTTCTTATTTGTGTGGCTGTGGGCATGTCTTAGGCAGGCACCCCTGTGTAAGTTCCCTTATCTCTGCCTGCAGCTTGATTTTTCAGGCTGTCCTTTTGTTTGAAATAATTCAAAAAAGGACCCACTCTAACGGCATCCCTGACTGGTTTCTTCCTTTATTCTCTCTCATAAAATAAACATATTGTCCTTTTTTCCTCTCCATTTTTCCCTACTGCCAAGGAAATTTTAATAACCTCATCCATGTTTTCATTTTTCTCTTTATCCACAAGCACATAAGTATCAATATCAACTTAATGTCTACCTTTTCCTTTTCCGTTTTAAGCTCCTCATTCTCCATATAAATAATTTTCTAATCAAAAAAATAAGTTGCTTATACCAACTAAGGACTTTGCTTTTCAAAATTACAGTAGAACATGTATACTAAATTAAATCATGGCTGAACATGTTTCTCTCATTTACACATTTCTTTGTCCCTGGAAGTCCCAAGGAAAATGAAATCGGATACTTATTTCCCATTTAATATTTCTTTGCTTCTCAAGCCCTTGAAAAGTGAACTGAATTTTATTGTAAACATGATAATTACTGTGAGAATAAGAATTTTTAAAGGAAATCTCTGGTTTTAACTCATGGTATAAATTACTACTATAACATTCCATATTAACAATCAACATTTACACATAGAATTAAAAACTCCTGTGGGATTATTCTGCTGAAAAGGCAAACAGATGATAGTTCAAGCAAAACTGAAGCATGAAGTGTGGACAATATATTTTCAAGTGGATATAAAAAGACCAGTTGGCAGTTGATTTGAAAGTACTGACATTATAAGAGAGTGAAACATTGTTTCCCGTCATAGGCTAACGACAGATTTCAAACAGGCCTTCCCAATTGCTTTCTTGTTTCCTTCAATCTCCAATTCACCACATTTAAGGCTTATAGGTGAGAACTCAGACATCTGTAAACTTGTGAAATACTTCAAGTGTAGTTTTATCTTCACTATGAATAAAAAGAATGGGGGAATTTGTAGTTTGAAGTTTTAAGATAATTTAGAAAATACATATCTTTCCAAGGCCCACAGTATAAAATAGGGTGGGTACATGGTTTGGGATGATCTAATGAACTTTATTACCTGGATGTGCTAGAAGATATATCATAACAGTTGATTTGTTGCTGCTGTTTTTCCTTCTTTTTATTTCTTCACAATAATACAGTTGTCTTGGTTATGGTGCTTTTTGTTTCTAGCAAAACTTACTGCTTGAAAGAAAAATGAAAGGGAGTGGTACACAAACTGATAAGACTTTGGTTAATGGACTTTTAAGAGAGATATGTAACACAATCTCTCATGTATGTATAGCAGGGAAGATAGGCTTTGAAGATGTAAAGACCTGAGTTCAGGTCTTTTTCTAGCTACCATTTTTTTTTCTTTCCAACTTTTATTTTAGGTTTGGAAGTACATGTGCAGGTTTGTCACATGTAAATTGCATGTCATGGCAGTTTGATATGCAGATTATTCTGTCACCCAGGTAATAAGCATAAATTGGTGAAGTTTTTTTGTTTGTTTGTTTGTTTTTGTTTTTTTAAATACAGAGTCTCACTATGTTGCCCAGGCTGGTCTCCAACTCCTGGGCTCAAGTGATCTTCCTGCCTTGGCCTCCCAAATTGCTAGGATTACAGGTGTGAACAAATATGCCTAGCTTATAGCTACCATTTTTTAAAATCCAGGTGCTTTTGGCCATGCCAATTTCTCTTTACTCCAGTGGTCTCATTTGTTCAATGAGAATAATACGATCATTGAATTGTTTAGACTTCATAATATGCAGCTGTTTGTCTATATTTATACACATAAAAAGCTCAGAAAGTAGATAAACTATATATCCATTAAATTGAAGATTACTCTGTGCTAAAAGAAAATGAGCTATCAAGCCATAAAAAGATACAGAGGAAACTTAAAGGCATATTACTAAGTGAAAGAAGTCAATCTGAAAAGGCTACATACTGTTTGATTCTAACTATATGACATTCTGTAAAAGGCAGAAGAATGAACACAGCAAAAAGATTAGCAGTTGCCAGGGACTGGGGGAAGGGCGAGATGAATAGGCAGAGTACAGAGATTCCTAGGACAGAGAAAACACCCTGTATTAGACTATTATGATAGATACATGTCATTATAGATTTGTCCACCCCATGAAATGTACAACACCGAAAGTAAACCCCAGTGTAAACTATGGGCTTTGGATGATAATGATGTGTGAATATAGGTTCAATTGTATCAAATACACCACTCTGGTTCAGAATGTTGATAGTAGGGGAGGTTGTACATGTGTGGGGAGAGTGGATACAAGGGGACCCTCTGTATTTTCCATTCAATTTTGCTGTGAACTTAAAACTACTCTATAAATGACTTTTATTAACTTTTAAAAGTTCAAAAAAGCAACCAGCACATAATAACCAGCACCTGTTTGCTATTATTGCTATTATACATGTGTGGATTTAAGTTGGTAAATATAATCTCCATTGAAGAATGTAGCAAATAATAGAAAGATAATTTGTATTCTTTATTTATTATTTTTTTGAAAGAGACACAGAAAGGAGGGAATGGAACATGAGCAATGAGGGAATGAGAGAGGGAAAGAAAGAGGGAGAAAGGGATAGTGTATGCAAAATTGGTTTACCCCATGCTTCACTTCTCTGAATTTAGAAAATTCTTCAACTTTGAACCTTTTTATGCTGACGGTAATGTAGGTAACACAGTCAGTTGAGTCATTGCCTTCGTCTGTAGTGTCGGGCCCGTTCTCTTTCCAAAACTATGCCTCAAATTTAAAGTCTGGAGTCTCTGATTCTGTTTCTTAGTCTTCTTGTTGCTACTGATGTTGTCTTCATTGTCTTGAATGTGGAATCCCTATATTTCTGTCTAACTTCCACAGACCTCTCTTACCTGCTTTGTCCTTACACCTTTAGAGTAAATCTTTCTAATATTAACTTCCTGGAAAAGGTCAGGTATTGAACACTGGTAGACAATTGGTCCTTTGGGCAGGTTAAGTCTCTCCAGGGTAAAGGAAATGATGGAAGAAAAATCCTCTCATTGAGTTAAAGAGGACAAAATGGGGGCAATGGATGGAAGAGATTTCTTCTTACTTATTTTCTGTATCATTGGGAAGGAAGTTAGAAAGTATCTGGAAGGTGGTTAATATAAAATACTTCCATGAATGTTAAAAATCATTTACTTTCAAAGTTGCCTTGGGACTAGAATACAATTTAAAAAATTAAACATCTCTTATTCTTTCTTAAGTTTCTAAATGTGTCTTTATTACCATTATTATCTGAAGTAAGACTGCTCGAATTAGAACAAATATTTATTAAAAAATTACTACCTGTAAGGTTTCATGCTTTGCTTTGTACTGTTGGTCTTGTGTAGAGACACAGGACATACTTACTATGATAATTCCCATTTGGCAGATGTAAAAACTGAGTTTGGAGGTAAAATAACTGATCTGAAGCTTCTCAATAATTCTATGGTGGTACCAGGATACAGACCCAAATTCCAACTCCAAAGAGGACCTCTTAATCATACTGTCACACTTCCCCACTGGGGACTTTGAAGAAATTGTTCTAAATGTTAGACAAGAGGAGTAAAAAGGACTTACATAATGAATTAATTCATCAAAATGAAGAGCAACTCTAGCCAGCAACATTTCCTTTGAAAAACTACTGGGAAATTCAAAAGTGTCAATTCAATACCTTATTAACAGTTCCCACGTAATATCACTGCTTGACATGATATTTACTTGCTTTTTATCATATTTGAGCTCCAATTGAACCTTTTGAAATGTTGAAATAACATCATCATATGGATAATTACTAGATGTGCTATTTTTGCAACTGTTTTGAAGATAAATAATTAGATGTAGTGTACCACTTACTTGTTTTATTTGTCTTTGATCTTGCTCTGTAGGTCTTATAAAAAATTAAATGAAAATGCACTGTTAAAAAACCCACAGAACAGATCATAAGTTTTCAACAAATAAATATGCAGGAGAGTGCCTTTGACCTATATTCCTGAATTAGAGAAACTAATCATTGGACAATAGCATAGTGCTTAAGAATGTGGGGACTTAGACCAAATTGCCTCTCCTTTTATCAATACTCCTTGTAAGATAATTTTTGTTGTACCTCCCATCAAGAGGTAGAGTCTATTTCTCCATCCATTGAACCTGGACTGGCCTTGTAATTGACTTTGTCAAAAGGAAAGTTGTGACACTCTGGTCTTCCATGCTTCCTCTTAATCTTTCAGTAACCTACCCCTGCAGCCATGAGAATAAGCCTGGGCTACCTTGCTAAAGGGTGAGACATCGTGTGGAGCAAAAAAGAGCCATACTAACTGAACTATCTTAGACAGGTGAACTCCCAGCTGACTTGGCAGTTGATCACAGAGGCATGAGTGAACCTGGCAAAAATTAGCCAAGCCTGATTGAAAGAATCATTGAGCTGAGCCCAGCCCAGATGGCCAACCGACAGAATCATGAAGTAAATAAATGGTTGTTATTTGATGCCTTTAAAATTTGTGTGGGGTGGGGACAGTTGTTACTTAGCAAACTGGATACACTGGGTTCAACTCCCAGTTCCAACACTTATTGCATGTGGGAAGACAGGCAGTTTAATTAACCTTCCCATGACAGATTTCTCATCTACACAATGGGGATAATGTGATAATGCTATTCTCAGATATTTCCGTTTTCCACCTTTGGGTACTTAGTAGATTTCATCATCTCCCAGGCTCTGTGCAATTAGATGTGGCCATGTGACTTGCTTTGACCAATTAAATGTCAGGTGAAAGTCTTTAAAGGCACCTATGCAATATAAACCAGTTCTTTCCCCTACAGTTGCAGCGTTTCAGATGGGGAAGATTTTGTCCTAAAGCAAGGAAAACATGCTTTTAGAACCCCATTTTGATCCACAATGAACCTGAAAATTTGTGGTTACTTATTACCACTGTAAATTCTAGCCTGATGATTGGTACCAAAATTAATAGTACAGTGTGACAATATATATAAACCTCTAAGCACACTGCTTGACACATCTGAAGTATTTAATGTTAAGAAATATTATTATTGCCCTCAGATTTAAAAAAAATCCTTGAGAGATAGGATGTAAAGGTTTCTTTTAAAACAATAATTATCTTCTTAATTGATATTCATGCACCATTTTAATATTATCCTACAATAAATCAGTGCTTAAAACTTTATCTGGTTACTGTAGCAAGAAAATACAGTATAATTGGAGTTTAATATTGTTTGCTTCATCTTCAATTCTGCAAACTTAATACAATATTAGTTCTTCCACTTTTAACTACAAAATAATTTAAAATTATCTTAGAGACTTGAGGATTATAATTAATATATATTTATAATATTGTCCCAATGTTTGTTTTAGATTAAATTTTAATTTATCACTGTCACCAGGCTGCAAGCACTTCAGAAAGATCTGGGTATGAAGGTGAATGCTTATTGTGCATTTATTTAAGTATTTGAGAAAGTAAGCCATCAACAGCCCACCCCAATTTACACAATGGTCTAGCCTGCATTGCATTTAAAGCATCACTGTCAAATATCTGACTTGTGAAAAACAGGTGTGTGCTGTGAAGCTGTGTATTAATGGGTTGTGATTGCAAGGAGACAAAATTTAGTTCAATAAGGGAAAAAATGATCTAAGTAATAAAACTCTGTGATAGTGGAGAAAAAGGTAGTTTAGATCAGCATTCTCAGCTGGGGGAAATTTTGTTTCTAGGAGGCATTTGGCAATGTTTGGAGACATTTTGATGGTCACCACTCAGTGGGAGGTTTTGTTGTCAGCATCTAGTGAGTAAACATCAGGGCTGCTACTAATATCATCCAATGCATGGGAAAGCACCACACAACACAGGATAATTGGGTCCTAATGTCATTATTTCTGTCCTTGAGAAACCCCAAGCTGGAGCCTAGGACCTGACCCTGAAATATGTTTAAGTGAAAGCTGTTGGAAATGCTAACTGGTTCTTGAATTGAATATAAAGACCATTTCAATACAGGAACAACAACAATAATATGTGAATCACTGAAGGTTTGTTATGTTATAAGCAAAATCAGTTATGTCATTTCATTCTCACAACTACACTAGGGTTCTCTAATTCTTTCATTTTATGGACTTTCATAATTACTGAGACTAGACAGAGGGTCAGAAGTTTGCAAAAAAATCATATCAGTAGGGGTTTCTGTGGTTTTCTGTGCATTCCCTTTGTTTTTTGGTATATGTTTCTGACAGGACAGTCATTGTCCTCTTCCCTGATAATGCAAGAGGCACACACAGAGAATTGGTGATCAGAGAAGCTATGGCCCAAAGGCGATATTTTCTAACATTGGCATTATTGACCTAGCACTGTAGGGCAGAGGAGAGGTGGACAAGGCTTGATGAAAGCACTCTATAGTTTCTAGGTAACTGGTGTGGAACTGATGGGCTCATACAGCCAGTTTGTCCTGAAATGGGATGCTTAGGTCACTTTTCCATTGGCTGCATTCTCAGATAAATACGCCTGTCCTCATGTCCTCTAAACCTGCTTCTTATTTTGTGAGGTTAAGAGTGCCAGGCTCTAAACTGATCAGTTTTCTTCTCTTACTCTGTTTCCAATTGGTGCTACAAAACATGAAGAGAAATAAAGAGATGGGGAGTGAGATGTCATTTGGGAGGGAAGACATCAGAATTCAGCCTGAAGAAACAAAAGGAGAAAAATAAAACCATCAGTTTGACACACATATACTAAGCACATACTGTGTGCCAGTTTCTGTGTTAGGTTCTGGGGATAGGTAAGAAAAGGAATAAGATGAAGTCTTGTCCAGAGGAATGTAGCCAAATTAGTATCTTATTTGCATGGGTGACAGACACATCATGAGACATGTTTGCTGTCTCATTCAACAAACATTTAATGAGTTCCTACTGTGTGCCAAGCATAGCCCTAGGCACAGATGTATAGTCCAGAATTAGGCAGACATGGTCACTGCTATCATAAAGCTTATGCCATGTGGTAAGTAAAGTGAGAGAGGTAAATCCAGGGTGTTAGAGAAGCATATATATAAATCTTCAGTCTAGACTGGGGGTGGAGTATGAGAGGGAGTAAGATAAGGCAGGCTGTCGGGGGCAGATGTTGACCAAGAACAAATTTTGTACACTAAGAAATAACCTGGTGGAAAACACACACACACAGACACACACAGAATCAGATTTCAGGCACAGGAAACTTGATTCAAGTTTGGATGTCTGAAATGTGGTGCCTATGTGGTAGCTACTATGAGTTTAGGAATTGCAAAACTCAAAAGTGGAAGTTGAAGAAAGATAGAAATGTAAAGATACACTGAGGTGAAATGTTTGCTATGTATTAAGACAGAGAGGCTGGAAACTGTGACTCGTGCCTGCAATCTCAGCATTTTGGGAGGCCAGCGCTGGAGGATCACTTGAGGCTAGGAGTTCAAGACCAGCCTGGGCAACATAGTGAGACCCTGTTTCTACAATGGCAAAATTAGCCTGGTGTGGTGGCCCACATAGTCCCAGCTTCTAGGGAGTCTGACTTAGGATGATCTCTTTAACCCAGGAGATTAAGATTACAGTGAACCATGATTGGGTCACTGCACTCTAGCTTGAGTGACAGAGTAAGATACTGTCTCAAAAATAAAAAAGGAAGAAAGATAGATGGATGGAAAGGAAGGCAGGAAGGCAGAGGGAAAAGAAAAAGAGAGAAATAAGAAGGAAAAAAGAAGGAAATAAAGAAAGAGAAAAATAAAAAGAAAGAAAGAATGAAAGAAAGAAAAAGAAAGAAAGAAAGAATGAATGAAAGAGAAAGAAAGAAAGAAAAGAAAAGAAAAGAAAAGAAAAGAAAAGAAAAGAAAAAAGAAAAGAAAAGAAAAGGAAGGAAGGAAGGAGGAAAGGAGAAAAGGAGGAAGAGGGGAAAGGGAGGAAGGGAGGAAAAGATAGATGGTGATTCAGTCATGATAAAAGAAAAGACAGATATGGGAGTCACACTTAGGAATTTATTACTGTTGAGTCAAATAATTGAGTACTGGATTGAAACAAGGTTATTAAGAATAGAAAGAGATAGAATTTCTAGAAACATTAAGAAGGCAAAATTTGTACCTTGTCTTGGTAATTTAGATTTGTGGTGATGGGGTGAAATTGAACTTTTCTATCTTCCTTTCCTTCTGTGGTATATCTTTCCTTTCTCTTCCCTTACTTCTCATTTCAAATTTTAAAGCAAAATAAGTTACAAATATTGTAAGAGTCAAAAGTACTCTTGTACTTCCTCCCAACCCTGCCTAGATTTATATATATTATGCAGACATCCAAAGTAGTCTTGGGCTAGGAACTCTAATGCATAATTATTTCAACGGAATCATAAGGCAGTAAACAGTTCTTTTCATAAATAGTAATGTTCAATGTACATTGAAATTAATAAATTCACAACTGTGATATTAATTTTCCATATTTGAGTTTTTGACTTTAAAAAAGTGCTTCAACAATGAGAAAGTTTCATGTAGAGCATGCACAGTATATTCAATTTTAGTGAAACATAAGTCTTATGGGAAATCAGGCATGTCAGAAAATTTTCCTGTAGGTAATAGAAATAAAACTAGTCACCATTTTGAAATACACCAAATATTAACACATACAAAGAATTCCAGGAAAGGATAGATATAACAAAATGGCTAGCATACATTAACCTATTGAACATTTCTATGAAAATAAGGTATTTTCATGATTGATAAATTTTTAGGGTCAAGTTGGGCCCAGTTGTAGTTGAACTATTTTTGACATTTAGTAACCAGCAGCCCATTTTTGTAATTATAAATATGTTTTAAAATACAGAATGGCAACAATTAAGGCACACAATATTTGTTTTAAATTCCAGTGGTGATATTAAGCCTGCCATAACTAAAAACTCATTCCAGATACTACAAAGTTATATTTCTCACAAAGGAAATTAAGAATCTGTTTAGACATGACAAGAAAAAAAGTTGAGAAGGTCAAAATATTTTCTGGGGCTCTCTGAATTTATTTTCACTTTTCTGGTTACTTAGAATAGTTTTGAGAAGAATGCCTATAAGTACTGTAGAAAGTTGAGAAAATATATGATACATGTAGGCTTACTTCACATGCTTTCCCTCCTTAGCCTCTTACATGTACTGGATTCGATTTTTTCCTGGTGTTATTTTCCATTTGAGATTTTTTTTCTTTTTTTTTTTTTTGGCCATGATTATCACTGTTTCAGGTCTATACATCTACAACAGATCATTTTAGTTAGAACCAATCTGATATCCTTCTGATTCCAGTAATCAGATCCTAATCATTTAGCTAGTTCCAGACATTGACTAGGGAGTGACTTAGTAACCTACTAGCAATGTTATGGCAATTTGGCTTTTGAAGTTTAAAAAAAACTCCATGATTAACACTTTTGTCTCATAGTAATTCATAAATCTGTTTCATCTGTTTAATATCATTCATTCATTAGACAATAGTTACTGAATGAACCGAGCATATATAATGTGTCCTTTATATATATATATATTTTTAAAGGATTGATATGAAACAAATGTAGAAGATTTATACTGTCCAATGTTGTATTTTGGGGTTAGCCAAGGTAAAAATAAGCAGGTAATAAACAAGAAAGTCACTTTGAGTTTCATGGGCTCAGCACTGTGCTAAGCACTGAGAAAGATCAAAAACATGTAAACCATGAACTGTTTCTTCATAGAACTTAGGATCTCTTTGAGAAATGAGACTTCACATATGTAGTAACTAGCTTACGATAGCAAATATTATTTAGATGCATCCTTACTGTGGAGTTTCAAGACGGAAAGCAGATTCACATAAAAGGATTGTATCCCACTCATAACTGCTTTTGGTTTAGTTTGCACAATAGTAATATTCCTAGAGTTTCCTGACAATACTGTCTACTATTACTAGACCCATATTTTCTTATGGCAATTAGCTGGTGCAAATTAATGTATCCTTTAGAATAAGCATGTGCTTCTCAGGTTACCACAGTCTCCACCACTCCCTATTGTCCTGCTGACATGTATGTTGAGCACCAGTGGCTAGTGATCATCCTTACTGTGCTGCTGCTTCTCTCATAGTGTGTCTCCAACAAAAGTACAAGGGAATTTAAGTAATTGACAGAGCTTTGTGTTTTAGATTAAAAAGAGAGCTGGTTTCTGGGGAGAAATTAAAAAATAATCCTACATGCTTAATATACAATAGTAAGATTTTATCTAAATTATGTTGCCCATTTACTCTTATGTGTCTTGTCCCTAAGGCCATTTGATTTTTTAACCATTGAAATAGAAAAAAAATCCTGGATTTTCAAGTAGTTGGAGAAATTTTATGGGCAGAATGTAAGTCAAGCGTGACCTTGATGAATAGTCAGCTATTATATAAGAATACAGATATATCAAAGGAGATTCAACAAGTGAAAGACATGACAATTAAGCAATTAGTGTGGTGTGCTTGCTGTTTGTAGGAAGACTCACCTAGCATAAGTAGATGAGTCATAAAAGTAGTAGTAGCAACTTTTAATGGGCTTTCCAAGGGAATATGGATTCAGGTTAAAGAGTTTTGTAGTTCATACCACTATATGAAGTTGGAACCTGAGATTCCAGCCATTAAGAAACCACTGCCAAGAAATCATCAGTGAAGTTACCTGATGAGTATGTCACTTAGAGAAGACTATCCAGCAGTATCAGGATGAATTACACAGGAACCCAGATTATAATCAGGGAAACTTCATGGTCTGGAGGGTATTTGAATAATTTAGATGTGATAAGTTTAGATTTGAATAGTGGTAGGAAATATGTACAAAATCTGCCCTTTAGGAGAAACATTTAAAGAAAGGATCAAAATGAGACAGATCCAGAGACATATGCCTGGCCAATGCCTCAAGTTTCTTAGCACAGAAGAGGCAAGAGAAAGCAAGCAAAGGAGATAGAGAATTATAGAGAAATAGGGAAGAAAATAAGGTTAACCCGTGTCAAGGAAGCCAAGAGAGGAGTGAATTTCAAACAAGAGAGAGGTCATCAATAGTGCGAACATATTTTAGGCAAGTCAAGAGTGAAAATGCAATCAAATATATCCTTGTGCATTTGAAGTCACATCTGTGGTCAATTTCTCCTAGAGGGTAAATAACTCTCAGGGTACTGGCTAGGTGTTCTCAGAAGTGCAATAATCCTTTCAAGTTATTGAGCTAACTCTTTCTTCATTGTTTTAGTCATGGACCAAAAGAAGCCCATTAACCTAAAAGGTTAATCTTCTTTAAGAGTCATTTTCCAGCTGCAGTATATAAAGAATATGCTAATTAAAGAAAGCACTTGTTGTATAGCACCAACAATGCAAGGCAAATTAGGAAAATGAGAGTTCATTGGAGGCTAGAATTGTCAGAGGAGATTTACTCAAAGATGCTGAATTGGAATTTGATTTTGGAAATGACACTGTGAAAGAGTAGTGTATATCCTTAGCTGTACTTGACTTTAGTTAGTGGTGAAGAAGAACAAAAGGAAAATAGAAAAATAAAGTTATCTTGTTACATATTTCTGATACTTTCTCCTGGTTTTGCTAAGATTTGATATTATCTACAAAAGTTGAGAGTGGTTTTGTTGTTTATCTGATTTCACTAGTCATGAAACTTTATCTCCCACCAGCATGTCTCCAGTCTTCTACTTAATTTTTCAGTATGAGAAGAAAAAATTTTGTCACTTAATAACCATCCTGTGCTTTCCAATACAGTAGTCACTAGTCACATACGACTATTACAATTAAGATAAATTAAAACTAAATAAAATATAAAATTCACTTTCACAGTGGCAGTAGCCACATTTCTATTATGCAGTAGCTACTTGTGGCTACTATATTGATTGTCATAGGATGATCTTAGACATACAAACATTTCCATCATCAGAGAAAGTTCTACTGAACAGCACAGAGAAACTAACAACATTCTTTAGTAGCTGCCCTGTGGTGGAGGATGTTTGATTTTACTTGTAAGAACAAGTTTGTAAGAATGAGATTGTAGGCCTAATTTATGTTCTGGGATGCTAGCGAGTTTATGTAATCATTGATTTGTTTATAAATTCAATAAATATATACTGAGAGCTCACCTGCATCAGGCACTGTGTTTGACTTTGGGAAGCAGTAGTTACCTCCAACATAGATACATTCACGTCATTTAGGGAGCTTCACGTTTAACATTTTAACTATATTTTCACTCAAACAAATGTAAAATTACAGTTGTAGTATAAAATTAAGTATATGGCTCCAGGAGAAGATGGTTCTTTTCCCCAACAGGGAATTCCTTACCTATAGATGGATGTGAAATAAAAATCTAAAGGTCAAATTGGACTGTGCTAGATAAGAAAGAATTATATGGTAGGAGGACTGGAGAGGTAGGAAGGAGACCATTTTAAACAGAAAAACAAAATGTATAAAATCTTTATAGAAAATGAGAGCAAGGCACATTGAATGGGCTGAAAGAGGGCATTTCCCTGGTTATTTTATTTTACTCTAATCCTGTAAAAGTTGGTCTCAGAAGTCCAAGTAGAGTTTAAATTAGATATCCCATTCAGTTTAGTAAGAAGTGTTTGTTTTTTAAATAAAAATTAAAACACTGGATACTATGACTTCATCTTTTCCTAGAACAACATTAAGACTGAAGTTCCAGCAGTATCTGATGGGTAAACAAGGAAACATATGTTGTTGATCCATAAATTATTTGAAGAAATGGACACTCCTCAGCAATTAAATTAATCCTTTCCTTTACTAAGGCTTTTTCTCATTGTGTTCATCTCTTTACCAACTTGGCCCAAATCAGTCCTTCTACAAAAGATCATCCAATTTCAAGTCCTGTTAAATTACTATGATCATCAATGAGGAAATAACCCATGTGGAACACACTTTGGAATGGAAAAACACATTTATAGTAATAATACAAAATCTGCACTGTGAAATTAGGGTATAATGTTAGAATTACTGTGTTTAACCTCCTATTCTTTGTAGTAGAAAGTCACAAAGACATAGCGTGCTACAAACCCATCTACACAGCGTTTCCATGGTTGCTCAGGCAAATAAAATGCAGCTCTTGGTAAAAGAGTAAAGGTGACATTGGGACTTGTTCAAAGCAAAAGCAAAATTGTATTGCACCAGTTGCTCACAAAACATCCTTTAAAGAACAAAGGGGTTTTCAGCTGCTCAGCCATTGGGATTAAATTAACATGACACTGTAGGATCTCTTTTGGGATATGCGATGCACCCTGTGTGGTGATAGAAAAACACAATTGGCACAATAAATTTTGAGGCTGCATTGAGATTCAAAGCACACAACAAAACCAAGATTTTTGTGTTGTTATTGAAGTGACTTGATATTCTACTTTAGAAATGCTTAGTGTCAGAATTGTAATATACTCAAAAAGAATCTCGACTTAGAAGTCACCTTGTCTTTGCCAATCCCCACCCCATTCCACTTCTCGATTCCTTCCTAAACAGCTTCATCAAGTATTTGTGCTCTGAAAATTATTTTCCCACAATCAATGGTGTCACTATTGGATTACTTATAAATGTATTAGTAAATGAGTAGACTATCTCTATGCGCTCTGTATCTTTATTACACAGGGAATGGGAAGAATATATCTTTTGCTTTAAGCATACAATATTTTGCACAAATGCATAAATATTATATCATATTGTAGCATGTTTTCTCACACACACACACACACACACACACACCACTTTCCTTTAATTTTAGGTTAATTCTTCTTTTTCCCATCCTCTCTCTTTTATTGTATCAGCCATGCCAACATGAGAATCCATGACAACAATATAGTACATATCATCCCAATTTAATTGCCTGCTGCTTTGGTTTGAATGTTTCTATCGCTAGCAAAATTCTTGTTGAAACTTAATCTTTAATTCAATAGTATTAAGAGGTAGGGACATTAGGAAGTGAATAGTTCATGAAGATTCCTCCTTTATGAATGAAATTAAAGCACTTTAATGAATGAAATTAAAGCACTTTAAATTATTATGAATGAAAGTAAAGCACTTTAAATTATTATTTTTATTTTTCTGTAAGTTATTGGGGTACAGGTGGTATTTGGTTACATGAGTAAGTTACTAAAGAGTGGTGATTTGTGAGATTTTGGTAAACCCATCACCCGAGCAGTGTACACTGCACCATATTTGTAGTCTTTTATCCCTCACCCACCCCACTCTTCCCCTCAAGTCCACAAAGTCCATTGTATCATTCTTATGCCTTTATGTTCTCATAGCTTAGCTCCCACATATCAATGAGAATATATGATGTTTGGTTTTCCATTCCTGAGTTACTTCTCTTAGAATAATTGTCTCCAATCTCATCCAGGTCGCTGCAAATGCTGTTAATTTATTTATTTTTATGGCTGAGTAGTATTCCATTGTATATAAATATACCACAGGTTTTTTTTTGTTTTTGTTTTTGTTTTAATCCACTTGTTGATTGATGGCATTTGGGTTGGTTCCACGATTTTACAATTGTGAATTGTGCCGATATAAACATGTGTGTGTAAGTAACTTTTTCATATAACTACTAGATTGTTGGATCAAATGGTAGTTTTATTTTTAGGTCTTTAAGGAATCTCCACACTGTTTTTCCATAGTGGCTATACTAATTCACATTCCAACCAGCAGTTTAGAAGTGTTCCCTGATCACCACATCCACGCCAGCATCTACTATATTTTGATTTTTTGATTATGGCCATTCTTGCAGGACTATATTGCTCTTTTTTGTCTCTAGTTTCTTAAGATTAGAAGCTAAGATGATCAGTTTAGATGTCTATTCTTTTCTAAAATACACATTCAATGCTATAAATGTAAACACTGCTCTTACTACCTCCCACGAATCTTGAAAAGTAGTATTTCATTTAGTTCAAAATATTTTTAATTACTCTAGAGACCCCCCTTTTTTCCCCAATGTGTTATTTAAAAGTATATTTAATCTCCAAATATTTTAGGATTTTTCTCCAGCTATCTTTCCGTTATTGGTTTCTATTTCAATTCTACTGTGTTCTGAGTGTCTTTTCTTTTTAAATTTGTTAAGATATGTTTATGAAACAGCATCTGGTCTATTTTGGTGAATGTTCCATGTTCACTTGAGCAGAATGTGCACTCTGCTGTTGTTGGATGAATTATTCTTTTTTTTTTTTTTCTGAGACACAGAATCCATTTTATTTTGCTTTTAGTCTCTTGAGCTTGCAACAGTCAATATTTTTAATTACAAAATTTAATTTACAAATAAAAATTATATATATTCAATATGTACATGATTTGATATACATATACATTATATAATGATCATCACAATCAAATTAATTAACATACCTGTCATCATCCATAGTTACACTGCATGTGTGTGGTGGGGTGAGGTCATTTAAATTCTGTTCCCTTATCAGATTTCAAGTAAATGATACAGTAAGGTACACTATGTTGTAAATTAGATCCCTAGAACTTGTTCATCTTATAAATGAAAGTTTGAACCCTTTCATCAACATCTGTTCACTTCCTTCACACCTCTGGTAACCACCATTCTACTCTGCTTCTATGAGTTCAACTTTTTAATTTTTAAATTTTTATTTTATTTATCTATTTATTGAGACAGGGTCTTGCTCTGTCACCCAGGCCGCAGTGCACTGGTGGTACCACAGCTCACTGCAGCCTCGAACTCCCAAGCTCAAGCAGTCCTCTGACCTCAATCCCCCCAAGTAGCTGGGACTATAGGCGCATGCCACCACACCTGGCTAATTTTTGCATTTTTTATAAAAACAGGGTTTTGCCATGTTGCCCAGGCTGGTCTTGAACTTCTGAGCTCAAGCAATCCACCTTGACCTCCCGAAGTGCTGGCATTGCAGGTGTGAGCCACCATGCCCAGCCAAGTTCAGCTTTTTTAGATTCTACATACAAGTGGAATCATAGAGTAATTGTTTTTCTGCGCCTGGCTTATTTCACTTAGTGTAATATCTTCCTGGCTCATCCATGTCCCAAATGGCAGAATGTCCTTTTTAAAGGCTGAATAATGTTCCATTATGTATGTATATATACCACATTTTCTTTATCCATTCATCTGCTGATGAACATGGATTGTTTCCACATCTTAGCTATTGTGAATAAAACTGCAATGAACATGGGGGTGCAGATATCTCTTTTAGATACTGATTTCATTTACTTTAGATATACAGTTGACCCTCCTTATCTGTAGTTTCCAAATCCATGGATTCAACCAACCAAGGATCAAACATATTTTAAAATATTACATCTCTACTGAACATGTACAGACTTTTTTTAAAAATTAGATCCAGTTTACTAATGATGCTGTCCTTACCGGTGTTTTGCCTGTTGGATCTATCAATTAATGACAGAGGGGTGTTGAAGTCTTCAAGTATAGTAGTGAGTTTGTCTATTTCTTCTTGAAGTTCTGTCATCTTTTTGCCACACATACTTTGATGCTTTGTTGTTACGCACGCATGTATTAAGGATTATTTTGTCTTAGGAAATTGACTTCTTTATCATTATGTAATGCCACTCTTTATCACTGATAGGTTCATTGTTCTGAAGTCTGCCTTCTATAAAATTAATAGAGCTACTCTAGCTTTCTTTTGATTAGTGTTAGTATGATATATCTTTATTCATCTCTTTATTTTGGTCCCTCTGTGTCTTTGTATTCAAAGTGAGTTTTATACAGAAAACATATAGTGTGGTTTTGCTGTTTGTGAGGGCAGTCTGTCTTTTAATTAGAGTGTTTGAATCATTCACATTTAAGGTGTTATTTGCATAGTTGGATTAATACCATGCTCGTAACTATTTTCTATTTCTTGTACTTGCTCTTTTTTTCTTTTCTTTTTTAAAACTTCCATTCCACCTATGCCTTCTCTGGTTTTAATGGAGAATTTTTTCTGATTTCCTTTTCTTTATTAGCATATCAATATACTTTTTTTCTAAAAAATGTTATTGGTTTCCCTAAAGTCTGCATTATACACTTGTAACTAATCTAAGACCACTCTAAAATAAAACTATACTAGTCGTATGTAATGCAAGTATCTCATAACAGAGTATTCTTAATTCTTCCTTCTTGTTTTGTAGCATTGTTTCATTTATTTCACTTTTATATATCTTATAATTACCCAATAAATTTTTACTATTATTACTTCAAAATAAATGATTAGATCAATTTAAATAGAAAGAAAATATTTGTTTTTTCTCTTCATTTATTTCTTCCCCGTTGTTCACACTGTCTTTATTCAGATTCAGTTTGTAACCTATATCATTTCCCTTCTAACTTCTTTTAACATTTCTCGCAAGGCAGATCACCTTACAACAAATTCTCCAACCTTCAGTTTTTATTTGTGGTTAAAAAAGAAGTCTTTGTTTTTCTTTCCTTTGGAAAATGATTTTGCTAAATAAACACTTCTAAGTTGGTAGGATTTTTTTCTCTCAACTCTAAAACTTTCACTCCAGTCTCATTCTGCTTTCATTGTTTCTGACATAGCTTGTGAACTTTGAAAGACTTTTCTTGCCTTTTTAATTTTCTTCCTTCATGTAAGACAGGGAGGCTAGAGGGGGTAGAGTTTTCTAACTGTCCTTCTCCCAGGCCTAATAAGGCTCTAGTAAAGTGATATTTTTTTAATAGGGGACAGGTTTTTATTATGGAAAATGCTCTGTAAGTATTTTAAACCAATTACTTTTCCCCTGGGATTATTTCAAATGGTTACTTTTCCTTCTGCTCAAAACATAAGGAAATTTTTCTCCAATCTGTACAGTGAGAATGTGTTTCTGGAGGTGAAACATGTGAAAGTGTGGTGACCCCTTAATATCGGGCCCCCAAAATTTCCTAACTCTCAAGGTAACCTATGATTGGCCTCCATCAATTCACCACAGTGCAATTTAATTGCTCCTACTGCTTATTGACTCTAGTGACTTCTCTCTCGATAAACTGTGAGACACTGTGCTCATCTGTCTTTCTGTATTTCAGGGTGATGGTTTGCTTAGTAGCCTCAATTTTCTGATAGATTCAAGAAAAGTCATTGACTTTTAGCCTGATCAACTTTTTTCTTGTGAGAATGATTGTCATGACTTTGAAGTCCTCTACATGCTACAGCTGAAACCAGAAGTACATACAATCTTTCAAGGATGTATGATGATTCATAGCAAACAGACTAAATGAGAGAGAGAGAGCTTTTCTTTTCAAGGCAAAATATGGCTTTGCTTACAGCTTTGGAAGATGGAGATATTGTCTCTCACTCATACAAGGGTCAGGCATTCTTTGCTCATTACAAAAGATTTGGGTTTTTAAATTTGGAATTTGTTTTTTATATTGTAATCCACTTATTGAGTAGGTGGCCCTTATGTTTGCCCTGTGTGAACTGGGGTTTGGGAAGCCAGCACAAAAATGCTGATATTCTAACTTTTGTTATTGCCGTGATTAAAAAAAAAAATCTGTCCTTTATCTCTGATTCAGTTCTTATGTATTCTGCTGGAATCTCTGAAACTTTGGTTGGCTAACTTTTTATCTTGAAAGTTAGGTAAATTGTCAGATCCTTCTCAATTCTTCACATATTATGCCAATACCTTTGCAAGCATTATTGAAAGGGAAACCTGACTAAAAACTACAGTCATCCCTTGGTATTTACAGGGGCTAAATTCCAGCAATCCCAACACATACCAAAATCCACATATTCAAGTCCCTCATATAAAATGGCATAGTATTTGCATATAGTGTACACACATCCCCCTGTGTGTGTGTGTGTGTGTGTGTGTATTTTTTACTCAGCAAGTATTATTGAGCTCCAATTATAGCTCAGGTATGTGGAATAACAACAGAACACACATAAAAATTATATTTTGGATTACATTTTAGATAGTAGAAACCACAGTAAAATGGAAAAGATTTAGTTATTCATTCTATCAGTGTTTATTAAGCCCTACTATGTGCCAGGCATTGTGATAAATGGTGGGGATTTTTGATTGAATAAGCCAGTTTTTGCTCTTAAATTACTTGCAGGCTACTGAGAGATATATAAGTAGACATAGAAATCAAATGCCAAGTGGTATAAGAGGGGTCTTTTGTTTTGTTTTGTTTTTAGAATGGGGCCTTTCTTATTATTGTTATTATTATTATACTTTAAGTTCTAGGATACATGTGCACAACATGCAGGTTTGTTCTTTTCCAAGTGTTGACAGTGTCACTAATTCTGCCTGGGAGAATCAGGGAGGGTTTCACAGAGGAGTCTTCCATATATTTTTAATCACTTCTAGGTTAGTTGTAATACTTAATATGGTATAAATGCTATATAAATAGTTGTTATACTGTTTTGTTTCTTTATTTGTATTTTTTTTTGAATATTTTTGATTTGAGGTTGGTTGAATCCATGGGATGTATAACTTACTTACTTATGCTAGTACTTCCCAATGGACTGCAATGGATGTGGTGGACACATCAGCGCAGGAGGGGGTGACCCTTGCAGTCTCTGTGGCTGCATGTGAGCCTAGGTGACCTAGGGTTGGGTGGTAGATGGGAAGCTATGCGGCAGCCTGCCAAATGGGACCAGAGCTAAACAGCTAGGATTTAAAGCTATAAATGGGAATAATGAGTAACGTTTACGATGAAATTAAAGTCAGTAAGTCACCTCTAACCTCTTCCAGCTGTTTTCTCAGGAGAATGTCCGTATTACATTTACATGCTCTTGCAACTGTGATCGCCCTTCAGTTACAAGGGCTTCAGTTCCAAGGGTTGAAAGTGGAGCATTCCCTGGTCTGAGAATAGCAAAGAGTTCATTCCTTTTAGGCTATTCTTGCTGATCTTCTCTTTTCAAACTCTATGAAGATGGAATCATCCTTCCTTCAGTACTAACAGTTTTTCTGTTTTGTGGTTAATGTAATTCACAAGAACCTCTAAAATAACAAATGAAATAAGCCAGGGGCGTGGAAAAGATGACTTTTATATTGGTCTGGGATTGGCTATGAGCTCTAGTATTTTCACTGGAGGGAGTTTCATTTTCAAAAGGAAAAAAAAAGTGATCTGCCACTTGTGATAAAAGGCTCATGACAGCTGGTCAAGGTGGGCATACACATTTTAGAGAATGGTGGTTGTAGATGGAATTGTTGTTGATGAGAGCTGGGGAGATGGCCAATGTCACTGATGTATTTGCACGAGCCACACTGGTGACTCCATTAGGAGTTCTTGGAGACCTAGAAAGTGCCACTTGTTCTTCACACTTTTTAAATGAATGACTTAATCTCATGGGAATATTGGGCAGTTGTTAAGTATTCTAGGATCTACAGTTATGGTCAGTCGGCTGTGCTTTAAAAGAAGAGAGGTTAGAGAACTAACAGGAAATGTTTCACAAGCTAGGTGATTCAGGTTTTGTGGTCTTTGCAACACTTGTGGTCATTGTGTCCCTGAATATTAATCTCTGTAGTAGGAGTTTGCCATAGACAGATAAATGTTCTTGTGTATATAACCATTGGCTCTGTAATCGGAGCATTTTCCGTCTCCTGTGTGAAGGTCTTAGGCATTGCTATTGAAGAGTTGTCGCCTGGGCTCTGATGTGCCCTGGCTTGATTTTGCTGCTGAACTTTGTTGTCTGAGTGAGCCCACAGATTAATTACCTAAATAAGGCCCTGAATATATTCAACAATTTTATAGTGACTCCAATGCATGAAAGATTTTTTACAACATTAATTTTAACTTGTTCAGCTATCCTTTTTAAGCCATGTCAAGGTATGTCTGTTGATAATGTCATTGGTACTTTGAGTGGGTTTTTGTAATCATTGTGGGGATATTCTTGTTGCAAACCTTTAAAAATGTCAGCTTTAATTTAGCAAGTCTGACTCTGCCTATCCTAAATGATGAAAAAGAATTGAATAGCAACCTCTCTAATATCTAAAGTTTTTAATAATAATGAAGAAGGCTTAACCCGTGGAATTGAACAACACACTGGTGAAAATGACTCCTAAATACATGGAACTTATGGAACTCAGGCAATGTTTTAATAAAAATCTAATTAAAAGGTTATCCCATAAAAACTAGATGATTGTATTATCTTATTTTCATCTCATTTTTTATCCTATTAGATCTGGCTGGATATTGATTCTTACATGATGTTGAAAGCAAATCAAGGGCATACTTATTGATGCTATGAATACTATGAATATATGTGGTGCCATTCAGAATTCTGAAAGACAATCCCAAATGTTGGATTTCTGAAAGATAAAATTCCTCAAATCTCCTAACATCTAAAGTTCTAAACATCACAGTCCAAAAGATTAAAATCCAAATGTTGAAATTTTGAAAGTTGAATTCTGGAGAAAGGATGAGTGGGTTTGGAGTTATACACAAGTATCTTCATCATGTCAATTGCACCATGTTAGGTGGAACTATTAGTCTGATATTGTCCTTATTTGGAAATTAAGTATGATGTAGGGAGATGTATACAGGTGCCAAGTTGAGGAGGGGTAAATTTGTGGACTTAATCTTAAGTGTCAACTTGACTGGATTAAGAAATATCTAGAAACCTTATACAGTATTCTTTTGGGTGTATCTGTCTGTGAGGGTGTGTCCAGTGGAGATTAGCATGTGAGTCTGAGTGAAGCAAGTGGGAAAGATCTGCCCTCAATGTTTTGAGTGTTTCTGGGATCACAGAAGGAGAGAAAACACAGGCAAAACATACAAGAAATCTTCCCTGACAAATTATTCCTCATGTGTGACTTCTGCCCATTCACACATAGTGCCATGCTTGCCCTCAAAAAATGCCCTTCAAGCCAGATGTGGTGGCCTGAGCCTGTAGTCCTAGCTGCTCCAGAGGCTGAGGCAGGAGAATTGCTTGGGCCCAGGAGATCAAGGCTGTAGTGTGCTACAGTTACACCTGTGAATAGCCACTGCTCTTCATCCTCCAACCTGGGCCACATAGACAGACTCTGTCTCTAAAAGAACAAAACAAATACCCTTTGTCAGAGGATTAAAAACAATTTAAAAGCTCAGGGACCTTCTGAAGCAAAGACATTTGATGATACAGAGGTTCCTCTAATGTTACAAAACAAATCAAATGGCGACCTATTCTTGGTGAGGAATTTGACTGTTGAAGAAGGTAGGCTTCGCATATTTACCACTAAATCTAACTTAGAAAAGCTAGTGCATGCTGCATTCACTTTTGCTAATGGATGGCACTTCCAAAACTGTTCCTACTTTTTTTTTTTAAGTCAACTATATAAATGATATCTCTGTTGGATCTAGAAATTGTAGAACTTATCAACTTGTTTATGTATGAATGACTAGGAAAAAATGTGAAGCACTTTAAAAATGTTTGTTTGAAGAAATGGTGGACATTGCAGAGGAAAATAGATTTCAGTTGAATACCCAAATCATGATGACAGATGTGAAAGTAGGTTTGAGCCAGCTTCTAAAAAAGTGAGTTTTGAGCCAATCATCAATAATTATGCTGGCTTCTTTAGGCAAATGTGATTTTAATTCATTTAAACTTCCCAGAATTTCATCAGCTGGAAGAAATGCCAATGCAGAAAAATAATGCATTGTTACATTGAAGTATTCACTGTTGTCATATTGTGTGGCCAATCCACTAATTCAAATTTTCCAACAAATGCATTGGACTGAATGGAAAAAAAAAAAACTTTATTGGTAACAACTTTTATGAACTACCTCCATATAATTGCCCATAATATATTTCTGTAATACACATTCTCATATTTCAAATTTTTTATTTTTTTTCTCCACTATTTTAAATTGTCATCATTATTTTATGTAGTTTGGAAAGCTTTGTATTTTGTCTTCAAATAATTTCTAATACTAGGAGTACAAATTGTGTAAAGACTTTTAGAGAGTTCTAATTTATCTCATGCATTTTTTTTTTTTGCAAATTTGACTCTATAAAGGGAATTATCTTAACATTTACTTTGTGTGCAAGCATCATGTGTGTATGTAAAAATATTGGAGGTTCCTCAATAAATGAAGAGATGTCCTTTTGTAATTCTGCATTTGTGAAAGACAGCATTTCTTGAGATCTCAGCTCTTCGGGTGACTGCATATGCACCGGTGGCCCATTATGTTTCTTGATCGATCTCATCAAAAGACAATGACGGTATTTCAGATGACCACAGTTATAAAGCTAGGAGCACACAATTACCAACCACAGTGATATGTATTTATACCTTCTGCCTTTTGATCCATTTCTTTATGAATATGGTTTGACTACTCATAACTGTCATACCCATGGGACTGTCATTAATATACCTGAGTGTTTATGCCAGCAAAAATATGTATATTATTATTGCCTTTTTATGTGTCAAGTGGCCTATGACATATTCTGCTGTGTCTTTAAATGTCTCTCAGATAAATCTCCTTTGAAAAGTTAAAATAAATGGCTTTGAAAGAATTTTTAAAATTATTTCTTTTCAGAATTATATTTTCAAGGTTTTGATCATTTGGAATTGTGATTTTCAGGATTTTAGAACTTAGGGATTTTTATCCTTCAGGATTTCAGCATTGGAGATTGTATCTTTCAGGATTATGGCCCAAACTCAAATATTTCCTGACAAATTCTGGCCTGAAGTAGTTTTCACATATGCAGCATTTCATTCATTGAACTTCTTTGGCTTTATTTTTTCAACAAGTATTAGATTTTCCTGCTACCAAATCCACAGATCCACTTCTCAGTGATATCCTGACAAACTTTCTATCCCTGAAAATGTATGCTCAATTCCTTATAGAACCACATTGTCATTATCATACCTAAGAGAGTTAATAACAATGTCTGGGCATTTTAAAATATTACTGGAAACACTGATCAGCCACAATGACAGGATAAAAGAGAAACAAATCTGCCAAAACAGTTGTAAATACACTTTGCCTCACAATTACTGGATAATAGTTTTATGTTGAATAATGTTTGTTACTTAAATGTCACCGTTTTCCTGTCAAGTTTCTATTTTCACAAGAAGAAAATTTCCTTTTCCCTTTGGAAATTAAAATCTATTTGTCTCAAATGGCTATCAGAGTGTGCGTTGTGGAGACAGGTGTGGGGTACTGGAGTGAGGAGAGAATGAAAATGCCACTGGACATGAGGATATGCCAATTAGGATGATGAACAAGGTTTTTCTTAAAAGCTAGTTAGATATACTATTTTTATGTGGATCTTTTAACAATTGAAATTATGTCAACGAAAAATAGGACACAATTTTCTTTCACATCGTATTTCATGTTTCGTCTTTTGCCATTTACATGTTGAAGGTCATAGACATGGTAAAGAGTATTCAATGAAAATTAAAAGTATTTTTCTGCAGATCATTTAGGCTAATGAAAATGCTGCTTGGATTACTTTTGGAAGCACTGATCAATTGAAATTCGAAGTACTTTATTACATCGTGATTTACAGTGCATTCTTTCTACAACCATTATTGCTTATGGTTATTTACTTTGCAGGTGATAATGTTCTTGGATGAAAGATGTTTGATTATAATTCGAATACCTCTTCTTTCAAATTTATATGCCAATCAAAATGCTTTATTAGTACAGGCTGTTATGTGAATCAGTACTTCTTTCTGATTATTTTCAAATTTTAATAAAAATTTTTTTACATTAATGCTTTTGAATAAATAATATCCATATTTTAAAATCTTATAAATATTTTTATAATACCTTTGGTTAATTTTTATATACATGTGAAGTATTTTCAACAAACAAACCTGAAATTGAAACATTTTTTAAAACTTTTAAAATGGCATTTTTTTCTAAATTATTGTCAATTTTAGACATCAGGCTCAAATAATTCACAAACTTTCTTTGCATGATAAATTTATTTTGATCTTAATTCCTTTTCAAGTCTCAGGGCATGTCTCACAATGCTTTTTAAAGTAACTCAATTCATTTTCTAGACTCTTTTAGGAGTGCCCTTTAATTTTATGAAACAGGTCTTTCAGTATGGTACCTTCTTCATTAGAACACCAATCATCACATAAAATATCACCTTTCTTCTCTGTAAGTGAAATCTTGAATTACAATGATTGCTTTGTGGCTGCTGCAGTTTAAATACTTGCAACTTCTACCAACAATTCCACAACCCTTGTAGAGAGCAGAGAATTGATTTTACCACTACATTTTCAGCGTGTTCTCAATTGCAAGTGATTGTTCCTTTCATAGATGATATTTAATATTATGATTCTATTGTTGAATTACTAATTGGTTGCTAATTGATTATTCTTCATCTTCTTGCCAATTCACCTCTTACAATGTTAAGAGTCTTGTTTATTCTGGATTTTGGGAAAGTTTAGTTGAGATGTACAATATCACTTTTCTCAAAACTCAAATGTTAATTCTAAGAAAGTCTTAAAAGTAGATAATTGCACTTGGTTTAATTCCTGAACATCTGGACATTCAATGTATATTCTTTAGAAGACACAATTAATGCTAAATGTAAGACATTTCATAATGTAGCTTTTATTCAGTTATAAAAAGTATCCAATCTTTTCCATGGCATTTTTTAAAGAAAACCCAGTGAATCAGAATTTCCAAAAAGAGCATCACTAAACCAGGTATATTGCTTCTGTTAACATAAACTGCAAAGATGTTTGAGTACTTAAATAAATTCCGACTTCTGGTCAGCAGGGCACAAAAATGTTGTGCTTCAGTCATGTCCTGAAGATCAAATATGAAATAAAACACATTTTGAGAAGACAGCTTGCAACAAAATATAAATAAAGTAGAACAAACCTTTCACTGGTATAAAAACCAATGCAGTCACCACTTGAGCAAACATTTGGGCAAAAGACAGGTTTGTTCTATTTGAAGAAATTGGCCTAATGCCTCAGCTAGCAGAACAAGTCACTAAGGAATTGAATATTGCCTTTGGCTGGCATATCAAGCATTAAATAAAAAAAGAAACCGCTTAATCAACTTTAGTCGAATGCTTCTCTAGACACTAAAAAATTTCATCTATTAACTCTGCTCTTCTTGAACACCTTAAAGATATTTCCTGAGAGAAAGCTGCATCTTGGGCTGAGGCTGAGTGCTTCAATATGGATCTGAGAGAGTTGATATGCATGCAAAATCCTCAAATGTTTCCTTATCTTTAGGGCCTTCTACCATCCTGTTTCAGTTGCTTCTCCTTAAATCAATCAATTTTACATATTCATGGGATGGACTATATTCTATATATGTCATCTTGGGTATTCCCACAACACTGTCACTATGCTGCTAGTATTGTTTCAAATATCCATGAACTTCCATCTATGTTATGTACAAGTAAAAAGCATGAGTGCTTTGAAGCAGTGGGAACGCCAAATCTGAAACGATCGCATGGCCTGAATTGTGTGTGCTTGAAGTTCAAGTTTGAAGGCCCAAAGTGGCCATCAAATCAACACCCAATTTTTGTTAGTGCAGTAATCAACCTCAATGAGAATGTCACAAATCAATGCTGTAAGTCAGAAATAATCAAACTCCAAATTCCTGGTACTCCAATGTTATGCAATTGATTTTCCCATACATTTTGTTTGCTTTTCTTTTTTAAACTCTATCTTTGCATGTAGTATAATTTCATTGAGCAAAGATCTTCGCTACTAAGAACTTTACCTAATGTTTAGGGCTAATGGGAAATTAGGGTAGAAAGCACGAAGGAATATGCACCCAAATTTGCACATATCCCTTTTCTTAGAGTAGAAATGGTAGCATTATTAGAGCTTAGTTCTTGGGCACATACAGGGCAGATGAAAGTCCTCAGGTAATAATTTCTAATTTAACCACTCAATGTTCTTACATGGACTCACCCCCTCACATATCCTTTCTGGTATCATTAAAAAAGTTTTCTTCATGCTTTACTCTATATATTTGTTTCCAATGGATGTTTTAACAATTTACCACAATCTTAGTGACTTAAAATGACATACATTTATTCTTTCATAGCTCTAAAGGTCAATGTCTAGAATCACTTTTACTGGGCCTAGGGGAGTATATTAGTTCGTTCTCATGCTTCTATAGAGAAATACCTGAGACCGGGTAATTTATAAGGAAAAGAGGTTTAATTGACTCAGTTCTGCATGGCTTGGAGGCCTCAGGAAGCTTACAATTGTAGCGAAAGGCATCTTTTCACAGGGTGGGAGGAGAAAGAATGAGAGATGATTAGTGACGTTGAGCATTGTTTAGACACTTGTAACCATTTGTATGTCTACTTTGGGGAATGTTCGCTCAAATCTATAGCCCATTTTTAAATTAGATTATTAGTTTTCTGTTATTCAGTTGTAGGAGTTAAAAAAATACTTTGGAGACCAACCCTTTACCAGATATATAGTTTACAAATATTTTCTTCCATTTAATATATTACCTTTTCACTCTGTTGATTCTCTTCCTTGCTGTGTAGTAGCATTTTAGTTTGATATAATCTCATTTGTCTACTTTTGCTTTTGTTGCCTGAGCTATGAATATCATATTCATGGAATTGTTGCCAAGATTAATGTCATGAAGTTTTTTCTGTGTGTTTATTTTGATATGTTGTACAGTTTCAGATGTTACATTTATGTCATTAACTTATTTTGAATTAATTTTTGTGTATGGTATGAGAACACAGTACAACTTTTTTGCACGTAGATGTCCAGGTATTTTTGCATTTATATATTCCCAACGCCATTTCTTAAAGAAATAATCTTTCCCCATTATGTATTATTGGCATTCTTATTGAAGATCAGTTGAGCCTATATGCATTAATTTGTTTCTGGGCTATTTTGTTTCAATGGTTTATGTGTTTGTCTTTATGCCAATACTATACTGTTTTGATTACCTTAGCTTTATAACATATTTTGAAAATAGGAAGTATTATGCCTCCAGTTTTTTTTAAAATCAATGTTGATTTGGTATGCAAAGTTACAGTTAGACAGGAAGAATAAGTCCTGTTGCTTTATTACACAATATTGTGACTATAGAAAATAACAACATAGTGTATATTTCAAAATTGTTGGAAGATTTTGAATGTTATCATCACAAAGACATGAAAACTATTTAAAGTGATGAATATGGTAATTACTCTACTATGATCATTGTACATGATCAAAGTATGCATACATTGTACATACAATGTATGCATGCATTGAAACATCACATCGTATTCCATATATATGTGCAATTATTATGTGTCAATTATAAATTGAAAGGTTAATTTTAAAAGTGAAAATAAAATGCCTTGAAAAATGAATACAGAGATAGAAAGCAAACACCAAGTAAAAATGTTATTTAAAAGTAAATGAATGAACGAATAAAAAAACAGAAACTGCATGAGAGAGAAAAGAGATATTTGGCTATTCCTAGTCTTTTGTGGTTTCATATAAATTTTAGAACTGTCTTTTCTATTTCTGTAAAAAAATGCCATAGGGATTTTGATGAGGATTTCATTGAATTTGTAAATAATTTTGGAAAGTATGAACATTTTAACAATGCTAAGCCTTCCAATCAATGAACACAGAATGTTTTTGCATTTGTGTTTTCCTTAATTTCTCTCATCAATGTTTTGTACTTTTCTGTACATAAGTCTTTCGCTTTTTTGGTTAGGTTTTATTTTTAAGTGTTTTATTCATTATCATGCTACTGTAAATGGAATTGTTTTCTTAGTTCCCTTTCAGATAGTTTGTTCTTTGTGTGTAGAAATATTTCTGAGTTTTGTATGTTGACTTTGTATCCTAACTTTATTGAATTTCTTTATTAGGTCTAATAGTTTTTAAGTGTAGTTTTTAGGATTTTCTATTTATGGTATCATTTCTATTTATGGTATAATATCTCTGCAAACAGAGATAATTCTACTTTTTCCTTTCAAAATTTGATGCATTTTGTTTCCTCTTTTGCTTGCTTACTCTGGCTAAGATTTTCAGAAATATGTTGAATAAAAGTGGAAAGAATGGGAATAATTGACTTTCTCCTGATCTTAGAGGAAAATCTTTCAGTTTTTCACCAGAGTATGATGTTTATTATGGCCTTTGTTATACTGAGGTACTTTTTACTATTCCTAGCTTGTTGAGGGTTTTCATTATTACAGTGTGTTAAAATTTGTCAAATTAATTTTTCTTCATCTACTAAGATAATAATCTGTTTTTATTTTTCACTGTGTCAGTGTGCTGCATTACATTGATTTTCATATGTTGAACCATCCTTGCATCCCAGGGACAATCCTACTTAGTCATAGTATATGACCCTTTTAATGTACTGTTGAATTTAGTTTGCTAGCATTTTTTGAGAATTTTCACATGTACAGTAGTCCTCCCTTACATGAGGTTTCACTTTCTGTGGTTTCAGTTACCCATGGCCAACCATGGCCCAAATATATGAAATGGAAAATTCCAGATATAAACAATTCAATAAATTTCGTGCATGTCATTCTGAGTAGTGTGATACCTGTGCTGACCTGCTCCATCCCACCTGGGACATCAGTCAATCCTGTTTTCAAGATAGCCATGCAATGTATGCTACTTGCCTATTAGTTATCAATATTATCTGCTCCTGACATGGTAACATAAGGATCATCATGGCTCAGTGATCCAGGATCACCTCAGTCAGATGTTCCTCCTTCTGACATATCATCATAAGGTCAATAGTAGCCTAACACTAAGTCACAATGCCTACACCATTCACCTTACTCCATTTCATCATGGAGGCATTTTATCATCTGACATCATCATAAGAAGGGTGAGAACAGAACAATAAGATGATTTGAGAGAGAGGACACATTTATACAACGTTTAATATAGTACATTGTTATAACTGTTTTATTGTATTATTTGTTATTGTTGTTCATCTTCACCTCTTACTATACCTAATTTATAATTTAAACTTTATTGCAGGTATGTATGTTTAGGAAAATTTATATATAAAAAATGAACTCTCTCTACATAGTTCATTTATATATATAATATTCATATATAAAATGAACCATATATACATATATGCATAGATCAGAACTATCGCAGTTTCAAACAGGGACTCTTGGTATATATCCCTTGTGGATAAGGGAGAGGTACTGTATATTGGTCAGGGATATCAGTCTATAATTTTCTTTTGTTGTGGCATTTTGTCTGGTTTTATATCAGAACAATGCTGGCCTCACAAAATGAATCTGGAAGTGTTACCTCCTCTGTAATTCCTTTAAAGAATTTGAGAGGGCTTGGCATTAATTCTTTAAATATTTGATATAATTCACCACTGAAGTCATCTGGTTCTGGGATTTTCTTTGTTGAAATGGTTTTGATGACCGATTTAACCTCTGTGTTAGTTATAGGTCTCTCCAGATTTTCTTTTCCTTCATGATTCAGTCTTAGCCAATTATCTGTTTCTACAGAATATTTCATTTTTTTCTAGGATTTCCAGTTTATTGGCTTATGATTGTTTCTAGTACCTCTGCCTTCCTGTTATAAGAATGCTTGTGATAAAATTCAGGGTCCACTGAGGTAATACATGATAACCTCTTCATCATCAGATCCTTAACTTAATCACATCAGCTAAGCACCTTTGATTTATAAGGTAACATTCATAGGTTCCAGAGATTAGGACTTGAGTACTTCAGGATCCAGTTTTAAGCCTAAATACCCTACTATGCTTTTATTTTTATTTTTTTAAATATTAAACTGAATGGAAGTGATAGAAATCCAGTTAGAGTTTTCTAAATAAAAAATGGAATTGATTACAAAGAGATGGGAAATGGCAAATATTCTATATCCTGGAAGGGAGCTGGGGATAACTAGAATCAGAGAGATGAACAATGTCAGAGCCCTTCATCTCTTCTTGTTTCTTCCTACACATCTTTATTTTTAAAAATAACCTCCCTCTCTGTCTCTCTCAACCACTTTCTCTCTCTCATCCTCTCTCTGTCACTATCTCTATCTCTGTCTCTCCATAGAGTGGTTATCTCTACTTCTCTGGCCCACAGCTTGCCAATTTTCCTGAGGTTTGCTCAATGGGGTAACATGACTGCTGAGAAACTGACATACATGTTTGTCAATCCAAAGTTCAGAAATCGCAGGAAAGAAGCTATTGTTTAGCTTGATACAAGTGATATTTCTTGGACTAATCAATTCCAGGATTATTTCTTGGACTAGTCAATTCCAGCATTAAGGAAGGGTCCCATTTAACAAAACTGGTCCTTCTTCAGCCGTTTGGAAAGACAAAGGAAGCATAAAGGGGCAGTAACTAGAAAAGTGGCAAGATAGTTGCTGGGCAGACATTGTCATAGGTGTCCTCTGCAACTTTATTCCTGGGGGGAAAAAAAGATCCTTTCTCATGGGGTTATATAGTGTGGAGAAAATACGTTGCAAATGATAACAGGATTTCACATAAAACTATTCTTCAACTATCTAGAAAATAAGCAAAATTATTACTTTTAATAAATCAGGATAGTAAGGTTTAGAAATATTATTATATATAGCTTGTAAAAGTTGGCTAACATGAATTATCTAGCTCTAAGATTATTATTCCTTCCTTCAAGTAACTGCATTACAGGTGAAATAGTACTAGACTAAGAGTTAAAAGACCTGGACTTATGTCTTGCCTCTACTATTTATTAGGAACCATCTTAAAAAGTTATTTAAGTGTCCATAGCTCAGTTTCTTTCCTCTAAAATGGGGATAAAAATTCCTAACCCACAGAGTCATGTTTTCAAGTTTAAAGGGGATAATTTAAGTAGAAGTCCTTTCAAAATTGCTATTTTATTTTTTTAAAAAACTAAATAAATGTCAGATAACCTTTCTCTGATTATTTGTTGTCACTTCTTTCATTTGAACTATTTTTTAAAAGGATTACAGTAGAGTTTGTTATTAAGGTTAGTATTCACTAAGAATTGAAATCTGATGAAAAGTTTCAAGATATGTCCTGCTAACTTATTGGATTATAAATGATAACATTGTCCAGGAACAGGAATGACTCCTACAGGTTGAGGTGGCAAAGCACATTCCCAAAGAAACCAACTTCTGGATGAAATCCAGAAGAATCTCCTTGATTTGACCTGTGTATGCTTTATACTGTCCTTAAATGAATTTTTTTCAATGATTTCTTTCTTGCCAGAAGGGAAAATCGGCCTCTCTATGTAATAGAACCATTGGCAGCAATGAGTTGAGAACAAAATAATATGGGGAATAAGAAGACAAAAGCCAGCATCTTAAGTATTATGATAAAAAGATAATGTAGATAATGTTTCATTAACAATACCAAAATGCATGACTCTTGGTTTAATGGAAATTTTAAACCAGCATGGGGATATTTCTCTACAAAATAAACATTAGCCATACTGCTTACTGATGATACTTCCCTCTGCTCTCTTTATAGCATGTGTACTTTTGATATATAAACTGAGAAGTTTAAGAATAATCTTGAATGTTGGACTAGTTAATGTACTTTAGGCTGGGTGTGCTTGTGGGAAATATTTTATAAAATTATAAAAGTTAAAATTACTGAAAGACATGAAAACTTATCCCCCAGCGTTGAAAGTAAGTACCACAACTAGTAGCTTTTAAAAAGCTTTTTGTTACATGTTTCCTTTGAATTCTCTCTATATATTCAAATAACATTATTATTATTATTATTATTATTATTATTATTATTATTATTATTTTGCTCATAAGTACAACTATAAATGCTGTTTCATTAAACCTGCCAGCTATCTTTTCTTGTCTGGTGAAGTTGTGTCAGTTTAAATCACATGCATTCTTTCCACAGGAAAAAATAAATAAAAGTTTAAAAGTTTTCTAAAATTATTACTTACATTTTTAAATAAAATAAGAAGAAAATCCAGTCAATATTAATAAATGTACATATTAGTCAATTCTAATACTGCTATAAAGAAATACTTGGGATCAGGTACTGTGGCTCACGTCTGTAATCCAAACACTTTGGGAGGCCAAAGCGGGCAGATCACTTGAGGTCAGAAGTTCGAGACCAGCTTGACCAACACGGCAAAACCCCGTCTCTACTAAAAATATGAAAAAAAAAAAATAGGCTGGTGTGCTGTCACATGCCTGTAGTCCCCGCTAGGCTGAGGCATGAGAATTGCTTGAACCTGGGAGGTTGAAGTTGCAGTGAGCCAAGATCACGCCATTGCACTCCAGTCTGGGTAACAGAGTGAGACTGTGTCTTTAAAAAAAAAAAAAAGAACAAGAAGAAGAAGAAGGAAGGAAACACTTGAAACTGGGTAATTTATAAAGAAAAGAGTTGCAATTGGCTTACGGTTCTACAGTCTATACAAGAAGCATGATCGGAAGGCCTCAGGAAACTTACAATCATTGTGGAAGGGGAAGCAGGCACATCTTATATGGCCAGAGCAGGAGGAAGAGAGAGAATGAGGAGGTGCTACACACTTTTAAACAACCAGATCTCATGAGAACTCACTAACTGATGGGCGAACTGCCCCACTGATCCAATTACCTCCAACATTAGGGATTACAATTTGACATGAGATTTGGATGGAGACACAAATCCAAACCATATTAATGTATAAATTTTTAAAAGACAAAACTTAAAATATTGAAGGTACTTAATAATTTTACAAACTCATAATATTGAGAAAAAAGCTTGAGCTCATTTACATGTTTTAAAATATCTGGCTGGAAAAAAATAAAATAAGCTAACATTTAAAATCTTAATTACCTCTATATTTGGCATCTTGAAAAACAGTATATTTAAACAACTGGCTTGCTTATTCATTTTTCATTCCATTGGTTTGTTCTGTTGTAGACACTAAATTTTTGTAAAAGAAAATATTTTAAAATATATTAATGCTCATTAGGAAGCACTGAGGTAGCCCATATTCATATTCTACTGATGGGAATGTCGAATCCTTCGATTTATCATGTCAATTTTTAAGAATCACTTGTGGAGCTTTTAATTCCAGACCAAATGAACAAAGTGCATTCCACCGCATTTCTCTTGCTGATTGCGGCTAAAAAGTCTTGATAAAATACATAAGGCAAATCCGAGGAGACTCAAGAAGACGAAGAGAAGGATGCCAACTGGCCTCAGGACTTGAGGAATTACCAAGTAGTGAGTTTCCTGGGATTGTTTTTATGCCTCCATTATATCTCAGTCTGGGTGCTAGCAAAGCTTGCCACCCAGAAACACTAGAGGATGTGCAGCCAATGCACTAAAAAAACTTCCACTCTCTCACCAAGGGACCAGAAAAAAAGAGTAGCACTGAAGAGCAGAACCTTTTGACTAAATCCACCCTACCCCAGGTGAACACCAGAAAGAAAGCAGTGGCCCTGCCCATCCACACACTGGGTGCTGTAGAGACTATAGGGCAGAGCCTTATTAACAATCCCTGCCCTAGCCTTTCTATACTATATTGAAGGAAACTTTTTTTGCAGTATCTCTCTCCTTGTCTTAACTAGACTACTATTTATCCCATCCAATGAGAATTTCTTTTGATACCTACATTTTTCATTGCTCTAAGTGTTTATTAAACAGACCTGGTCTTTTTTAATAATATCTTTTAAAATGAATAATATTTATTTTTATCTTTTTGAGATATCCTGTTAAATGAATGTTAGGTGCTTTGTAATTTTTGTCCGTGAGCTTGTCTTCAACCAGAAGTAATCTTTTGTGTTTGTGTTCCCCATGGCTGGGGTATGAAAGCAAGCATAGATATGACTTTCTCTCAGAATGTCATTTATTTTAGTTTCTATTTCCTGGCCATTAGAGTTCAGGCAGAGCACCTGGATCTAATAAAAATTTAGCCGATTCAAGATTGTTGGGTTTCATGGGAAACCCTGCGGCTTCTCCTTTGTGGCAGGCTCTGAAGTCTAGTATTTGTCTTCTCAGCATGTTGAACTGCTGAAATTTTACCTTTGCTTTTAAATAGCAGTTTTCTTCTGGTTTCGTTTTCTTTCTTCTTTTCTTTTCTTGTTGCTTTGTGTTGGTGAATATTTGCATGAAATATATTTCTATCATATTGCTCTCAACTTTTCTGTGCATTTATATTGAAGGTGTTTCTCAGAAGCTATATGACTAGAGTTTTTTCTCATATAACATGATATTTTTCTCTAATTCATAATATGATATTTATTTGCTTAGTTTTAATTTTACCATGCAATATTATATTCAAATGCAAATTACATGCCACATAATTATGTTATAAAGCAAAAAATGAGTACCTCTAAGCCCATCACACACTGAATTACCGGAACATCACTGAATATATTTGAAACCATTTTTATGCCCTTTACTGATCCCATCTCTTTGCCTCTCCTCACTCTTTTATTTCTTCCCTAATGGAATGTATGGAATATTTATCTGAGTTATAGCACTAGATATCTCTTATTTTTAAAAGGAGTCTGAGAAATTTCAATTCTGTCTTAGCATATTAGTTAGGATAATGTTTCAAATTTCTACATGAAGGCTTTACATGAGAAATTTCCAAAAATTTTTCAAAATAGTGTTGTATTTCCCTTTACATTGTTAAGGTACCATCTACTTAGAAATTAAAGTGAAATAAATAATTAATAAATGTTTCCAAGGTACACCACAAAAAGAAGTTACTTATAAGCTCTTTAAATAGTGTATTTTAAGCTATTCATGATATTAATATGAATAGAGCAAGTTTTAAAAGATACATATTCCAGCTTGGTTAAGATATGAGTAGTATTCTCTCAGCCCATTTTTTTTTTAACTCTAGCAGTTGCTGTGGCAACCAGCTGCACTCACGTATAATCCGACAGCACCACTCCTAGCTGTATTTAGTATTTTTCTTGCTTTCTGCCCTGGGTGTTTTCTATTGCTTCTTACAGTGATGTCAGTAAGAAAACCACTCAACTAATCTGAAGTATTCAAAATCAGGCAGCATGAGGTAATTAGTGCTCCCTGGGATAACTCTAGACCAATGGGGGCTAAAATCCAGTGGATAAATACTTTATTCTTTCCCGTGGATGGACAAGTCTAAGATGAATTTTAAATGACTCATCGAGGTGTCTCCACTGGGAACGAGCCCAGCTGCACGCTGTAGTTCAATATGCAAACTTACACTGGCTCTCACTCATTCCCAGTTTTACTTTTCCATCTCCCCTCTCCTTTTCCTTGGGATCACATCCCCAAACTAGCAATCTTTACATGAGCCCTTGTCTCTGGTTCTGCTTTTATGGAGATGGTAGTGGAACTTAGGCCAAGACACAGCTCTTATTAATCATTTTCATAGTCTCCTAAATATTTTAAATGTAAGTACATTGCTTTGACAAATTTAAAAATTTATGGTTAGTAACTATTGGGGATGGCTTGAATCTTTATAATGAAGTAAGTTGCTGTAGCTGTTGTCTAAATAGTAATTATTTTATTTGTGTATGTGTGTGCTCTAGCATTGTCTTAATGCAAGGTAGTCAATAAAACTCTATCAAATTTGTAAAAGTGCAGTATTTTCATTAAGCTAATATTTATTGAAAAATTACCATCTGCTCTGCTGTGCGTCAAGTATGGAAGTTAAATATATAAAAGACATGGCCACCACCTTTGACTTTTATTACTTAATGGGAAAGACTGGCCAATCAGCCAGGGATTCTAACCCAGTGTGAGAAGTATCCTCATGATGATATGGGATGCTATGGGATCACTGAGGAAACATACACATGGGTATTAGACAGGGTTTATGAAAGAAAAGGATACCTTGGTGGAGTTATTAAAGGAAATGATAATAATAAAAGCACATATTTATTCAGAGTTTGCTAAGTGCGAGTAGGTGATAATCATATACCTGCATTGTTTGGTTTACTAACAACAACCTGATATATGGCATCTATTAACATCCCCATTGGCAGGTGTAGAGAGACTTAGTTCAAAGACTTTCCCAAATATGAGTAAGAATTAGCTGAGTGGAGAAAGGAGGAATGGAATGACAAATACAGGAAGAGACTATAAAAAAGATATAAAAGCTTGAGAAAACGTGCTACTGAGGGGAACCTAATGTAGTCTGTTCTTAAGGTTATATCCCGGGGGTATACCAGGAATGGGGGAAGAGGGAAAACCAGGATCCAGATCATAAATGGTCATGTATATAATACTAAGTAGCTTGAAAGAAATGGAAATATTCTGAAAGATATTGAGCAGAATATTACCTGATCTGATTTGTGTTTTAGGGGAAAAAATCACCCTTTAATGAATTACGAAGATGCAAGACAGGATTCCATAAGACACAGTTATGTGTGTGTGCGTGGTTTTTTTTTTTTTTTCCATGTATTAACCTATTTTCGCTCAGTCCCAAACCTATACTCTATCTGTTCCTTTGTGATACTGGTCTTGAGATGCTGAAAACTATATATTTTTTTCCAGCTGGTTCCCTGTTAGGTTTTCCAGTAGAGAAACAGAGTCTGACATGCAGGAAGAGTTAAAAGTGGCTTGTTACTTCCTGCTTTGTTCCTTTCGGTGTTGTCAGCTCAGCAATGGCCCTTCACACTGGCTGAAACAGTTCGTTATAGTATCTAGCTTCTGTCATTCCTTTCAGAAACCAGGCTTCTCATGATGAAGACTGAAATTAAGACAGAGGCAGCAGATGCTCTATGTCAATTTTCTATGAAGAAATTATATAAATCTCTTTTCTTATAAGTTATTAAGAAAGATAATTAAATTTTTAGAAATCCAATAGCCAGTTATGCAACCTGAATGAAGTTTATAACATCTTAGTCATTGGACATATAGGTAAGCAGTTTCACAAATTCATTTAATCACATATACATTCATTCATTTAAAATGATTTGTTGCAGCCTTAAATGTGCCAGAGCACTTAGGTTGTGTGGATACAGCCGTTAATAGACAGAAAATAGTTCTTCTCTTGTGCAGCTTATGTTTCAATGCACAGAAAGGCAAAGAAACCAATAAGCAACTCTATAAATAAAATAATATACTCCCATATAGGAAAAAAAGTTATGACAAGGATAAAATGTGTATCAGATGGGAAAGTGTTTGGCTGCAAGCTACAAAAGAAATGCAATTAAATCATAGGGATATTTATGGTGTACTTTATAAGACATTGTTATGTAATTAGCCTCAGGGATGTCCTGAGAGCTTAGCAATGCCATCAGATTTAAGCTATTGCTAACTTTTAGCTTCTTCCTTTTTTTGTGTATTAGCCACTGGTTCTCATACATGTTCACTTCTGGCTACACAATGGCTCCCATACCTATAAACAACACATTCTCATGCAGGATGTAAAGAAGAAATGAAAAGGCAGAGGCAAAAATCTAAGTGAGAGTCTTTGCTTTGGTGGTTGAACCAACAGGACTGGTTGAAGGATAAGTTATATTTGTGTGTTTGTGTTTGTACTGTGTGTGTATCTGTTTTGTTTAGAAATGAGTGTACATAAACATATTCAGAATTCTTCCTTGATTTTCAGATGATTTTTATAATTTTAGTGTATTTTTACAAAGGAAAAACAAACAAAAAAACACACAAAAAAACAAAGCAGCATTAGCCTGACACTTGATTTTTTCCCTCTAAAAGACTATGCAACAGTTGTTGAATATTAGAAGATTAAAGGTGTTAATAATCCTCCAAAGATATGATTACTGTACTGCTAGTGGTGACATTCAGCTTTGTATGTGTGCTGAAGAAAAAATTGGCAAAACCCCAAGTCTGACAATTAACTTCCATATGTGAGCTCGCCACTGTAAGAGGTATGGCTGTCCCCAGCAAAATGACCTTTTGGTCCTGATTATCTGGATAACCTTGAGTTTGTAGATTAATAGTTTTTCAGCATACTATCTTTCTGGAAATGGGTATAATTAAACTTGTCACTCAAGGGTACCATATGATTTAATCACTCAATATTAAGTAAAGCTCTTTGAGATCCTTAAGCAAAGGATCCTATGCGATTGCAGAAAATCATTACAAAGATACAATTTTAGCATCTTTCTGATCCCTAATAAATTATATATAGAGACCCTTTCTAATAACCAGAGAAAGCGACCCTGTAAAGTGTAGCATTTATAAAGCATTTCAACATACATTAAACAAATTTTAAGGGCATGTAATTAAGTTATAAATTGGGCCATTAATAAAAATGCCATTTAACAATTTGTCTCTGGCAATGGAAAGCATTAAAGCTCTTTAGATAGGTTGTTTATTTAGAAATAGCATCATATGCACTTTTCATTTAATAGTGATTCATTCCACAATAGTATCTGGAAATTTTGAAACGTGTCAATCTTCTACGTCTTTTGGAGTGAATTCATTTTCTTGTACCTCCAAATAAATCTATATTTTTATTTATAGGTACACATATGTAGGGATTCTAAACCTATATCTATAAATCTCACAATTTAAACATTTAAAGCCAAAGGCTATGGTTTATTTTAATAAAATATTAGATAGTCTAGTAAATATTTATTTCTTAAAGCACTTAAGAGAAACCTCACCAGGGATAGAAAACCCTACCAAAGATCAAAGACTATAGGGGAAAGGAAAGAAAACACTAGTGAATGGCAATGATTCCTTACTTCTTCCCTAAACCACATGGCTTCCCTGCATGCTAACAGCATTCATAATGATTTCCACAGGCTTTGAAAGCTTAATAAGCAAGAGTACAACCATATTTTATGTCTATGGTGAATAAGTAGCTTTATGTACACAGATGATTACAAATGTATCATTTCTAACCTCTATTTCGAGAGAAAAATATAACTTTTTCCCTGGCAATTTGAAGAGCTGTGTTGTATACTGAATTACAATAAAAAGTTGAAGTACAAAAACATATCTCTTACTAATGCTTCCATGAACCATGCTGTTTCTCAGTGAGTGTTTGACATTTATGTATCTATGGTACATAGATATTCTACAAGGCTAGACACTGGGGGAAAATATACTCAGTAGGTGTTGCACATATATTCTCTAGTCTGTTTTTAAGAGAAGTGACATAGTAATATTATGCCTTGCTGTAGTAATAAAGAAAACCACACATTTACATCAGAACTGTTCAGTATAATGGTCATTACTTGTGTATATCAGTCCTGATACTTTTGTCGATTTATTTATATCGGAGACTTTGATAGATGGAATAGGGCATTAGTTCTTATTATTCATTCAATTTTTGCTCAACAGACATTTAAAATCACATCATGTGCCAGCACTATCTAGGTCCTGAGGATTCTGAAAATTATACACCTCAGCTCAGAGAGTTTGTAGTCGTATGGAAAGAAAAGTAATAGATCAGTTATGCCTCACAGTTTGAATAATCAAGAAAATGAGAACAAAATACTAGAAATTTCAAAAAAAAAAAAAAAGGAAAAAAATGCAGTCACATCTGTCCCTGTATTTTTATAAAACAAGAATGTCTATTCAGCAAAAATAGGAAAAAAAATAAGCTATAATCTTATCACTAGACCAAAACTATGTTGACCTGAGTAGATATTTCAAAAAATATAAAATCTTATCAAATTTGGGGCTATTTCTTATTCTTCATATCAAATCTTGCAAAACTCTAATTATTGGCTTGCATTTGGCACACGGACATATTTTGTTTCTTCCATACTTCGTTGAATAGCAATAAGCAGTTTTTTAAAAAATTGCTTGTCAACAAGATTCACATAAAAGTTAAAACTTCCAACTTTACTTCTCAGGTAATTTGAAACCTGTATTTCCTATGGCAACAATCTGCTGGAGTTGATCAATATCCATAGCAGATTCCCACCGTCCCCATGCTTCCTGGTTATCTCCCTAACCTGGTTCACTCCACTCACTGACATTCTCTATCTGGGCCTTGGAGATGCCTGTGTTTGGGACCTCCAATTTATAGAAAACTGCCAGTTGTTTTCAGATGTTATCCCTGTTGCACTCTATCTATGCTTGAGAATTATACCTGTCAATTTTTATTCAGGTGTTTTGATGTCCTTACAATTGCTACCATGTATTGAGCATTATCTGTGTCAGGGGGTCAATAAATGTTATCCGTTAAGGAACAGATAGTAAACATTTTAGGCTTTGTGAGTCATTGGGCCTCTGTCACAACTAGTTGACTCTGTGAAAGAAACTATAAACAAATTGTAATGATGGGTGCAGTTGTGTTCCTAATTAAACTGTACTGAATGGATGCTGAAATTTGAATTTCATATAATTTTCACATGTCACAAAAATCTCATCTTTTTATTTATTTCCAATCATTTGCAAATGTAAAATCCATTCTGTTACAGACTGAATGTTTGTGTACTCCCAAAATTCATATGTTGAATCCTTAACTCCCAATGTAACTGTATTTGGAGACAGGGCTTTTAGGAGTTAATTAAGATTAAATTAGATCATAGGGTGTAGTGCTAATTTGATAGGCTTGGTGGATTTGTAAGAAGAAAGAGAGAGATTCTTTTCTGTAAGCTAGGAAGAAAGCCCTCACTAGGACCCAATCAGCTAGCAGCTTGGTCTTCTCACCTCCAGAACTGTAAGAACACAACCATCTGTTGTTTAAGCCACCCAGTCTGTGGTACTTTGTTATGGCAGTTAGCATGAGTGGACTAAGACATTCTTAGCTTGCAGACCATGCAGAACCAGTGGTAGGCTGAATTTGGCTGTGGGCTTTAGTTTCCCAAGTCCTGGCCTAGGTGCCTGTATTCTATTTGCTATTCCACATAATGTTAAGTAATACATATATATTATATATATATTTATATATATATATATAAAGTATATATACTATAAAGTTTATATATACTATATATACACTATATATATATATATTTTATATAGATATTCATTTTACAATGAGAAAGGTAGAACTTAACTAATACTGCAAATTTAGTCAATGTTGAGTCACATCTCAGAGAGAGAAACCGGGTCTTTGAGTTTTTAGGTCAGAACACAGTGGATACTTTTAAGAAAAATTATGCAGTCCATTAAATTGTTACATATTGGTTAAAAGATAGTGTGAACTAAAAGTCCTTACTAATAATGTCTGAATTTCCATTCTCTTCCATTCTTTGCTTTCCAGGTAGCATTCTGATGTGTCTGGTTGTTTCCCGGAAGCACAGAAAGAAAGGCTCTTTTAAATCAAGAATTTGTCTATATTTCTTCTTGGCAAACTTGGCCATGGTAGAATGACCTGCTAAAAAGATAGCCCAGGCATGCTGCTGGGTTTGGATTCTCTGTAGAAATGACTGCTTATTTTTTATTATTTCAGCCCATTAGTAATGTGTATGAGTGTGCATTGTTTACATATGAAGAACTTAATCCTTCAGAGGTAGTAGTTTTAACAGTGGGAGTAGGAAGGGGAGTTAGTGGGCTTGTTAGTGGGCCTGCAACTTCCCTATCCTATTACCAATACTTGTTCAAGGATTTTATGGAAAGCTTGGAAGACATTGCCCAAAGTATCATCAACATACAAAATCAGATTCTTTGGCAGCAGTCACTTTACAAAATAGAAGGGGACTGGATTTCCTAACTAATGAAAAAAGTGGCTTATGCCTTTTTCTAGAAACATAAAAATGCTGTTGTGTTTTTTATGGGTTTTTTTTGTTTGTTTGTTTTGTTTTGGTTTTTTTTTTTTGGTCAACCAATCCAGATTAGTAAGGAATGCCACCCAGAAATTAGATGTTCAGGCCTCCAAAATACGACAACAGCTGTCTGAGCCATGGGGCTCCTGGAGAAGGCCACTAATTTGGTTTTCATGGCTCCTTCCCTTGGCTGGCCCATTATTAATTATTATACTTGCCTTGGTATTTGGACTGTTTGTTAAGTCTCTTACCCAAATTCATTTCTTCTCGCCTGGAGACCTTCAAGCTTCAGATGATTATGTGACATGGTTTCTAGCCAGTTCCAGGTAAAGACACCACCCCTGGCCATCAAAAAGCTACCCTGTCACCACTGGACAGAGCAAGGAGAGAGTTTTGTGAGACCTATTAGGTAGGGACTGCAACCCAAAATCAAGTCAGCTCAACGCAGTTACAGAAAAAAGACTATCAGTCCCTATGCCTTCCATAAAGATATATGAGACTCATGTCTCTCAGCGGGGACATGAGGCAGGACAAGAATGTCTGGAGGCAGGAAGCCTAAGGCAAATTCCCACTGACTTCCTGGAGCTCAATCTAAAGGAAAACCCCACTGTATTAGTCCATTTTCATGCTGCTGATAAAGACATACCCTAGACTGGGCAATTTACAAAAGAAAGAGATTTATTGGACATACAGTTCCACGTGGCTGGGAAAGCCTCATAATCACGGTGGAAGGTGAAATGCATTTCTCACAAGGTGGCAGACAAGAGAAGAGAGCTTGTGCAGGGAAACTCCTGCTTTTAAAACCAACAGATCTTGTGAGACTCATTCACTATCATGAGAACAGCACAGGAGGGACACAACCCCATAATTCAATCACCTTCCACCAGGATCCTCTGATGCATGGGAACTGTGGGAGTTACCATTCAAGATGAGATTTGGGTGAAGACACAGTCAAACCATACCACCAACCTCTCCACAACAAAAGAATCTGAAACTACTCCTTTTGTACTGCGTTGCAGATGAAAAATGGAAAGTACCTCTGAATGATTCCCTCCCGCAACCAGACTGGTTGCAGGCCAAGTCTTCATTTACTTTGAGTGTAACCAAGTAACCAATGGGAAACCTTTAGAGGGTACTGAAGCCCCAGAAAATTTTTCAAGGGATGCTCTTTGCCACTTGCTCAATCCTTCCCCCACTCTGTTGGAGTGTAATTTTGTTTCAATAAATCTGTGCTTTCATTGCTTTTTTCTTTCATGGCTTTGTTTGTGCATTTTGTCAAATTCTTTGTTCAAAATGCCAAGAACATGGATGACTCATGGTCCAGACCCTCCACTGGTAACAGCCTTAGTCATCTGAGATAACCTTCATGATTCCTTCAATGCTAAAATCTTCCAATACAACTCAGTTAAGAATCCATCTCACGTGATGCTCAGGAAAAGTACTGAACAAAACCCATACTCTTTACTGTGGAGACTGCATGTTGCCCTTTAACAAGAACCCATCACTGATATCATGACAAATGAAACAATTGTTTCTAATATTCCTTGGTCTGCATTGTATCAGGAAAGGATAATAGCTATGAGTCAAGGCCTCTCACTTAGTACTCCAGAGCCAGTACCAAGTAACCACTCTTTGGAAGAAAAAAGTAGAATTATTTTTGAAGTTTTCTGTTTTATCATGAATCAAGCCAGCTGGCCTGTTTATTTCTCATAGACAATCCAAAGAAATGAACAACCCACTTCAGCAGTGTCAGCTGTGCTATTTTAACAGTTATAGAGGGTGGGGTTTCCCTTTTGTCCCTTCTACCTAAACACAGAATACCTCTGCTTCTCATGAAAGGGGAGAACTTTTGCTAATTGCAAAGTTGCCTGGATTAGCCAGTCCCCAAAAGGAGTCAATAGTTCTCCAACAAAAGATTGTATTTCTTTTTTAAAAATATTCTTAAAATTCTTCATAAAGAATAATCGGATAGCCTCTTAAGAGAAGCACTCTATCTGTGGGTTCATGTCATTCTTGACTCAAAGAAGTAAATGGAAAAGCTGTTTTTAATAAGACACTTGAAATTTATTTACACTAAAGCTTCCCAGCTTTATATTAAGTCAGGGTTTGAGTGATAGAAGGTGGTATTCAATTTAAAGTGATTGAAAAATTGATCAGAATTTGTAAATCATTTCAAAGCAACATATCCGTGTTGTTAGGCAGAATGTTTGTCCAGGTTTGTGTAATCAGACTGCTTTTCCCTTAGATAGTCTAACAATGTGTTGGAAAGGCCCAGGAAAGGAAAAGATTGCTCTCAACCTGCCGTAAAACTTTTATTTCTAATAGAAGTTTAATAAACATTAGAAGCAGAAAAATCACTCACTAGCGGCTCAAGGATATCTACAGTGTCTGCCCTGATATTTGTACTCATAGCTGAATAACAGCTGGTACTGAAGTGGCAAGAAATGATGGCTAATGAGTTATAATGTCAATGCCCAGTAATGCAAAGCTAAGCATAAGCTATGATGCAATGAGGTGAGAAAACACAGGTAGAGAATGGGGGCCAACATGTATGGATTTCTTAGATAGAGTGTTAATGAAAGTAAAACAAGAAATACATAAAAACAAGATAAAGTTGAGTGTGTATGATAGAATCCCGCTTATATATAAATACATACTCACTATATGTTGTTTATATTTTATGCTAACATAGTCATGCATCACATAATTACATTTCATTCAATGATGAAACGTATATACAATGCTTGTCCCACAAGATTATAATGGAACTGAAAAATGTCTATTGCCAAGTGATATTGTAGCTGTTGCCATGTCTTAGTGCAATGCATTAATCATGTGTTTGTGGTGATGCTGGTGTAAACAAATCCACTGCACTGCCAATCAAGTAAAAGTATAGTGCATACAATTATGTACAGTACATAATACTTGATAATGATAATGAAACTAAGTTGCTGGTTTATGTATTTACTATATCTTAAATACTATTTCATTTAGATTAATAGAGTTATTTTCGAATGTTTTCTCTCCACTTATTTAAAAAAAAAACAAAAAGTTAACTGAAAAACAGCCCTAGGCAGATCCTTCAGGAGGTATTCCAATGGAAGACATCGTTATCGTAGATGACAACTCCATAGGTGTTATTGACCTTAAAGACCTTCCAATGGGACCAGATGTGGCGGTGGAAGATGGTGATATTGATGATCTTGATTCTGTGTAGACCTAGGCTAATATGTGTGTTTATGTCTTGATTTATAACAAAAGTGTTTAAAAAGTAAAACGAAATAATTTTTATGTAGGAAAAAGCATATAGAATAAGGATACAAAGAAAGAAAATATTTTTTCCAGCTCCACAATGCATTTGTATCTTTAGCTAAATGTTATTACAAAAGGGTCTAAAAATTAAAAAAAATTAAAGTTCATAGATTAAAAAGTTACAATAAACTAAGGTTAATGTATTATTTTTAAAAGACAATTAAAAATAAATTCAGTGTAGCCTAAGTGTACAGTGTCTAGAAAGGCTATAGTAGCGTATAGTAATGTCCTCCGCCTCACATTCACTGCCTACTCACTGACTCACCCAGAGCAACTTACAGACTGCAAGCTCCATTTGTAGTAAGTGCTCTATACAAGTGTGCTATATTTTACCTTTTATATCATATTTTTACTGTACCTTTTCTATGTTAGATATGTTGAAAAACACAAATATTTACTATTATTTTGCAATTGCCTATAGTATTCAGTACAGTCACATGCTGTACAGGCTTGTTGCCTAGGAGCAATAGGTTCTACCGTATAACCTAGGTGTGTAGTAGGCTATCCCACCTAGGTTTGGGTAAGTACACTCTATTATGTTCACATAACAATGAAATTGTTTAATGATGAATTTCTCAGAATGTATCCTCATTGTTAAGTGACACATGACTGCATATGTAAATGAATTTATGTATATTTATTATGATATAATTATATAATAAATATCTGTTCCATAATAAAATTAACATATTTGATTATATAAAATGCATATTTACAATTTAATTATATGAATACTACAGAAGAGGTTTTGTATATAGTATACATTGCAGTCTATTGTTATTTTTTGGATTTTTATTTTTCAATTGATACATAATAATTGTACATACTTATGGGAAGTTGGTTTTTCTCTAGGAATGGGAATGGAGGAATGTCTGTGTGAGTATGTAGGGGCTCTGCTTTGGGGAAGCAGGTTAGGATGGGATGTAGTGGAAAGAGCTGGAGGATTTTACTATTTTTATTTCATAGGTTTATGTATAATTTGATTTTTACGTTAAACATGGATTAATTTTGTAATAAAAATCACTCAAAATATTTAAAAATGTGAAAAATAGTAACTGCTCACATGCAGTTCTTAACACAATTTCTAGGAGAAAAGGAAGTACCACCTAAATCTAAGTAATCTTGGAGCATCAGCTGGAGACATTGAGAAGCAGCATTTGTCCACATTCACATCTCTCAGAGAAATGCTCTCCATGTCCGGAAAACCACTGTTTCTAAACGATGACTTGAGAGATGTGTTAAATAATTATTATGTACTTTTTAACCTGTATGAACATCTTGAAAAGTATCTCCCTTTTCTAACTGTACATTTCAAATGCTCTTGGATATATTGAGTTCTAAAAATGAAACTTAAATTACTAACATGCGAGAAAAGATGTTCAGTGTGTTGGGAAAATGTTAAAGTTCGAATTAAGTAAAATACCTGAGGTGTTTATTTTTCCTATTTTTATTGTGCTGGATAATTGTCTTTTCAATTTTAATGCATGTGGGTGTATAAGGATAAAAATGCATTCAAACTGTTAAATTTAAAATTAAATATTAGTGCCTTCAATGTAGATTAGAATGCCTTAAATTGACTATAAATTCTAAATCATAATCTCCCATTCCTATGGCTATAATCAGCACAGAGAATATTAAAGGGTCTCCCAGTGATTGTTGTTAAATTATTGAATCATAGTTTTTCTCAGCTTAATAATTAAAAATATTTCAAATGCAAACTTAGTTTTGTAGATACTAAGTATTAAACCATTTGGTGATAACTAGACCTTGCTTAGCTACATTAAAAAAAATCCACTTAGTCATTTTAGTTATGACTGTGAGGTGTAATTTATCAAAAGCACAATGAGAGGTTATCAAACTCTCATTTCAGTAAAAGAAAGAGGAACATTACCTCAAGAGATAAATCTTTCATTAAACTTTACAAAGACCTTAAGCAGTCTCTACCCCATTTATCATTTCTAGTCTTTCAGAGTATACCAGCTGCCTGTGTTTACCAGCTGCACAAGGCAGACAGCCAAAAGGGGGTTGATAGCTGGTAGAACAGATGAAACTTCTGTTCCATATTTCACATGTTCATTCACCTTAGAAAATTATTTTAAATCAGCCATGTTTGGGGCTAAATTCTGGTATTGTACAAAACTATCGAGTACATGTTAGCATTATTTTTGAAATATGGTGAAAATTTCTTTATCATCAAAATATGTATTTTAGAAGAAAATAAAACACAATTTCTTCTACATTTTCATAAAGTAATTATCTTGCTTGATGTTAGCATTCTGACTCATGTAAAATGTTATTTTCTTAAGAGTACTCTTTTTTTTTTGAGACAGAGTCTCGTTCTGTCGCCCAGGCTGGAGTGCAGTGGCCGTATCTCAGCTCACTGCAAGCTCTGCCTCCCGGGTTTACGCCATTCTCCTGCCTCAGCCTCCCGAGTAGCTGGGACTACAGGCACCCACCACCTCGCCCGGCTAGTTTTTTTTTTTTTGTATTTTTTAGTAGAGACCGGGTTTCACCGTGTTAGCCAGGATTTTCTCGATCTCCTGACCTCGTGATCCACCCGTCTCCGCCTCCCAAAGTGCTGGGATTACAGGCTTGAGCCACCGCGCCTGGCCAAGAGTACTCTTAAGGACAAAAATTATGGGATCATCTCAATATATGCAGAAAAAGTGTTTGAAAAAATTCAACATGCTTTTATAAAACTCAGAATATTAGGTATAGAAGGAATTTACCTCAGCATAATAAATGCTATGCATGAAATGCCCACAGCTAGCATCATACTCGACAGTGAAAAGCTATCAGCTATTCTCCTAAGATCAAGAACAGGACAAGGGTACCCACTTTCGCCATTTCTATTCAACATTGTACTGGACATTCAAGCCTGAGCAATTAGATAAGAAAAAGAAACAAAAGGCATTCAGATTGGAAAGGAAGAGGTGAAACAGTCTCTTTTTATAGATAACACTTTCTTATATACAGAATGCTTTAAAGACTCTTCCAAAAGCTGTTGCCTAATAAATGAATTCAGTAGAGTTGCAGGATACAAAATCAACATACAAAAATCAGTAGGAATTTTATACTAGAACAATGAAGTGTGTAACAAAGAATTAAGAAAACAATCCCATTCATGTTAGCATCAGAAATAACAAAATATTTAGGAATAAAATTAACCAAGGAGATGAGAGATCTCTATACTGAAAACTAGAAAATACTGATGAAAGAAATTGAAGACACAAAAAGTGTAAAGAAATCCTGTACTCATGGATTGGGAGGCTTAATGTTGGTGCAATGTTCATACTTCCCAAAAGGATTCAAAATTTAAGGCAGTCCCTATGAAAATCTCAATGACTTTTTTTTACAGAAATAGAAAAAACAATTTTGAAATTAATATGGAATCACAAAAGACCATAAATAGCCAAACCAATCATGAGAAAGCACAAAAATGAAGGCACCACAGTTCCTGATTTTAAAGTATATTGCAAAGCTACAGTAATCAAAACACTATAACTTCTACTATTTGTAAAAAACTCCTACTATTTGTAACAATGTGAATAAACCTGGAGGTCATTATGCTGGGTGAAATAAGCCAAACACAGAAAGAGAAATACTTGTTAATCTCACCTCTATGTGGAATCTAAAAAAAAAGTTGAACTCACAGGAACAGATAGTAGAATGGTAGTTACCAAGGACTGTGGGGTAGGGGAAATGGGGATATACTGGTAAAAGGGTATAAACTTTCAGTTATAAGATAAATTCTGGAGACCTAATGTACAGCATGGGGACTACAGTTAATAACAATGCATTAAATACTTGAAATTTGTGAAGAGAGATCTCAAGTGTTCTCACTACACACACACACACACACACACACACAGAGGTTACAACATGAGGTGGTGAATATGTTAATTAGCTTGACTGTGGTAATTATTTCACAATGTATATGTATATTAAAACAATGACACTTCAGTAAAGCTGGAGGCAGAAAAGAACAGAAATAAAAGAACAAAACACAATAGCGTGGAAAATAAATTGTGGTAAATTCACCAATGCATGCATACTCATTGCATACAGCAATGAGAATGACCAAACTAGAATTACGCCCCAAAATATAGATAAATTTCACCAATATAATGTTGTGGGGAAAAATATAGACCAAAAAAAGAGTATTGTGATTCCATTTACACAATGTTGGAAACCAACAAGATTAATGTATAGTGTAAGAAGTAAGGATAGGCTGGGTGCAGTGGCTCATGCCTGTAATCCCAGCACTTTGAGAGGCTAAAGCAGACAGATCACTTGAGGCCAGGAGTTTGAGACAAGCCTGATCAACATGGTGAAACGCCATTTCTACTACGAATATGAAAATTATCTGGATGTAGTGGTGCACGCCTTTAATCCCAGCTACTCAGGAGGCTGAGGCAGGAGATTCGCTTGAATCTGGGAGGCAGAGGTTGCAGTGAGCCGAGATAGGGCTACTGCACTCTACCCTGGGTGACAGAGTGAATGAGACTCTCTCTCAAAGAAAAAAAAAAGAAGCAAGGATATTGGTTATGTTTGGGTTAGGTAGTCCCTGAAAAAGGGAAACATGGGAATTTCTGCGTGCTGGTAACGATCTGTTTCTTAATCTGTTAGTTAACGGTGAATCCACTGTGTTGTGAAAATTCATCAAGATGTATACTAATAATTTAGGCATTTTTCTTTATGAAGGTATTATCTTCATTTTTAAAAAACTTTAAACACCACAAGAAAATGCTACTACATACCTAAAAGAGAAAGAAGGAAAATCAAAGGCACAAAAGGCTGACAAGATATTAAAGGATGCATTACATGTCCTTGCCTGACTTTCATATTCATTAGTTTAAAACTTCATTTCAAAAACCAGAGAGAGCAACTATAGATGTTTCTTTAAGGGAGGTTTTTAACTCCTCTTAATCCAATTAATTTAAATAGTTAAATTTAATTTCAAATGAGGGGACTTGCTTTAAGAAATAACCTCATGATCTGATAAAGAAGAAGTATAATAAATAGCTAAATTCCCATTCCAGTAGAACTTTATAAAATTGTTTAATTGGACATAGGGCTTAAGAAATCAGGCCAAGAGTGGTGGCTCATGCCTGTAATCCCAGCACTTTGGGTGGCCAAGGAGGGAGAATCACTTGAAGCAAGGAGTTTGAGATCAGCCTGAGTGAGAGAGTGAGATCTCATCTCTTCCAAAAATAAAAACCAAAACATTAGCCAGGCGTGGTGGTGCATACCTGTAGTCTTAGCTACTCGGGAGACAGGCAGGAGGTTGAGGCTGTAATAAGCCATCATCACACCAATGTACTCCAGCCTGAGAAACAGAGCAAGACTCTGTCTCAAAACAAACAAATGATAAAAAAGAAATAACTAAAAAATGCAAATAAAGTTACCCAAGTCTGTGAAGACTGTAATTGTTTTAACTTTGCATTTTTTCCCAATAATTTTTTTCCCAATAATTAGGGATAAATAGTTGTGATTGTATTTCAGTTTTAGCAATATCTGTACTACTTTAAGTGTCACTTACATTGTTTTTGTTTTCTCCCTTAACCAAATCCTTTCAGCTGATCATTCTTGTTCCCCACCTCCTATTACAAGGCTGCCAATAACCTGAGATAATAAAATGAATATTTAGTAGGAAATTGATGTGCATGCCCATCAATCTATAATTAGAAATTCAGCAGGAAACAACCTTCAGTGACACCACATTTTCAGTTGTATTTAACTGAAATCATTAAAATATTATTTAAATAATTTAAAACAAGAAATATTGCCCTGAGTGGAAAAGGGAGAATGGTGTGAAAACCCATAATGATGCTGTTCTAGAGATTTGGTATTAAACTAATGGAAGGATAGCGAGGATGGTGAAAAGAAACTTCTGGGACTAGACCCAGTTGAATGTATTGTGACCAACTCATCCAGGTTTATCCCCAGAGGTTCTCATTTTATCTGAAACTCTCATGTTTCAGGAAATCCTTTAGCCATAGTGATCAGTGAAGGGCTGAAAACTTGAGTTGAACGCTGGCAAGAAAGAAGATGCTTTGCTCTTTAGTACATCCTTGAGAGACACATTGAATGGCAATGGTATTCCACGAAACAGCGGTTATAGGCACAGTAGCAAGTATGTGCAAGGGGTGGGTAAGAGGTAGCGACACGTTTATGTTTTGGTAATATTAAGTTGGAGATAACTGTGAGACATCCAACTGGAGATGGCCCCTAGAGAGCTAGACATATGTGTCCAAAGGCCAAAAGGGTCCCTTAGTTAAAGGTCAGTTTAAAAACCATCAAGAAGATGGTTGTAGAAGCTGTGGTGGTAGATTAGATCAATTAATGGGAGTATAGAGAGAGTGGACTCAAGTAGCACCCTGGAAAATAACAAAAAACAAATCTTTATTTCCTTTTATGATATAACTACAAGTTGGGAGGTTATATATTTCAGATATATGGTTCTCCTGCCTTATACTGTAGCATTAAATATAAACCAAAATATTACATTTTATTAGAGTTTGCATTATCTGTCATAATTTCTGTAATTAGCAGTCTGCTATCTGGAATCGGGGTTTTTAAAGCACAATAAATGTTATAATAATACATAACCTACTTAATGTTTGGTGTATATATAAAATATACACCAAATCTCTAAAACATGGGTGATATTTTGGTACACATTTTAAGGCAATAAATTGTGGAGGAGGAACTAGTTAAAGGAAAAAGGTTTTGCTTTTCTAGGGCCCGTAAGTTGTGGGAAAGTAACTAGGAAATATATGGAGGGAAATAATAGAAGATAATAATTATTTTAATAAGGTCTATTTATGGAGACTCATCCTGGCATCCCGTCTTTGTATGTGGTGATAAGAGTGCTCTCCTCTTCCTAGTAGAGGGAGGGGAACTGTGTCAAGGGAAATGCGTGCCCTGGTTTAAGGCAGATGGGGGAGGGTAGAAAGCTCTTCCTGTATCTACCGTTTCTCAATTGCTTTTGCAACTCAAAATAATCAATATGCCAAAGCAGCATATTTTGATCTTCTTGAATAGCTTACTGCTCCTGCCCTGCTCAATCATATTTAGAGTTAAAAACCAAAGTGTAAAAATAGAACTTTTTTATACTCTAGAGCTGCCAAGGATTTTTTGGCTTTGTCTCATTTTCCAACATTTCTTTTTCCACGTTCTTTCCATGCCCACTCTTTTAGATCTTCTCTAAATAAAGTGAAGTCTACAGAAGGTAAGTGGCCTTTATGTGGTACTTATCTTTCTGCAAATGAACACAGTGATTTACAAGTTTTTTAACATCACCAAACTTTACAAAATTACAAATGCAGTAAAAGCTTGTGCTGTTAATCTAATAAGAAAAGATGTAGGTCAACAATCTATCTCTCCCAACCCTACTCCTGGTCTGCTTCATTAGGTAACCAATATTAGATGTTTCACACAGTTAATTCTACCTGTCTCTCTGTTTATATATATAATCCTTTAAAAAATATATCTAAAATAAGATCACACTATATGCTTTATTCTAAAACATGCTTTTTTCACTAAACAATATATAATGAAAATCCCCCCATTCAAAATATACAGATATAACCCATTCTTCTTATAGCTACATAATCTTCCACCACTTTTTATTCAACTACTTCCTATTAGTAAGCTTTTACATTAGCTCTACATTTTTGGCTATATATATTAATACTGTAATAATACATACATGTCTTGATATTCTATTACTTTTATTTCTGAAAGAGAGAGTCTCTAAAATGATGAGGACAGAGGCCACTTCTCCTACTGTCCCCTGTCTCCAAAGAAAAGGAGGAAGTAAAAACTGAAAAATAACAGACAGATCTGCACCACTGGCCAGGACTGTAGGTTAAAGATTAACCCCACTCTAACAGCTTGTGCTATCTATAGATTACAGACAATGGTATGGAGGAATACTTGCCTTGCTTACCACCCTATGCTTGCTCAATCTATCACGATCCTTTCACATGGACAACCTTAGAGTTGTAAGCCCTTAAAAGGGCCAGGAACTCTTTCTTCCGGGAGCTTGGTTCTTGAGACGCAAGTCGGCTGATGCTCCCAGTGGAATAAAGCCTCTTCCTTCTTTAACCCAGTGTCTGAGGGGTTTTGTCTACAGTTCATCCTGCTACATTTCGTGGTTCCCTGACAGGGAAGCAAGGTAATTAATGGATGGTGGTGGAGGCAGCCCATTAGGTGGTGTAGGCCTGCCCTGTGGAGCATCCCTGTGGGGGACTCCAGCCAGCTTGAGCAACGAGGATCCTGAGAGCTCTCCCAGATAGGCATTTGACCCCATGGAACTCCTCATCAGAGTGGTGCACAGCAGGCCCCCACTGAGGATCAGCGCAGTGGCTAAACACCAGGAAGGAACTGGTGTTTGGAGTTTGGACATCTGGAATACAGTAGGACTAGTCCAGAGAACTTGTCCACTCCATTTGAGTGGAAGTGTATCCTGATCACCCACGGTGTGCCATTATCGGCACTTTGGTCTCAGCTTTAATTTTGATTTTGCTTGACTTGTTTAAAAAAAGGAAAGTGAAAGTGAGTGAATGCTTGTGTTTGAGATGGGCACCGGATGGATAGTGGTCGTTGTCTGAAGTGAGTATTGAGCCTCTAGCTGCAGTTCCGTAGGATACCTCATATGGCTAAGTGCCAGTTCATGCTGGCGCCTAGTACTAGCCTGCCTAGGCTAAGAGGATCTGAGATTCCCATGATGGAAGTGGCCAGTGATGGGCAAGGCAAGTGAGTGACTACTTTATCCTTTCCTTTCTTGTGGTGTGAGTGTCATTTTTGTCTCAGTGGGGGAGATGGGTGAGATGCAAAGTAAGCCCACTCCATCATGGACTATGTTAAAGAATTTCAAAAAAAGGCTTTAATGGAGATCATGCAGTTACTACGACCCCAGGAAGACTTAGGACCTTGTGTGAGATAGATTGGCCAGCATTAGAATTGGGTTGGCCATCAGAACGAAGCCTAGACAAGTCCCTTGTCTCAAAGATATAGCACAAGGTAACTGGTAAACCAGGACACCCAGGGCAGTTTCCATACATAGACACTTGGTTACAGCTGGTTTTGGATCCTCCGACAGTGGTTAAGAAGACAGGCAGCATCAGTAGTAGTGGCAAAGGGACAGACAGCCAAGGAAGAATCCCGCTCCACCCACCGAGGGAAGTCGGCTCCTAAACTCCTGTCCGACCCAACATCAGAGGATTCATGGCAAGAAACAGCACCAGTTCCCCATCCCCTTCACCAAGAAGGAAGGCCTCGCACTCCTGAGCCCACTGCACTTGAGCTTCCACAAGGCCTACATACCCCTAGACCACCCAGAGTAGAAAAGAAAGGATGTGAGACCTCGGAAGAAACCCCTCCCTTGGCAGCCCATTTGAGGCCTAGAACTGGGATACAAATGCCCTGAGAGAGCAACGGTATACTGGGGTAGACGAGGACGGGCATATGGTGGAAATGTGTGCCTTTGTGTACGAACCCTTCACCTCTGCCGATCTCCTCAATTGGAAAAACAACACCCCATCCTATACTGAAAAGCCTCAAGCTATAATTAATTTGTTCCAAACTATTATCCAGACCCACAACCCCACCTGGGCTGATTGCCACCAGTTGCTCATGTACCTCTTTAACACGGATGAAAGGCGAAGGGTGCTCCAAGCAGCAACTAAGTGGCTAGAGGAACATGTTCCAGCTGATTACCAAAACCCCTAAGAGTATGTGAGGATCCAGTTACCAGGAGCAGACACCCAATGAGACCCAAATGAAAGACAGGGTATGCAAAGGCTAAACCAGTACAGGGGAGTTCTTCTGGAAGGGTTAAAAAAGGGAGCTCAAAGTCCACAAAAGTTAACAAAGACTCTGAGGTCATTCAAGGAAAAGATGAGAGCCCGGCACAATTCTACAAGAGACTATGTGAGGCCTATCGTATGTATATTCCCTTTGATGCCAAAAACCCTGAAAATCAGTGCATGATTAACATGGCTTTGGTTAGTCAAAGTGCACAAGACATTAGAAGAAAACTACAGAAAAAGGCTGGGTTCACAGGCATGAATACTTCACAGTTATTGGAGATAGCCAACTGAGTGTTTGTGAATAGAGATGTGGTAAGCCGCAGAGAGAACTGCAGAGGAAGTGAACGCCAAGCCCAGCAAAATGCCGACCTGCTAGTTGCAGCTATTAGAGGGATCCCCCCAAAGGGGCGAGAGAAAAGGGACCAGGGGAAAAATGCCCAGTCCGGCTGTCCACACTTGCAGCGTAACCAGTGTGCTTGCTGTAAGGAAATAGGACATTGGAAGGACAAGTGCCCACAGTTAAAAGGGAAACAAGGTGGCTCTGAGCAGGAGGCCCCAGACAAGGTTGAAGGGGCCTTGTTCAATCTGTCAGAAGGATTACTGGACTGAGGGGGATGAGGCTCATGTGCCCCAAAGAGCCCATGGTCAGGATGACAGTCAGGGGCGACGACGTTGAGTTTCTTGTCGATACTGGTGCTGAACATTCAGTAGTAACCACCCTGTCACCCCCTTATCCAAAAAGACTATCGATATAATCGGAGTCAAAGGGGTTTTGGTAAAGCAAGCTTTCTGTTTGCCCCAGACCTGCACTGTGGCAGGGCATGAGGTAATACACCGGTTCCTGTACATGCCTGACTGCCCCTTGCCTTTACTGGGAAGTGACCTACTTAGCATGCTGAGAGCCACTATCTCTTTTACAAAGCATGGCTCTTAACAGCTAAAGTTACCTGGAATGGGAGTCATCATGGTTCTTACGGTTCCTCAGGAGGAGGAATGGAGACTCTTCTTAACTGAGCCAGGCCAAGAGATAGGACCGGCTCTGGCTAAGCGGTGGCCAAGGGTGTGGGTGGAAGACAACCTTCCAGGGTTGGCAATCAACCAGGCCCTTGTACTCATAGAAGCTAAGCCTGGGGCCCAGTCATTCAGGCAAAAGCAGTACCTCATCCCCAGAGAAGCCCGAGGGCATCCAGGTCCATCTCAAGCGCCTGAGGGCCTTTGGAATTATAGCCCCTTGTCCATCTCCATGGAACAATCCCCTCCTACTGGTTCCCAAGCCAGGGACCAGGGATTACAGGCCAGTACAGGAATTGTGCTTGGTCAGCCAAGCTACAGTGACTTTGCACCCAACGGTACCTAAGCCATACACATTGTTTGGGTTGCTGCCAACTGAGGACAGCTGGTTCATCTGCTTGGACCTAAAAGACTCTTTCTTTAGCATCAAACTAGCCCCTAAGAGCCAAAAATTGTTTGCCTTTCAGTGGGAGGATCCAGGGTCAGTTGTCACCGCTCAGTACACTTGGACCCAGCTTCTCCAAGGGTTCGAGAACTCCCCCACCATCCTTGGGGAGGTGCTGGCTCGAGACCTCCAGAAGTTTCCCACCAGAGACCTAGGCTGTATGCTGCTCCAGTACATCAATGACCTCCTGCTGGGACAGCCCACGGCATTTGGGTGTGCTAAGGGAATGAATACCCTGCTCTGGCACCTGGAGGACTGTGGGTGTAAGGTGTCCAAGGAGAAAGCTCAGATGGCAGACAGCAGGTGCACTACCTGGGATTTACTATCCAACGGGAGAGCACGGCCTGGGATGAGAAAGAAAGCAAGTCATCTGCAACCTGCCAGAGCCTAAGACCAGAAGGCAGGTGAGAGAATTCTTAGAAGCTGTAGGGTTCTGCAGGTTGTGGATCCCAAACTTTGCAGTACTGGCTAAGACCCTGTACAGAGTCACAAAAGGGGGAGACAAGGAACCTTTCGAATGGGGGTCCCAACAGCAACGAGCTTTTCATGAGTTAAAAGAGAAACTCATGTTGACCTCAGCCCTGGGGCTACCTGACCTAATAAAATCTTTCACACTGTATGTGTCAGAAAGAGAAAAAATGGCAGTTGGAGTTTTAACCAAGACGATGGGGCCCTGGCCAAGACCGGTAGCCTACCTCTCCAAACAGCTGGATGGAGTTTCTAAGGGTTGGCCCCCATGCTTAAGAGCCTTGGCAGCAACTGCCCTGCTAGTACAAGAGGCAGATAAGCTAACTCTTGGGCAAAACCTAAACACAAAGGCTCCCCATGCTGTGGTAATACTAATGAACACCAAAGGACATCATTGTCTAACAAATGCTAGACTAACTAGGAACCAAAGCTCACTCTGTGAGAATCCCTGCATTACCATTGAAGTTTGCAACACCTTGAACCCCATCACCTTGCTCCCAATATCACAGAGCCCAGTTGAGCATAACTGTGTGGAGGTGTTGGACTCAGTTTATTCTAGCAGGTCTGACCTCTGAGATCATCCTTGGACATCACTAGACTGGGAGCTGTACATGGACGGGAGCAGCTTCATCAACCCACAAGGAGAGAGGTGTGAGGGATATGCAGAGGTAACACTGGATGCTGTCATTGAAGCCAAATTGTTGCCCCAGGGTACTTCAGCCCAGAAGGCTGAACTCATTGCTTTAATTTGGGCCTTAGAGCTAAGTGAAGGTATGACTAAACATTTACACTGACTCTAGGTGTGCCTTTTTAACTCTTCAAGTGCATGAGGCATTATACAAGGACAAAGGCCTGTTGAACTCTGGGGGACAAGACATAAAGTATCGGCAAGAGATCCTGCAATTATTAGAGGCAGTGTGGAAACTCCAAAAAGTGGCAGTCACCCACTGCAGAGGACACCAGCAAGCTTCCACCTTGATTGTCTTAGGGAACTCCCGAGTTGACTCAGGCTCAAAAAGCAGCATCCACCCCCTACCAGGCATCAGTCACAGGCCCCCTGATCCCTCAGGTACCTGACCTTGTTCCTATTTATTCTAAAGAAGAGAAAGACTTTGTCCAGGCAGAGGGAGGGCAGGTGATAGAAGAGGGATGGATCCAGTTATTAGACAGAAGAATAGCTGTGCCACAACTGTTAGGAGCCACAGTCGTACTGGCTGTTCATGAGACCATCCACTTAGGCCAAGAGTCACTTGAAAAGTTGTTATGCCAGTACTTCTACATCTTGCATCTGTCAGCCCTTGCCAAAACAGTAGCGCAGTAGTGTGTCACCTGCTGGCAGCAAAATGCTAGGCAAGGTCCAACCCTTCAGCCCAGCATACAAGCTTATGGAGCAGCCCCCTTTGAAGATCTCCAGGTAGACTTTTTTCAGTTGCAGTCAGCTGATTTCTCATTGTAGCCTCATGTGGTGGAAAGAGAGCTAGAGAGTTATCTGAAGTCACTTTTATAAGTGCTATTTATAAGGGTTGCATAATTATCTCCTAAAGGCCCTATCTTCTAATACTACCATATTGGAGCTTAGAATTTCAGCATATGAATTTTGTGGGTACAAAATTCCTCATGATTAGAAAATCCAAGCATATCCTGTGGCTTGGTCTATTCATAGTTCTTTTAATGATTGATTTCTATCCGTACACTCTTATTGGATGATCTTTCTGGAATATATCATTAAAGATCTACAGTTGAGAGAACATTGACCAGAGCAGCTTAACCCTATATAGCTAAAACACAAAAGAATGGTAACATTCCCCCAAGAACCAGTGATCTACAAATTCACAAAGGCAGTGCAACCTGGTTACCTTTCCTATGAATAGAAAAAAAGAAAAAAGCCCATGTAATTTTTCTGCTGCTGAGTCTGTTGCAGTAAAGAAACACACCACAGAATTATTTCTGCATTAAATAATTAATATCATCCTTGCTTGCCATAATTCAGGAGTAACCCTATTGTTCTTTACAAATACGTACTATCTGTGCTCACAGTAACTATCTAAACTTTTTTTTTTGAGACAGAATTTCACTCTTGTTGCCCGGTTGGAGTGCAATGGCATGATCTCGGCTCACTGTAACTTCCATCTCCCAGGTTCCAGTGATCCACCCATCTCAGCCTCCCAAAGTGCTGGGATTACAGGCGTGAGCCACTGAGCCCAGCCCTGGACATTTTTTATAAAGTATCAACTGAGATGCTAACTTTTCCCTCAACATTTCCCTCTTACATTTGATGTTTGTGTACCACCCAAAATCCTTCCGAAGGTTGTGAATTAGGAATGTTTTGCTCCTTTATTCTTGATTATATTTTCCAGAGATCCACTTTTGTCAATTTATGGCTTAAGAAATAAAGTCTTACATGTATGATTACCACCTCTTTCTATTTTCATTATTTAAAAATGGTTTTATGATGTTTACAGCTCTCTTTTGGAACCCTTTCTTTAATATCTAGTTTAAGCTTCTGTGGCAGAACTGATAATGGAAATTTTAGAGATGATGATTTAGCCATTGCCTATATGTTTTAATCTATAGAATTTCATTTCTTATTAAAATATTATTTAATTATTTACTACAATATTGAGAAATATTCCGTTTTGATTAATGCAAATAGTCTGCTATGCTGAATGGAAATTTATTTTGAAAAATTTATTTCAGTTGTTAACATTCACAGTTTCCATTTTTTTTAATGTATTGAGAGTATCATTTTGGCTAAATACATAAAAATTAAATAAATAGTTCAATGAAAATATAAATGGAGATTTTAAAAGGTGAGTATCATCTAAAGACTTCTATATGATTTGTTTCCATTGTGCTCATCAGAATTGACCAAATCCTCTGTGTCTTAAAATTTATGTATTCTTGTATAAGGTAAACTAATGATAATGTGTTAAAATGTGTCAATAAAATTAGATATGTGTTGGTTTGTATTAAAATGTATTAATATGACTCCTTGCCATATAACCTTGTGAATTAATCTTGTTTAGTGGAGAGCAATGACTGTCAAATTCCAACATTTCAAACAGTCAATATTTGTGCAGTGATTCAGCTTCGGTCCCTTCGGTCAGATATCATTCACGGATCATATCACTTTTTTTCCATAGTTTCAATCACAGCCTCGCAATCCTTCTCATACAGCCCTTCATGCAACTATAATCATTCAACTGGAGTTACTCAGGAAATAGATTCCACTTTCCATACTTTTTTCATTTGGTATCCTCTATTGTGCCCAACATGTTACTTCCAACCTTGTGAATACTCAACCTTTGTTTAATAAATTGCACTGAAGTGAAACAAACAACATAAGCTCAATAAAATTGCACAAACATTATAATTTCAAAAGAAAGTAGATGTGCAGTGTTCATATATATATATATATATATATATTTAAATCAAATAATGAGAAGCTTATGCAGTTTAAATATAAATTCATCACTTGCAACCACACATAAATAAAATAAATTTTATTGCAAATATCCCATATAGCACCTGAACCAAGGAAAAAAGATCAAAGTCAGCTATGTAAAGTCTGTTACCCAGGGCACAGTCAAAGATCTAGAAGAATGAGAAAAGAATATTAGTTACACTGCCTGTGCAGTCCTTAATTTAATGTTCTATTCAGAACTTGGAACAGACCAGATTTAACACAAATTGAAATTCAAGCTTAAGGAAGCATGCAACAGCAACAACTTCATTTCCTTTCCTGAAGAAAAAGAAAATTCAGTTCTCTTTCTCCATCATTGCTGCCACTGACTTCTGTAGAATATCCCTCTCCAACCCTTTTTGTGTATTGTATATATGTGCTTGAGTATTTTGAATAAATATATAATACTACATCTAAAAATTAGATTGTCAGCACTACAAAAAAAAAAGTCTATTGAACCTATAAAACTTAAAGTTTTTATAGGTTTATTTTATAGCAGTTATGTTCTGCATGCCACTCTTTGAAATTGCTATGTTTAATTAAAACAGTATTGTCTATCTTTTGATTTTTATTATTCATTATTTTGTTTTTTTATATCTATTTTTATTTTTTATTAATGACCTCCATTCATTTAGTATGTTTCTTTGTGCCAAGCAATGTGTTGAACACTTTATAAGAATTTTTTTCATTCATGTATTTACTAATTCATATATTAAATCAACAGATGTTTCATGAGTGGCAACTCTTTCAGACTTTTGTGATACAATGGATATTAAGATAGGGTAAGAGCTTTGCTCTTATAGCATTTATATTCTAGTGGGGTAATAAAAATACACATTGGAATAATATCTGATAGAGATGGGACTATGGAGAAACTGAGCAGGATAAAGAGTAGGTGGATGAGACTGGGTGGGGATGACCAGGTGGCCAGGAAAAGCCTCTCTGGGCTCTGAAGGGTAGGTGACAGCATGTGATAAGCAGGGAGAAAAAAAGCATCTAAGCCTAGAGAACAGCAGCAGGAACTTGACTTAGAGGTTGTGAGCAGCAGAAATCAGACCATTGTGATAAAATGTGGTGACAGGGGACTGGATGTAGAATAAAATGAAATTGGAGAATAAACAGGGGCAAAATAATTTGAGGCCGTGAAGACCATTGTTACATGTTTCAATTTATATCCTTGTGCAATAGGGAGCCATTTGAAGGTGAGTTACATGATTTGAATTTCATTTGAAAATGATCATTTAAGGGAGCAAGGGCAGAAGGAGAGAGATCAAATAGGAGGCTATTGTTATGGTCTAGACCTAGGGTGATGCTTTGGACTAAGGTCAAAGGAATGAAGGTGATAAAATAAATCAAATAACTTTTGGGTTATTTTAAAGGAAGAGTTAATAGTATTTGAGTGTGTTAGGGATAAAGAGAAATCAAAGAGCTGATAGGATTTAAATATGAACCATAGAGAGGAATCAAAGGCAACAACAAAGATTTTGGATTAGGCATTTGTAGGAACAGAAGTTGCCTTTTACTGAGATGAGAAAGACAGAAAAGAAGAAGTAGGCTTTGGGGGGATATCAAGAGTGTGTTTTTAGGAATATAAACTTTGATATGTCAAGTTGGCTCTTGTGTATATGAGTCTTGAGTTGAAGGGAAAGGTCAGGGATGGACTTATAAATTTGAGTATCAGTTTATTAATGTCACTTAAAACTTGGATGCTGGATGAGATCACCTGGCAAGCAGAGAAACAAAAGAGAGGAGGTCAGAGGACTAAGCCCTATAGCTCTACTGTTTTTAGACATTGGGAAAATGAGAATAGACAGCAAAGGAAATAAAGAAGGATCAACTAGATAAAAGAGAAAACCAAAAGAGACTGGGTCCCAAAACATAAGCGAAGAAGAGCGTGATCCCTGTCAAATGCTGCTAAGTGGTAGAGTAGGAGTAGGATGAGGTAGCCATTAGATTTCACAGTTTGCGGCTCTTGGTGGCATTTAAAAGGGCTATTTCATTGGAATAATTACTGGAGTGATCCTAAAACAGACAGGACAAATGGAGTTGAAAACTGGTTACTGAGCATTATTTTGAAGATTTTTGCTACAAAGAAGAGCATTGACGTTCTATGATTAGAGACAGACATGGAGTGAAGAAAGGTCTGTCCTTAACATTTGAGTAACTACAGCATGCTTAAACATTGCTGTGAATTATTTTGTTCAATTGGGGTCAAAAACTGTGCTGTAAAGGGTGGATAGTAAATATTTTTAGCTTAACTGGCCCTATGGTCTCTGTGGCAACTACTTAACTCTGCTACTGCAGTGTGAGAGCATCCATAGACGAGTGAGCAAGGCTGTGCTCCAATGAAACTTTCTACGTGGATGCTGATTTTTGAATTTCATATTATTTTACATGCCATGAAATATAATTCAGTTTGACTTTTTTTCAGCCATTGAAAAATGTAGGAATTATTCTTAACTCAGGCATCTAGCCAAATTTGACCTGTGGGCCATTGTCGGCTGATCCCTGCTGTAAAGACAAAGTCTGATGTTTGCTAGAAAGTGGGAGGAAGGAGTCAGGTACTTTCATGGGGATAATAATAGGCAATCCAGAGAACAAGTGGAGGATTGGCCTGAGAACTTCATGACAAGGGAGAAGAAGGCTGAGGATATGGATACAGATGCAGATTAGTTGGTAGATTTGGTGCTGGAAGTGCATGAAAGTATTCTTCCGATTTTTTATTTTCTCAGGGAACCGTTTAAGCAGATCTGTCAGCTGAGAGAAGGAAGTAGGTAGGAGATATTAAAAGTTGGAGGAGAGTAAAGGGTTTATAATAGGAATCACGTAGAAGCAGAAGGTGAATTAGCTAGGGAAAAGCTGCAAGACTGAGCGGCAAGCAGTAAAAGCCCACTTGAGATTTCCGCCATGAATTTAAAATGAGACCTGTCAGCATGGCTCCATATTTTTTTTCAGGAGTCTTCAGCTGCTTGGGTATGGGCCCTAAGTAGGGAAAAGCTTGAATTTAAACAAATCTGGTATTTTTCCAGGCAAAATGATGGAAAAAGAAAGGCCAAGGGAGTTCGTGTTTGCAAAGAAGTGATGATTGTGACTGATCCTGTAATTTGAGCTGCATGAGAAGAGAAGTGAGGATATAATGGGAGTGAGGAAAGTCAAAAAGGTGAAAAGGTAAATAAATTAGAAGTCCCAATGAGAGGAAAAAAAAAAAAAAAAAAAAAAAAAAAAACTTTGGGAGACGGGATATGAGAGGGACAAAGTGAAAGAAAGGAGGTGGTGTTTGGAGCGTACAATGTTTGTAATATAGATAAAGGAAGCAGTGTGTTTATTGTCAGTGACGACAGAAGTGGGTGACAACTGTAGGTCACTGGGGCTGTTGACGTTAGGGAAGAAAGACTTAGAAAGTAATGCACTGGAAGTCTCATCTATGAAAATGTTTAAATCACTAAGAGATATGACAAGAAGGGGAGGATGGGACATGGAGAGAACTATATTCTTCAAGAATCGAAGGAGGCAGTTTTAAAAAATTTTATATTCAGGGGTACATGTGCAGATTTGTTATAAGAGTATAATGTTGCGGTTTGGGCTTCTATTGAACCCAACATCCAAATAGCGAACATGGTACTTGATAGGTTGTTTTTCAGCCCATTCCTCCCTCCCTCCCTCTCTACTTTTGGAATACCTTCTTTATTGTTTCCATCTTTATGTCCATGTGTAAGCATTGTTTAGCTCCCACTTATAAGTGAGAACATGTTGTATATGATTTTCTTTTGTATGAATTCTTTTAAAATAATGGTCTCCAGCTACATCCATGCTGCTGCAAAGGTCATTTTTTTCGGCTGCATAGCATTCCATGGTGTATACGTACCATGTATTCTTTGTCCAGTCCACCACTGATGGGCACTTAGTTTGATTCCATGACTTTGCTGTTGTGAATAGTGCTGTGATAAACATACACATGCAGATATCTTTTTGATAGAATGATTTCTTTTCCTTTGGGGAGGTAACTTGTAATGGTTTCCAAAACAATGCTTATCTCTCTAGCCATTATAATATGCTGCTTCCTAGAAGGCTATATCTATGTGATGTAGTTTGCAGTAAAAGGCAGATTGTATCCCTTTAATAACAAACTCTTGAATATTTTCAGTTAGACTTGCTACTTCTATTGTACTGCACATGCAGCTCCCCGGAAACCAAGGAGTCATCCTACTTCCTGACCACACCTCTTGCCTTCTGTATTTGTTCTTGGGATCAAATTGGAGTCCTGAAAATGTCCCCAAAGTCTCTTCCTGTTCCTTCTTTATCAAATCCAATGTATCTTATTCTTTTTCCTTCCCCTGCTTAACTCTTACGGCATCAGATATCTAGGAATGTTTTATTATTTTCTGAACATACAAGTTACTTCTGTCTTCCCAACTGTCCTGTAAGTTCTGTAATAGTAAAACCATGTTTTTTGCTTTCCATATCTCACTCAACCCCTGCTAGGCTCTAACTGCACAGCCAGAAGTAGAACTTTTTGATTGATTAAGCTTGTCATCATGCAATAGCAGAGTAAAAGTTTTCCAATTACTCCTTGAATTCACTAAACTATACCTAACACCTAAAAATCTATTAAATCAATAAATAATAAATTTCAGAACTGGCATAAAACACAGACAATATTAAAAAGGATTCATAGAAGACATTTGGTATTTGGTAAAAATGAACTTATTCATAATTCTATGAATTCATATTGGATGCACTAACATACTCGTAAAAAAGTGTTCATCCTGTCGTCTTTTTTATTATTTAAGGGGAAATCTTAAAGGCCAAAAAACTTGTGAAGTTCAATAATTAAAGTCAAGTAAATGTTCTATCTTGTTATTAAGGTAATTGGAAATTGAAGGCAATTTTGTGAAATGGAACACTGGAGAAAGATATTCAGAAGCAGAAAGCAGCAGTGAAGACGTAATGACAAAAGACAAGTGCTCTTCTCAAATGGCTTATTTCCAACAGTTTTTGAAAGCATTGACATTTGGTTTGGTTCTTTCCTATTGGTCTATATCTTGCTTCATATCGTCTCTTGGCAAGGGCAACAGCGTATAGTTGAGTTAAGGGAAGCTGAAAAAAACACAGAGAAAATTCTGTCTTCATGGTCATTACAGACCAGGCTCATAGTTTTTTCTTCAGAGAATGCAACAATAACTACAGACTGTTAAATGGATCTTTATTCCTTTCTTTCCATAGGAAAGGTCTCAAATTGTAGTTATGTGATTAATTGACTCTGTCATAAGTTATATGGAATTATATTTCGTTTTCAGATTTTACTTTTTCTCTTCATTTAATAGTCTGATTTATTTTAATGGCTATAATGTATTCTGGCAAAATCCATTTAATTTTGCATTATCTATATTGAATGCCTCTAATAAAAGTATTAATCAAAAAAGCATGGAAGAATATTCCCTGAAAATGATAAATGAGGCTTAGTGTTTGTTTTATGAATCAGTGTCATCTTAATAATTTTGCAAATTTATATGGTTTATATAAGAAACCTGAGATAGCAGAATGCCCTTCAATAAAATCACACTGGCTAAAATGTTTATGAGGAAAGAGATATATTTCTTTACATTTCTTATATATTCTATTCTTATGTTTGGATATAGTAAGTGAACATTGGAAATGTTAACCTAGAAGTTTCTTGTAAACAGTAACTACTTTATTTAAATTAGAGTGGTTAAGTGTTAAATTATGTGTGTATATGTATGTGTGTATGTATATTCATATGTATAATAGATGTATACATATATACACATATGTGTGAGATACATATATATATATATATATATATATTCTGAGACACGGTCTCACTCTACCGCTCAGGCTGGAGTGCGGTGGCACAATCACAGCTCACTGAAACCTTGACTTCCCAGGCTCAAGCGATCCTCCCACTTCAGAATTTCGAGTAGCTGGGACTACAGGCATGCGCCACCACACCTGGCTAATTTTTTTGTGTTTTTGGTGGAGACAGGGTTTCACCATGTTGCCTGGACTCAAGCGATCCACCCGCCTTGGCCTCCCAAAATGTTAGGATTATAGGCACAAGCCACTCCACCTGGCCTAAATGATAAAATTTTTTAATGGGAGGAATTTTATTTTATATGTTTTATCAGGTTCACAACTGGGATACCTACTATGTACCTTACTTGTTCTCTTTGCATCTGTTTCAGTTGATCTGGATATCCTATGGCAATAATAATAACAAAAACAGCCACATAAATGATTATGCACTTACTATGTAACAACCCTGTCCCAAGAACTTCACAGCTAATAAATGTTCACACTCAAACAAAATACCTTTATAGGAACCAGAAAATGTTGTTAATATGGAAAAAAGACAAAACTGATCATCTTCTCTAATGCTTCCAGCATCATTCAGTATTAAGATTCTAACACAGTCAAATGTTCTTATCTGTAAGGCTATCTTGTAATATCCAACGTTGTGAATTATAATTAGGGCATTGAGGTTTTCTTATTGCCTCTAAATATTTTTTTCCTTTCATTATAATACTTACTTATTTTCCTTCCATTATAACACTTAATTTTTTTACTACACAGAAAGTTGCTAGTAGTGTCTATAATCATTTTGGTCATATATCAGATTAAAAATAACTTTAGTGACTGGGAGCATTTTCTTAAACATATATGCAACACACTTGGTATTTTTATCTCAGGGTTCAGAAAGCCCTTAGGGTTTATGTAGCTAACTCATTGTAGAACATCCTCTTTTACCACTTTTTGTTTGCAATTGTATTCTTTATGTCTAGCGTTTTATGCCAAACTTAAAATAATAGACCTACAATAAACACTTGTTGAATGAGTGAAGGCAGGGTCAGGCAAAGCACTTCCACTGCTCTGATGATAGATAACCTGTTCTTTATGAAGAAACCGTCTTTTATCATGAAGAGATGTCATGATATGGAGCTCCAGCTGCTCTTCAGATTTAGACCTGATTTCCTGCCTTGATTCCTTTACATATGTCTACAGGACGCCAATAACAGCAAACACTCTTCAAAAAAATGATAAGTAAGGCATTTTCAAATGTCTTGTTGACATTAGTCAAAAAATAAACTTAGGTTTTATCTGAACTCCTTTTTAATTTTGATATGCGATGTTAGGTAGATGGGACTTTAGAAAACTTAATAGGGATCAGGAATAGAGTGTGTCAATGTACATTGTAGTACATGTTTCTCAGACTCTTTAAAGAAACATGGAGTACATGTATCTCTAAAGGAGAAAGTTTAGTGAATGAATGCTTCATTCCTTATCAAAAATAAAACTTTTTATCATTATACATGGAATTTGACAAATTTTCCTGGTAATCATGATTAAACCTGTTGGCACAAACATTTTGCTCTTTCAAAACCAAACAAAAGTATTATATATTTACCATTTTTTCTTAATAAAAAAATTCCCCTTGTACATTTTTTATTTTTCAGAGTCATCCTGCTGTGTTTAGGGAAAATTTTGGTTTCTTCATATTATAGTTGTTTGATTTTTTCAGAGAAGCTTGGTAAGTGTTTCCTAGTTTCAGAAATATTTTTGTGGAAGTCATTTATACAGGTTATAGCAAATGTATTAAGGAAAATACTAGATCTGTATCTTTGATATATCAAACAATGGTATTGCTTTGATTGATTCAGCTGAGCAATGAGTTAATTTGGTGAGATGTTAATGGAATGATTTGTTTGAGATCCAATTACTATGTTTGAATCTCATAAGATTTTATTCCCAACTCAACCCACCAATCTTTAGACAAATCATTGTCAATTTAACAAACTCCACATTCTCCTATCATTTTAACAACAAAGACTGATGTTGACCATAAGTAAACTAATTGAACAGTGAGTAGGTGCTATATAACACAATTAGTGCAAAATAAGAGGAGATTTCCAACTGCTTTCATTTGCTTTCTTCTGGAATATGGTGGTCTGGAGCTTAGTTACAATTCACATTGATTTTACTATGTTTTCAGTATGTTTGAAATTACTTTTCAAAATGCCAGATACTACACTTGATTTTAGAGAAACAAAAATATTAACCAAGTCTTCTATCTCTGTTAAGGAAACTTAAGTTCAAGTTTGAAATCAGTGGTCATTTTTTTCTTATTCTCTCCATCTCTTAGTCCAAAAGTCTCAAACTCCCATTTGTATTTCTGCCAGAGTCACAAAATAAGCTTCGTGACCATAGTGGATGTCATGCCACACTATAGAGGGTGTCAGGGACTCTAGCGTCAGGGAATCATATGATTCATCTAATAACAACAGTCATTCAAATTCAGGGCACCATTGCCTTCAGGGACTGTGCACCCAAGGCTGATACATTGGATTTTTCAAGAGAAACCAGAATAAAGCACTTCATGTAAAAATACCTTGATTTTTAAAAAAATACTGGTAACTAAATTTGAGATTACCAAAATACTGTGCAGACCAAGCAAAATATTTCTGGAACTGTGTCTATGAGCTCCCAGTTTATTGTATCTCCTAGAGACTCTCGGACAAGAGGGTCCAATGGGATTTACTCCATCATCTTGCTTTGTGGAGTTCTCTCAGAGCTGGAATAGTAAAATCAGGATGACTCTCCCTTAATCTGCATCTTATTTTCTTGGTTCTATGCATAACTTCCAGTGACTGTTTACAAATTGTTGTCTTATGCACCAATTTATTTTATGATCCTACCCTAAATATGTAAATAAGTTTGCCTAAATTGTAGAAAATTTAGACTGCTTGCTCTACTGGGAATACTTGAAGTGTTTGAAGTAAATTTCTTGTTGCTACCTAATAGTTAAGTTCCTGGATTTTACAACTTTTGATGGTGAGTTTTCCAACTGCACATAAAATACACATATGCATATACACACATACAGTAGCTTAAAGTCTACTTTATACGAAGATTAAATTACACATTTAATTTAATGAGCTGCTTAATTCTGAAGATTATTTTTCATTGTCAAATTAATTCTTTTTGTTACTTTAGTGAATGTGCAAGTCTGCAGTTGTTGAGTTCATTCTAGAACTGTAAGATACATTGAATTTATTTTTGTTGGATAAAGAAACAAAAATGTCATAAAATCATGCAACATTCAGTCAATAATGGAGGTACATATACAAACAACCACAAGAAATAAAAATCCAAGTGATATTTATACAAAATTTATTTTCATTTTAATCACTTTAACTGTATAGAATGACTGAAGATGTATGGCAATTATCTGTGTTATGCACAACACCTATTTATTATCCATCTGGCAAGGCTAGTTCTAAAACACTAGCAGAATCATATTCTTCTGTCATTTTAACAACAAAGACTGATGTTGACCATAATTAGACTAATTGAACAGTGAGTGGGTGCTATATAATTCTATTAGTGCGTAAAATAAGAGATTTCCAACTGCTTTCATTTGCTTTCGTCTAGAATATGTGATCTGGAACTTAATTACAATTCATATGGATTTTACTGTGTTTTCATTGTGTTTTAAATTACTTTTTTCAAAATGAAGGCGTATTCTTAGCAAGCAAGTTGAAAGATTAACATGGAAAAAAGTTGTGATTATTTTAGGAATGTAATCTCTACAGCTGAAATTCTCCTCTTTCAACTTGCATGGGTACTCATTCAGTGACTGACCACACACACTCTAGAGTTAGAGAATCTGAATTCAAATATCACTTATAACTCCTTTGTATCCTGTAAATACTTCCCTAAGCCTTGGTTCCCATATTAAAACTGTGATAATAACAACCTCTTCCTTAGGGGGTTGTCATGAGAATTGAAAGAGATAATGTGTGCAAAGCACCAAACACTGTAGCTAGCATGTAGTAAACGTGCAACATTTGTCTATCTAGCATCTATCTATCTATCTATCTATCTATCTATCTATCTATCTATCTATCTATATTACTAAGAAACAAATGAATCTATCTACCTATTCATCCTCTTCCTCACCATTTGTGAATTTGCAGAGGTAGAATAGGCATTTCTCTGAAGAAGGTGATTTTTCAGGCTTTACTTATTTATTTATTTATTTATTTATTTATTTATTTATTTATCTCCTCTGTCACCCAGGCTGGAGTGCAGTGGTATGATTTCGGCTCACTGTAATCTCTGCCATCTGGGTTCAAGCGATTCTCCTCCCTTAATCTCCCAGGTAGCTGGGATTACAGGCACGTGCCACCACGCCCAGTTAATTTTGTATTTTCAGTAGATGGAGTTTCACCATGTTGGCCAGGCTGTTCTCAAACTCCTGAGCTCAAGCAAGCTGCCCGCCTCAGCCTGGCAAAGTGCTGGGATTACAGGCATGAGCCACCACACCTGGACCATTATGATTCTTATTATCTTGCCTGCATTATTTAGCATTTCTTGTATGTAAAGATTTTTATTCGCTGTTTTTCAACTAGAAAAAAATACTTATGTATCTTAATTTAATAAATTTAACCAAATATTTCCAAATAGATTGGATTGAGCTATTTTCTTCAAGAAGATAGTTATTTTAAGCTTAGCAAAATATTATCTGTTCTGAACATCTTAAAGAATATGTGCTTGAGGAGTTTTGAAATCATTAATTCATTTATTCCAATCAATGAATATTTATTAAGTATACACTACACACAGAATAGTATGCTTGCTGGAGAAAAAAAAAAAAAGGAGAATCATGATACCTTCAGTTACTGGAGGGATCTTTTAAGTGTCCTGAATTCTGAAGCTGAGTAGATTAAGGGACATATTTAAGAAACAAATGAAACAAGCTCTCGACCTCTGGACTCTGATTTTGACTTCAATTAAAGTAGGATGCTCCTTTGAGAATTTCTGAGTATACAGAAAAATTGTAGTTAGTCAGTTCATATAAGTTTGACAATTACAAAGAACCTACTATTGTTATATAAATGAGCCAAAGTTGGCTTCTGTGTATTGGCCTGTAGGTTGTGTATAAGCCAGGCAAAAGCCTGCTGGCATCAAATTCAAAATTTTTATATATCCAGTTATTTTTTGTAACAGCCCAAACAACCAGTTTTAGCTACTTAGAGCTCACCTGTTTTGCATACCCCATGAAACTTCACTCTGCAGCTGATACCCATTGACTAGGTAGAGCACTGTGGTTAGAAAGTCCCAAGTTGTACTTTGGAGCTTTCTGACACAGGGACTTCAGATGCTGCTAAGCACCATCAGTGGACCCCTCTTCAATCCCTGTCTCCAATCCTTCAGTCCCCTTGCCCTCCTTTTTCTCTGGATGGTAGCCTCAGGACTGTCTTATGTTATGAGGGACTTCTCTTCTCATGCAATCCTGTTGAAGCACTGCCCAATAAAGCTTATGGTGTGTTACTGCCCTTTGTGCTCATATCTTTTTCCTTGATCAGTCCCCAAAGCCTTCGAACCCTCTATAACTGTGTGCCAATTACTGTGCAAGACAATGAGGATAAAGAGGTAATAAGATACAGTCTTTGACTTTAAGGAACTTATATTGTGACTGGGGAAATATTTATGAATCATTTCAATGAAATGCAGTTTCTCTTCTACGAAGATATGCAGAAATATGAAAACAGGAAGCACTTTGCTCAGTCTGGGACAGGTAAGGAAAGGGTTCTTGAAGAAGATGAAGGTTGAGTTGTATCTTGAAGAGTGATTGAATTTTCAGGTAAAATGCGAGAAAAAAAGTGTTTTTTAGGCAGACGGAATAACAAAGAAAAGCTTATTAGTGAGAAATATGTTGATGTATCAGTATCCTCTTCTTCATTGTTTTTATTAGCATCATTGCTAAACTACCATTGGTTGAAAACATAAGTACTTTATAAATACTACCTCATTTAATTCTCATAATAAGCCACATAAGCTTTAAATTATTAGTCCTGTTTTAGATATTAGGGAACATGCTTAGAAATTTAACTACCTTGCAACGGTCACAAATATCTACCACAGTGAGTGGTAAAGACTACATAAGCTCATAGCTGTCTCCACTGAAAATGCACATAAATTGTTTCTAGGGTTGGTTTTGTTCTGGTATCATGGTTCTTAATTATTTTATTGTCATAGTGCTCTTTCATTATTTTCCAGAAATGTTGTTCACAATGTACATATGTCACAGCTTGCATTGTCCAAAGATTGTTGTATCCCTAGTTACAAGTTACTGCTTTGCCATAAAGTACAGTGTAGGAAGTGATGAGAGGTTAAGTTGAAAGAATACATAAGGACTAGAGTCTTGCCTATGTTCAGTGAAGTCTTTCCTACAGGATAAGAAAAGACTTACATGGTAAGATATTTTTGTGTGTATTTGTGCGTGTGAGTGGGCATACGTTGTACTTGGAAAGAAAAAGAGAGCAGAGAGAAGACCTGCTAGGAGTTCAATGTAGGAGATCCAAATGAAAGTATGAGGGTTTTATTCATAACAGTATTAAAAATATAGAGAAGATGTATTCATGCACAGAAAAGTGAAACCACACTGAAGATGGTTGGTTGAATGGGTTGAAAGTGAGTCAAGAAGGGGAGAAGTCATGTTTATGTCAAGACTTTGAGTTAAGGTCACCAGATGGAATATCTGAGATTGGGAATATGGAAAGAGGTTACAGCTTCATTAGAGAATGGACTGACACATGAGAAAAGCACACGAAGTGAGTAAGTAGAATGGAGACCAAAAGCTTGAGACTTCAGTAGTTAACAATTGTTGTGAATCACTCAATGCCTGTTAATTATTTTTGACTTCTCCTGCCATTCTCAATATTACCTCCATTCAACAATAAAGTATATCATCTTTTTACAAATCAATAAAACTTAGCAAAGCCCTACATCTAAGTAGTGGGTGTAGAGGTAGGAGAGCATGAAAAAATTGGAGAAAAAACATTTCTCCAATGTAGGAGTTGAAAACTCTACTACCTCAAGTGATCCTTTATATCCAAGGATCATTGGTGCAAGGAAAAGTTTCTTTAAAACAGAGATGAGTGTGTTATGAAAATTCTGGAATTAGAATATTAGAATATTAGAATGTTATCTTAAAAACTGAAGTTAATATTGTGAAAGTACTTTCATATATAATCTATTTATAGATATATTTTAAATATTTCATATATAGATATTTATTTTATATTATTTATGAATGTTTTATTTTGTTATTTTATTATTATGTTATTTTATAAATAATATATATTATTTATTATTAGGTTGAAGTTATGTAAGATATAAAAATACATATTATATATTATTTATAAAATATTCATTTTATATTCTATATATTTTATTTCATAAATGCTGATAGAAATAGTAACAAAAATCCAATACCTATAGTAAGCAATATGAGTTATGTTAATGTTTTCTAGAACATTTTCTGTGAGAAAATTTTCTGTGAAAGAATATTCTTCATTTCATTTTTGATTTTTACACAAATGATACAGGACATCATATTTTCTGCAGGACTTCCTGAGCTTTCCCATGGGTCTCTTTTACTCTTTATATTTAAATCATTATCTTTTGAAATGATAATTGTGCCATTATCCCTGATAATAATTACATATTTAATCATTAACTGTTCTACTGTTCTATCTCTGTTAAAAATCTATTTATGAATGGCTTGAAGTTTAAAGAAACTCTTCAATATCACTTTCATCAACTTCAAGAAATCCAGCATTGGTTGGAAGATTTGTAATTACACCTTAAAGTTTTTTTTGTATTGCATTTAGTTTGAATAGGAGAATCAGCAAATATATAAACTAGTGTTAAGTGGGAGGACTATTTTAATAGAGATTAATTTTATATAATCAGTTAGATAGCCAGCATCTTGTCTTATAGCAATGCTCATTTTACAGCCTCATAACTGCATATTGAATCTGCAGATAAATATGATTGCTGATATTTTTCCAGTTTATTTCAGGCAACTGCGAGTTTAGAGAGTGCTGAAAGAACTATAATCGCTGTCTTTACATTAAACTTTTGCTGGAGAATATGATTCATTTGCTATGCTCAGAAGTGCTTATATTCTTTTAGCAGTTCCTCTTCTTATATATTTCTTCTTATTAGTATAGTACATTAGTGTTATTCATCACCACTATTTTGAATTAGTAGCCTGGATTCTATTGGTCTTATATGTTGTAACCTACTTTTAGGATACATGTCTTTCTGGTAAGGAAACCTATTATCATCTGATTCATCAATTTTCAATGCCTAAATATTCTTCTTAGTGCACAAGTTTCTCTTTCTTGCTCATGCTGAAATATCACCACCTGGAAAGGGGGACATCTTTTCCAGGAACAATTAGTCATGTGAGAGATCTCACTAGAATCTGCCTCTTGCCAAAGAAACAGAAAATATATGCAGGGTATCTGGAAATACATTTATGCTGTAGCTTTTGATTTTGTGTCTGACACCAGCATGCATTCTAGGACCTAATTATAAGGGCAGCAATGAGGATTATAATGAAGGTGAGAGCAGGTTGTTCATCTTTTGGAATCACAATTGAAAACAAGCTTCCTATGGTTTTGAAAGAAGACTTTTCTTTGTGTTTTCCTTTCCCTTTAAAAACATGTGGTGTTTCCCCCGCCCCCTCCCCACCCACCACCTCTTTTGCAGTAACCAGCATGTGAGCTTTAAAATGAATGCTGTGGTTTAAAAGCCTACCCTCTGCGTCTAATGAATTTTCACTCCAGGGGTGCCTTCATTTCCTCCCCATGTCTCCCATGTCTATTCTTCCTTCACCCAAAGGTGGACTGTTTCGATCTCAGAAATATGATTATCATATTTGTAATAAATGTGTGCAGAATGCATTATAAAAAGTTATAGAAAAAGTGGAGAGAAATATCCTCCTAGTTGTTAAGGCACAAATTTGCCTTCCTTCAAGGTCTACCACATACATTTATTCAGATACTTATTTGCTCTTTGAATAATTATTAATTGTGTGCTAACTGAATACCAGGCACAGTACTCATCCAGGTCCATAAAACACGCCTAAAGTGCTTGGCAGTCTCACGAGGGAAATAGACATTAACTAAGTATTCAAATATAAAAAAAAAATGCTTTTATAAACAAAGAATTTATTTTTATTTCAAAATAAATATATAAATATATTCAAAGAAGAGGAAATACTGGGAACCTAGAACAACCAATCTATGTATGGGAGTTCAGGAAATCTTACCAGAAATATTGGCTTTTGGGCTGAAGTAAAATGTATAATTAATATTTGGGCAGGTGAAAATTGGGGACAGTCAGTACAAACTCTTTAAGAACAGGGAGGAACTATTTTATTCTTTGTATTTTTTTGACAGTCTTTTACAATGTCTTAAATTAGGTTGAAGTTATGTAAGACGCAAAAACAGACTTTGCAAAGTCTAAAATATTTAAATATTTTGATTTCCCATTTTAAAAATATTTAAATGTTTTCTCAATATTAATAAGGATGGATAGACAGGTGCTTTATTTTAAATTTCTATTCATTCATTTTTAAGAATTTAAATGAATTTTTAATGAAGAATTTAAAATCTTCAAATGAAGAATTTAAGATGTCTTCATTTTTAAGAATTTATATTTTGCTATTTATTTAAAAAGACTCTTGAGGAAAACTGAGTTCAGAGGTCAAATGTTTCAGATTTATTACCTTGATATTTTAGCTTTAGTTGTGGATTGGTACCCTGAGTAGTTGCCCCCGGCCTGCCACTTAATACAGTTCAATTGAACCTAATAGATAGCTGGCAAATGCTTTTTGAATTGGTCTTAGACCTACAGATATCTTTAGATGTAGAATGATAATGCTGCTAACATAGTTTTAGGACGCTTCCATGTGTTTCTCAAGATGTTCTGGACTTTCAAACCAAATGACAAAACAAATCCTCTTAATCAGAGGTTACAGCACACAGGCCAAATCCAGTCTGCCACATGTTTTTGTATGGGCTTATGAGCTGGTTTTTATAATTTGTTTAAATGGTGAAATAAACAAAAATGAAATAACACTTTCATTTTTAACATATGAAAATGTTATTGATTTTCAACATATGAAAATCAAATGAAATTCAAATTTCATTATGTATAAATGAAGTTTTGCTAGAATGCAGCCATGCTCATTTGTCACATCCCATCTTCGGCGTTTTAACACTACAGTGGCAGAGGTGAATAGCTGCGACAGAGCCCACAAAGACAAACATATTGATTGTCCACATGTACTTATGGAGCACATCTGGAAAGTCAGGAATTAAAAAAAAAAAAATCGCAATCTCTCTGCCCTCATGGATTCTACAGAGGGAGATATATAAACTCATAAATCGATAAGATTACTTCAATTTATGTGATAAGTACTAGAAGGAAAATATAACAAGTTATGGCATAGGAAACACCTAAAGGCAGAGGTTGGGGCTGCGTTATTGAGGGTGTAAGAAGGAGGTGATGCTTAGCAGGACTCTAGGATGAGGTGAAGAAACAGCATGAAGAGGAGGGGCATTCCAGATAGACAGTAAAACAAAAGCAAAAGTCCTGAGACTGGAAAGAGCTTGATGATTTCTGGATAGGGAAGAGAAACTACGTGTGGTCGAAGTGTCATGGGTGAACAGGAGAGGGATATAAAACAGAAGTTGAAAGATGGGGAACAATCAACGTGGAACGGAGCCTCTCACCTCTGGCGAGGTTGATTAGATGAGTCTAACATGTGGTCTCAAGCTCTATATTTTTCATCTCTCCGGGTGCTTTTATTATGGCCAGGTTTTGGAAACCACAAATGTTTTTATCTTAGTCTAAGTACCATGAGAAGCCACTGGAGAATTCTTGACAGAATTATATATTTTGAAGTTCCCCTTGGTTGTTGTGAAGAAAAAGGTCTGCAGGAGGAAAGAGGAGCGATGGGAAGCTGGAGGAGGGATGTTTCTGGAGTTGTCCAGCCACATTAGGGCAGCAGTAATGGCGATGAAAAGGGGACAGACATGGGCCACATCACAGAGGTAGAGCCAAAAGAACTTGCTGATTGGAAGTGGGAGTAAGGGAAAGAGGAATCAGTGCCACTGAATACCTGGGAGGATGGCAGTGCCGATTGCAAAGACAAAACAAAAACAAAAAACAGGAAAGGAGCAGGTTTGGAGGTGGGAGATGGAAATCAGAAGTCTTTTCCTAGACAAGTTAAATTCTAGATACTTATTGGGTGATATCCTTCATGAATCCCACAACAAAAAACAACTCAAGAAGGCAGTGTGCACCCTCTATATGCTAGATAGCATTCTGGGCACTGAGAATTTTATGAGTTAAAAAACTACAGAGAAAAACTGCATACCATCGTGGGATGTCAGAGCGATGGTGAGATGACAAGCCTGGAGCTCAGAAGACAATGCCATGGTGAAATGCATAGATTTGCGAGTCCTTTGGTTGACAGATTACTTTGCCTCTCTATTTTGACATTGAACTATTTTAACATTTTACACAATGATGCAGAACATTCAAAGATAACACAACTGTGGATTGCTTTCTGGAGCAATGGACTGGCTTGAAAACACATCTTCTGGGGACTGCAGCACCCTTTCTGCACGCTGGCAGAGCCATGTTGCACTTGAGTGGACCTACTGGCACATTTGGACACATTTGGATACTCTTGTTATTAGTACAGTACATTTGTGTTACTCACCACCACTATTGTGTTATTCACCGCCGCTGTTTAGAATTAGTAGCCTGGATTCTATTGGTGCATGTAGGTCTACAGCTTCGGTTGTTGTCACAGGGAAAGGAAGGAATTTTTATTTATTTATTTAGTTTTGGTTGGACTGACTGCTGAGCTGACAGAGAAAAAGAGCTACTTCAACACTAGTATGGGAGAACCACGTACTGCAGTAAATGAGTTTAAAAGGCATCTAGTCAGCTTTACCTGTTCCTGCTGATACATGAGACTTCAAGCCAGTCAGAGCCGCAGGGCCTAGAAGAACCTACCAGTGCCTGAGCGTGAATGATAACGGATATAATAATACTTTGCACTCATATAGTACTTCTGCACTTGGACTTTCAGAAAGGTGGGCTAAGCAGGTGCTATTATCTGCATTTTACGAAAATATCTCTCAGAGGCAAAAAGCATGTGGTAAGGGGTGAATAAAGGTAAATATACCAAGATGAAGCCAAAGAGGCTTGAAAATAATGTAGAAACAAGTACACTTAGATTGAGAGGTTGCATGAAACATTGTGAATTGTTTTTGGTTACTTTCTGCTACTGGTGTTATTTGTTTTCTAATTAATTACATCAAGTAAGTGTTTATTGATTAACTCATGATATTGTAGCTAGCATGTTTGCTCACAATAAGGGTCTCAAGCTCAAATGCTCAAAAAGTCCAGGCAGACCAACCTGTGTGAATGGAAGGGTGCAGGTTAGGGTATGCTGACCTGGGAATCCCCTGCTCATTATAAAGTGGCCATCACTACTTAGGTCTAGTGAGGGAGTTGCTAGGAATGTAGACCCAGGGTAGACTTGTCGTATGACTCTTTAAAGGAAGCTGAAAGCAAACTTGTGTAAACTCTCATTTTTTTAGTATTTGCAACTAATTAAAAAAAAAATAAACCTAAAATGGCCAAAGAATACTTCTTTGGAGATAAATTTGGCCCACATGTTGCCAGCTTCTCAACCATCCACTTATGAACTCAGAATTGTCTGTTAATCCTACATATTGGCCAGGTGTGGTTGCTCATACCTGCAATCCCAGGGCTTTGGGAGGCCAAGACAGGAGGATTGTTTGAGGTCAGGAGTTTGAGACCAGCCTGGACAACATAGCAAGACTTGTCTCTACAAAAATTTTAAAAGATAGCCAGGTGTGGTGGCTCATGCCTGTAGTCCCAGTTTTTCAAGAGACTAAATGGGGAGGATCACTTGAGCCCAAAAGTTGGAGGTCACAGTGAGTTGTGATTATGCCACTGGACTTCAGCCTGGGAAACAGAGTTGAACTCTATTTCAAAAAAAAAGAGAGAGAGAGGGAGAGAAAAAAGCCTCCTGCCAGTGTGGAAGTCTTGTAACCTGCTCCCAGAGAGAATGTTTTCCTTGAACACTTACTGTCAATAGCAGTAGTGACTTCTTTGAATGGCAGTTGGGTAAGCCCTGGAAATATCTTCAGCATCTCAAAGAGCATGAATAAAGCTCTTTAAAGCTCCTTGCATGACTTTCTATTCAATATAACTTACTTTGATCTTTAACACTAAAAGTGAGGTAAACAAATATTTATAGGATACATAGATTGTTTAAATATGTTCCTATGGGAGCAGAGAGACACATTTGAACACATGGTAAACAGGTTTTCTTTTAATTTTATGAAGTTATGAGTTCAAGTGGTCAAATAAGATAGTAATAGAAATCTTAACACATATTTTTACAAAAGGAATCATTAGATCTGATTTGGCCCCTGAGCTAAATTTAATTCATAATAAAGACAGCCAGTTTTTAGTATTCTTTCTGTGTTGGAATTTGGTATAAAGCAAGAAATATGAATTTTAAATATACATACATAATGGATATATAATGGATGTATAAAATGGATCCATATATATACACACACACACACCTCTCTCTCTCTCTACATATATATATATACATATACACATACACACACACACACATATATATGCAAGTGAGAAACCAGTTATTGAGGTAACTCCTCCTGACCTAATATAGCTAGTAGATATAGAAGTGGGAAGTAAATCTTAGCAAAGCTAATTTATTATACAAGTAGGGAAAGTGAGGTACAGAAAAGCAGGATGTGAGTTTCCCAAATTCACAGGGCTAATGTGAATTGAATGGCCCAATCAGGATTTTAAAAAACCAGTCCAGGTTCTAGGCAATATAACAATAAGCCCTAAGCCCCAAACCAACCTACCCCTACCACATACAAGCACCTTGTGTAAAGGAACTAGGAGTAGGCATATGAGATTCACTCTTCCTTCCCATCCTTCCCTTCCCACCTTCTACCCCTGCCCCTGCCCCACCGCCTTTCTTTCCTTTCTTTATTACTGTTTGAGGTACTCTGAGTTGGGAAGTAAGAGAGTAGGGATGTCATTATGGTTGCCGGTAGGAAATTCACAAGCTAAATCTATTGATGGAGGGGGGTCCAAATGGATATTGGGAATTAAGACATTCTCAAAATTTGGAAGATTCTAAAACATTTCTTGCATGGGGTATGATTCAATTTACCATTTCCCCAAGAAATATAACTTCCTGAAGGAAGATATGTTAATAAAGGTAAGAAAAAAATCACAAAATCCATTACCCAGAGACAACCGTTATTATATTAAAATATGTGATCTTCATTACTTTTCCCATGAGAATTTAGGTTTACAAAAATTGATTCCTTCCACACATTATTCTTTCATTTAAGGATTTTCAAACTGTGACTTATGACCAATTAGTGGGTTAGAAAATCAATTTAGTGGGTAACAACCAGCATTAAAATAATTAATAGAAATAGACTATAAAGTAACTGAGTAAATAGTGCAGAGTAAGGGTAAATATTGTGTCAGTTATATATGTGTGAATGTGTCTAGGACTACAATGTAAAGTGATTTTTGTATTGTCAGTAAAAATACTAGAAAACCAGTAATGTGGCCTGCTATTTCTGCTTATTTATTTATTTTGAGACAGAGTCTTGCTCGGTTGTCAGGCTGCAGTGCAGTGGCCCAGTCTCAGCTCACTGCAACCTCTGCCTCCTGGGTTCAAGTGATTCTCCTGCCTCAGACTCCCCAATAGCTGGTACTACAGGCATGGGCCACCATGCCCAGCTAATTTTTGTATGTTTAATAGAGACGGGGTCTCACAATGTTGGGCAGGATGGTCTCGATCTCTTGACCTCGTGATCCACCTGCCTCGGCCTCCCAAAGTGCTGGGATTACAGGTATGAGCCACTATGCCCGGCCTTCTGCTTATTAATTTTATAAAACCTCTTTTTTTTTTTTTAAGATAGCATCTCACTCTGTCACCTAGACTGGAGTGCAGTGGCACAATCATGACTCACTGTAGCCTCGACCTCCAGAGCTCAAGCAATCCTCCTGCTTCAGCCTCTCAAGTATCTGTGACTATAAGCTCACACCACCATGCTGGGCTAATTTTTACATTTTTAGTAGAGTTGAGGTCTTCCTAGATTGCCCAGGCTGGTCTCGAACTCCTGGGCTCACGTGGTCCTTCTGCTTCAGCTTCCCAAAGTACAGAGATTATAGGCATGAGCTCTTGAGCCCAGTCAAAGCTCTTCCTTTTAAATAATTATTGACATATATAATAACTTTGAATTCTGCCTGAAAAGAATGCATGTCATCTCACATTATTGCTCTCCGCTTTGTGAGGAAATGAGACCTTTTTGCTTAGAAGCATCACAGGTTCAATGTGTATTCCCACTCTAGTCTCATCTTGGAGGAGTCTTCCACTGACTATGGTTTTTATGGAGAGAAAAAGTTTCTAAACCATCACATTTCTGCTTACAGTGGTTTGGAATTTAAGTTCAACTATTGTCTGGGCTGGTGTTATTGCTATAGTAATCTAGCAGCAAAACGCCAGGGGTTTAGGATTCCTCCAGCCCAAACAGTTGGTATCTTGAGATTATTTTGCCCACATGTCTTTACTATTCATCCAAGCTCATTCAGGAATAAAGCAAACCCTTTTCATTGCTTGTCGTTGTTTTAGTAAGGACAGGTGCCATAATGGCTTCTTACATGCAAACTTGCTAATGCCTGGATTCTGTAGATTTTGATTTTAAAAAGAAAAATAATTATGAGTTCAAAGACAATACATTTATTTGTTATTTTCTCTTTTCTTAGTCACATTTTTAATTTACTTGTATGAATCACTGCACTTTGTCAATTCTCCTTTTTTTCTTCATTTGGCTTGCAGGTTTCCTTGAGCCACAACAGAAAATTAATCTAACATCCAAAGACTAGTTCACAAATTGGGTGACCTCCATCCAATAAGGGGGCAGTGGCCACAGCTGATCTTAAGTGCTGACTTTTCTCAGTAGAACACCGTGCCCATTGGTCACCAACTCTAACTTGTCTTGAACCAGGGTGAGGGATTAAATGCTATGGAAAGAATATAGGGTTACTAAACCTTTCTGACCTTTTAATTTTATGTTTTAAGACTCATATGGTAAAGGCTAATTCATGCATTTGCTGAAGCAATGTCAGAATTGCTGTATGTATGTAAACAGGGGCACATACACACAAACTCATTATGTTAAAATTACACACTGCAATGACTCTCTGTAATGCACACTGCACATAAGCCAAGCTTCCTGAAATTTATTTGACATAATTAATAAAGTAAATGTATCAGAAGATCAAAAAGTTGTCTCTAGAGTTTGCACATAAAAGTTCTTCCCTTGAATTGAAATGTTTATATGTTTTCTGTGATTTGATACGAGTAGGGCTGAAAACGTACAATCATAACAATTATTTCCAGTTGATAGCCTACCAGAGTTTTCTGCAAGCTGAAAAAACAAACAAACAAAAACCTGACAGCACGTGGTCACTCTCTTTACAGGGCTTACCTGCTTTCCATCCTCACTCAAAAGCATAAAAGGTGTCAAATGAACTCTGTAGAACACGGGGTAAATATAATAGACTCTAGGAGTAGCAGTTTGAACGTGTATGCCACTCTCCTATGTTAAGGCCCTGGGCAGCTACCATGTCAAATGCAACAAAGTTTTACTAGCTCTCACAAGCAAGCAGAGAACATGTAAGAAGTACAATCGCATGTCAGGAATTAGAAATAATTCAGGTTGGAGAGACCTCTAGTGGGCATTTCCATTCATATCGATGAGGAATCAGACAAAAAGAGATAAAAGTTGATGAAAAATCACATTCTATATTTCTGCAATGATACATTCTTTTAAAAATAAAGTACACCTTATCGGGATAAGATATATGAAATAGCCAAAACAGGCGCTCTTCAGAAAAATAATGAAGATTTAACTCTGAATATATATACTCAAAGCTAACTGTATTCTCCCTTTGAGAGTGCCACAGAACCAAAATGTAAATGTTAGTAAAAAATTTTACAAGTGGATATTTTTATCTACCTTATTTCTGCTCTCACTAAAATCCTACTTAAAAATTCATTAGAATATAAATCGTACATAAGACGCTTCTCTATTATTATCCTCAAAGTTTAACTGAATTGCATCATGGAAATTTTTCCAAAATGGAATACCAGTTATACAAAGCTCCCTTCCATCATACCCTCACACCATATTTCCCCAGACACTACCGGACAAATAATATTGGTAGCCAGAGCAATTATAAAAAGCCAGGTCAAAGAAACAAGCCCCTGCCCTACCTTTTTTTGGTTTTTTTTCGACACGAAGTCTCGCTCTGTCGCCCAGGCGGGAGTGCAGTGGCGCGATCTCGGCTCACTGCAAGCTCCGCCTTCCGGGTTCCCGCCATTCTCCTGCCTCAGCCTCCCGAGCAGCTGAGACTACAGGCGCCCGCCGCCACGCCCGGCTAATTTTGTACTTTTAGTAGATTCGGGGTTTCATCGTGGTCTCCATCTTCTGACCTCGTGATCCACCCGCTTCGGCCTCCCAAAGTGCCGGGATTACAGGCATAAGTCACCGCGCCCGGCCCCCTGGCCCACCTTTAGAAAGCTGAAAGTGTGCTGGAGAAGAGACAACAACTCACAAAAGCCTGGGAGTGCCCTTGGTAAGGATATCCTTCCCCAGAGAGTTTTGAGTTTCTCAAGCCATGCTTAATAACAGGAAATAAAGCCTGTTGAATTTTTATTATCTGTAAGAATATTACAAAATGCAATGAATTTTTATTTCTACCTGTTTCTTAAGATGCACGTTTCAACTTATTTCATGTTGTAATACAATCTATGTGGCTTAATTCTTCATTGTTTAGTATTTACCTCTGGACGGTTAATCATATTTCCCTCTCAACTGCAAATTCTTTGAAAACAGAGAAGGCATTGTCTTCTCTTCTTACACCTCCTTATTAACGTATTGTTCCCTAACCTCTGTACCACACAATTTCTGTACTTGTTTAAGTGCACTTGCTCCTTCTCCTCCATGACTTCTTGAAAAGGCGATATGGACTCCACAGTGTATGGCTAAGGGTCTGGAGAAAACATCTAGCCCAGCTGCAGACCCTTGGGTGTTTATTACTATTATTGATGATTTTGACGGTATTTTCTCCCTCCTTTGAATGTTCCCATTTCAGTTTTGTCTATAAATAGGATCTACCTCCCAGAGCCAATTATTCCAAAAGGGTTCTTATGTCAGTGAACTTAAATTGTAAAAATCTGTTTCCATAGAAGATTCGCAGTTTTTTTCCCATTAAGAATGTAGGCTATATTATCTCTAGTGTAATCCACAAAAGAAATCAAAGGTATTTTCATACCATATTACAATTGTGGCAGACAGAGCCAGTATTGTTTAGGCATTGTGTAATTACGGTAATTATTATGTCTGTCATTAAATCTTTGTACTAAAAGAGAAGCTCATATATTATCTTATGAATTTGTATTTATTTTAATATGTTAATTCTATCAATATGATGGTTTTTGTTTTCATGCCTGCCGATTTTGTTTTTGCATTGGCACATATTCAGAGAAGGGCTGCTGTGGCTCTATCGAAAATATTAAGTGACATTCAAGAACCGGATTTGCTTCCACTTAGTTATTCCTGCCCCCTACCCCCACAATTCATTTCTAACTCCTCCGTCCTCTGTAAGTGATAAAACCCTTGATATAAAATGGACTTGTCAATGTTTCAAAGTGCCCAGGAAGAAGGCACTGGGCAGGTGGTTTCCAATGGAGGTGGTCCCAGGTAAGAGGTATGAGGGAGACATGGCCCAGGTGGTAGCTTGCTTTGAAAAGGGGCAGGGGAAAAGTGAATCCCTGGAGGAAAGCTGAAGGAGGAAGAAGGGGAGTATAGTGCACTGACTGGGAGTCAGCCTTGTGACCTGCAGAGCTGGAAGCTGTAGAGCTGAGATCTTAACGGCCATGCCCTGGATGATAGGCATAGAATCTATTGCCCCTACTTCAAAGACTGGTGTGAGGAGAAAGAAATAGAAATCAGCAGGTGGTGGAATAAATTCTGACTAAAAGGAATCACAGGGCTGTCTACTAACTCAGCTGCTGTCTAGTTGGTGGGAGGGGGTGGCTTTTAAAAATTATTTCAACAGGTTTTGGAGGGAACAAGTGGTGTTTGGTTACATGAATAAGTTCTTATTGGTGATTTCTGAGAGTTTGGTGCACCCATCACCTAAGCAGTGTACACTGTACCCAATGTGTAGTCTTTTATCCCTCACCCCATTCCCATCCTTTCTTCTGAGTACCCAAAAGCTCATTGTATCATTCTTATGCCTTTGCATCCCCCTAGCTTAGCTCCCACTTATGAGTGAGAACATACGCTGTTTGGTTTTCCATTCCTGAATTACTTCACTTAGAATAATGATCTCTAGGACCGGCATGGTGGTTCACACCTGTAATCCCAGCACTTTGGGAGGCCGAGGCAGGTGGATCACGAGGTCAGGAGTTCAAGACCAGCCTGACCAACATGGTGAAACCCCGTCTCTACCAAAAATGCAAAAAAAAAAAAAAAATTAGCCAGGCTTCGTGGTGGGTGCCTGTAACCCCAGCTATACAGGAGGCTGAGGCAGGAGAATTGCTTGAATCCCGGAGGCGGCGGTAGCAGTGAGCCTAGATCGTGCCACTGCACTCCAGCCTGGGTGACAGAGCAAGACTCAATCTCAAAAAAAAAAAAAAAAAAAAAAAAGAAGACTTCAGTTCTATCCAGGTTGCTTTAATGCTTTAAAGGAATTTTTAGCTACTAACATATAAATAATTAAATTAAGAACTGTCAGATGTTGGTCAAAGGGCACAAACTTTCAATTATACAATTATAAGATGAGTAATTTCTGGGAACCTAATATACAGCATGGATGGTAATGGATGTTTTAACTGATTTGATTGTGGTAATCATTACACAATGTATCATATATCAAATCATTACATGGTACATGTTGAATATATAAAATTTGTGTTTGTCAATTTAATGTCTAAACATTTTTAAAAGATGATAGCATGGAAGAAAAATGAGAATACATTTTTAAAATTTCAAGCTAAATGTATTATCTGTCACATGGTGGATTCTAAAAGATTGTTTGTGGAATAAAGATGTGCACCTGTTTTTGTTAAAAAAAAAAAAAGAACTGTCAGTATTTAGGAAGGGAGACTTCCATACTGCTATCATATTCCGTTTTAATCCACTGTTTTGATCAATATTACAGGATCTGGATGTATTCATTGTGCAATATTGGAAATTATTCTTAGCTTATAATTATACCGTGGCTGGGGAAAAGAAAAGTAAAACCTGTAAGTGATCTACTCCATATCAATACTGTGTCTTTTTTTGTTTTTTCTAATTATTCCGTGAATAGCCATTTTCCCTTTCTCCAGGCTGCTTCTGTCACATCAATGACAGTTAGCAGGCCACTCATTTATTTAAAAATTTAAATAAATGCACCAGCCCAGGCCACTTCCATTGCTTGCTGCCAATTTTGTACTAATTAATTACTAGTTTTTTTACTAATTAATTACTAATTCAGTTGTCAGCTGAATTAGTCTCTCAAATTAATGTGGCTATCCAGTGTGAGAAATCAGATATCAGCTGATATTGTAAAATAATGCACACATTTTTTGAAAGATACATTTCTGTATAAATGTAAAATGCCACAGAATTAAAGGAAAATCAACCGACCTATAGATGACAAAGTCCTGCTGCTGACAATGCTATGCATTTTCTTAAAGGCTTGCTCATAATAGTTCAAACATCAATTGCATACTCATGTACTTTCACAATCACAGAATGTTTATTACCACAAACATCTTCTAATTTCTTTTCACTGAGTAAAAGTTTCCATAATCACAACTGTAAAAATTTGACATTACATTACTGTGTTTCTGAAACTACTGTTTCAGTTAATGATAGAGATATCACGATTTGTCTAAAATGCTTGCATCTTTACACTGAGGAGTCACTGAAATATCTTACAGTTAACAGCGTTCAGAGCACCTAGTAACTAGTTTATCATTCACACTAAGCCCATATTCTTTGTGTATATATAGTCTACTCAACACCTTACATATGTATATAAAACATCGACTTTATGATACCAATTTGAACCACCATATTATATCTAATTTGGAACATCATCGAATTATAAATCTATCTTGTTGGGATGGAAGTGCTAAGTTACCTTAATGTCGTTTCTCGAGAGCTTGGTATTCTTATATCGAGATTAGAAGCAGCAGCAACCATATAGCACTGGCTTGTACATCATTAAAACCAAAAATGGAATTGAATTAGTTGCCCAAATGGAAAAATCAAAAGTTTCACAACCCCCTCTCCCACAACACAATCATGTACTCATACTGTCTTTTTCTTCCTAATTTTATTTGTACTGACAAATAATAATTGTATATATTTATGAGGGTACAATGTAATGCTTTCATCCATGTACGCACTGTGTAAAGAGCAAATCGAGCTATTTAATCTATCTGTTACCTGACATACTATCTTTTCTTGAAAATCCAGGATCTCTTGATAAAGGTGACCTTCATCCCGCCACGCTGCTATTATCCAGAGATTAGTGGCCCTGTCATTTCTCTCTTTTGGAGAGTAGGCAATCCAAGGTGTTCAGTTTTTCTCTCATATCCTGATTTCAAAAATACAGATATTTTTTGAAAAAAAAAAAGTCTTACAATTAAGAAAAAAATAATATTTATTCACAATATAGAAATGAGGACATATAAATAGGAAAAGGTTAGGTGGGGTGACTAAAAAGTCACGCAGCTAATGCTGGGAATAAATGAAGATCCTACCACCACTGATTCTATGCTTTTACCAGAAACTTGCTTTTATAATTGAAAAAGTATTTCCAAGTCAGAGTACAAACTCTTTTAATTTTAGAGTTTATGCTCTGTTATTTGTAGAACCTTCATAACTGCCATCAAAACCCTTTCTTCTGCAGCTGAGAAGAAACCAAGGACTCATCAGTCAAAATTAAGAGCTTGAGCTTTGGAGTCAGGCAGATCTGGATTTAAATATTAGTTCTCTTGTTTACTGTCAGTGCAACCAGAACAATCTTCTGAAACTTAAAGTTACCTTCAGCTGTTCCTATTTTCCTGTCTTTGAAATAAATTCATAATTCAAACTCTTGTCATCCCCTCCATGACCGTCCTACTCCCCAAACCCGCCCAACCCTCTCTACCCTAATCACTTGCCCAAATTGTTCCTGTGCCTCCTGACCAGTCTCACTGCTCAAAATTTGCTAACGACTTTGCATTTCACTCAGAGTGAAAGAGAAAGTTCTTACAATGATGCATTAGTAAAAAGCCATATGGGATGTGCACACCTGACTCACATTCCCTTGCTATTTCCCTGATCTCGCCCTCTGCTATGCTGCCTCCTGCTGACTCTACTTACTCTTTTGTTTCTTTTTCTTTTTCTTTTCCATAGAAATAGGGGGTACCTATGTTGCCCAGGCTGGTCTTGAACTCCTGGACTCAAGTGACCCTCCTGACTTGGCCTTTCAAAGTGTTGAGATTACAGGTATGAGCCACCACAGCACCTGGCCCAACTCTGATTATTCTAGCCACACCGTATTTGCTGCTATTCCTGGAATACCTCAGGCACATTCCTTCCTCAGGGCCTCTGCACTTGCTGCTTTGAATTATTTACTTGAGTTATCCTTCCTTCAGTTGTCTACATGGCTGCTATTTTCAGGGTATTACTCAAAAGTCTGTTTTACAGGGGGTGACCTGACTCGTATGCATAACATTTCAATCCTTTCATATTCTTTCCATCCCCTTCCTTGTTTAATTTTTTTGGTCAAAGCTTTTCCACTATCTAATATGCTATATGTTTTAGTTATCTAGCTTGTTTACTATCTGATTTATCCCCAGTGGGATATAAACATCATAAATTAGGATGTTAGTTTGTTAATTGTCACAGAGTCCAGAATAGTGCCTGTTACACAGAAGCACTCCATCAGTTCTTATTGATGAGCAAATAAATGAAGAAATAAACCTCTCTGAATCCAGGAATCCCTCAGGATAACCCTCATGAGGTTATTATAATTTTGCTCTAGATAATACTTGTAAAGAGTTGAGTATAGTACCTGTATATATTGGATTAAATGAAATCGATTGTTAACATTACTTTCCCTTGTTTCTTTTTACTTTATAAAATGTGGCTACTAGAAAATTCAAAACTGCATATGTGGCTTGTGTCTGTGGTTTGAATTATATTCCTATTGGATGGCACCTGTGACATTCCATGTGAATTCTCTGACAGCAGAGATCTAAGTGCACAGTGGGATAGGAGCCAGATCATATAGAAAGTTGAGAAAGGCAAAGCTTGATGAAAGAAGGAGGGGAGAGGGAAGGAATTCCATCATCAGGGGTGTGGCAAGAAGCAGATGGCAACAGACAGACATATAGAGAGGGCCACGTTGTGACAGGTAGTTACGTCCAGTCAAGACTCACAACTAGTCCAAAGGAGACCCTACAGGGAGGGAACATAAGAGGGGGAAACAATACCTTGACCTCATTCTCCTTCCTTACTCTGATGTCATTGGGTCCTCCCCACTGCCACAGTCAAGAGGAAGCCAGAGGAAAGGAAGGCCTCTGAGGTTTTTTCTATTTCAAAGTCAGCCTCGCTATCAGAGGTATGGAAGGAGACAGAATAAATCTTGGGGAGCCAAGGGGAAATATCCAGCAAAGGGGTGCTTATTTTGTTCCAGTGCTATAGTCTGCCCTTAATTTCCTCATGTATGATGTCAGCTCCTCATGCATGCAGGTGCTGAACAGAAACATCTCAATATGCTTCTGAATGAGCCTATAACATTGGCATGTGAGTACATATTTGGTGGCAGCCAATAATAATAAAATCACAATTCCATGCCAAATGCAGTTCATATCATCTCTCTCAGTCTTGGACTAATTCCTCTATATATAAAACTGTGGGGAGTACAGTGTTTGTCCCGTAAGTGGTTACACGTGAAAATGCTCTAATCTGTTGAGTTTCGACAAGGCTACTTTACCATTCATCAGAGGATGTACGAGTGTTCTGTCAATATTAATTCTCAGAATAGTCATAGTTAAAGCCTCCTGTCCCTTCTCCCAAGTTCCGGCTGAGAAACTGCTAGAGCATCAGAAGCAGTAAGTGGCCTGCACAAAGACACGTCGCAAACTGCTATCAGGGTGGTGATTAGAATTTCAAGTTCCTGACTTAAGCTTAGATAGGTTGACTGCTTGGTGCCTCCTGAGAGAAACTGCAGCTGGCTGGCAACTTTGGCAGAATATAGTAAGGTCTGGCTTAATCTCAGTTCCCCGAAGAATTTCCCATGAGAATCTATGACCCTCAGTGGAGCAGACTTTTGACTGAACTAATTGTAGTAGGCCTAGTCCAAAGCACCTCCCAGTAAAGACCAGCCCTCCCAGGAGATGACTGAGTGGTTTGTTTCATTGTACTTTCCTTGCTGCCATTTCTTTGATAAAGTCACACACTGATCTGCAGCTAAACACATTGCTGTTTAGGGGAAATCACGAATTAATGAAATGTGCTTCCGCGTTTATTGCTACATGGAAAATGTGTTGTACCAGTGAGCAGAAACACTGCAGTGATTACAGTTAATAGAATCAGGGCTCCCTGATGTTTCCCTCAAACCGTCCTTGTTCGCATGGCTACGGAAGTACTCTACCAATTTAGACTTCTGACGCTGGAGAGCTCAAACCTAGGGATGACTCCGGTAAGAACTAATTTCCATCATTATCTGTCATTATCTTCTCAGAAAATTTATTCATTTAATGTCTGGTGTCTCTTAACACAACTCTATTTCTTAGCATCTATGTCAAAATAATTTAAAATAAAAGAATGGCAAACCACATCAAAGTTACTGTTCATCCATCCATGCTAGTCAGCAGTAAATAGATCAAAGGTGCTGATCTAAAGTTCCTGAAGAGAAAAGGACAGGCAGATGTTATTAGGCAAACAAAGAAAGCACTTTTCAATTTAAATGAATTACATTAACTTAGCTTTTGTTATGTAAGAGCTAATTCTTCCTTTTAAAGAATGAGGCAAAATTATGTAGAGCCTCCTCTGAATGGTTATTATAGAATATGTAGGGATATAAAAAAAAGTTTAGAGATAGTCTTGCTCTCAAGATAATGGCAGTCTAACAAGAAGGATGGTTTTTGAAGTAGTCAACAATTTTATATTGAGGCAGCAACGCGTAAAGCTCCCTGGTAGATGCCAGTTATACCACAGGAAACAGACTGTGCTTGCCCTCAAGGTGCTAACAATCTAGGCTTGGATATGTATATTTTAAACTAAATAGGAAAGTTGTCTTAGGAAAGGAACCATGCAAACAGACTCAGATGGAAATTTGCATGGTTTATTGGACAGTGTAATGGTGAACAAATCCTACAGGGAAATGAAGGAAGCAGAATTAGATAAAATGAAACAGTTGGTATAGCTGATCTCACAAGCTTGAACTGGATTAACCCTTCAGAATTGTCCCAAATTGAGACAAGGGACCATGCCCTGGAGAGGGGTCTTAAACACTAATGAGTTAGCTCCCTTCATGGGAGCAAAGTTCAGAGAAGTTCATAGCTGTGAGCCTTCAGTGACATATCTACTTGTCAGCTGGTGGTAGCTTGTCTAGAAGACCAGAGCTGGAGAGCACACCGTCAGATACAGTGTGGTTGGAACCTTCTTGCTTAAAGCCACTTGCTTCTCATGGTATGTTCATTCCCTCCGTGAACAGCTTGTCTGATTGGTTGGTCTCCTTTCCTGATGAAATTTACAAGAGGAAGCTCACTAGGATAAGCTGTGGTTTCTCTTATGGCATCTGGTCTTGACATCTCATGTGAGATGTCAAGAAGGATGTTCACCACATCCTTCTGGGCCCATAGAAGCTGCACTCGTGCATTGTGCCAAATTCAGCAGGGAAATACCAAGAGTCTCCTCCAGTGAATGACCAAAAGTCAAAAGCAGTCTTCGCTGTCTCTTCCTGTAACAGCAGTCTCATATCCTCCTCTTGATCAGGGTCCCCTGCTAATTTATTGAGTCCCTTCCTTGTCTCTGTATCTCTTGACATGAGAGCACAAAGTGACTAAATAGCAGCCAAAGCTGTAAGTTCAAAGGGAATTTTCCCATGCCCTTTAGACCACAGAACCTAAAGTTACTGAAACAAGGAGCTCACATTCCCAAGTAAGTTACTGGGATGTATGATTCATCCTGGCGGATGATGTCCCATCTTCACAAATAATTCTATCCTTGTTCATATCTCAACTTCACCTTGAACAGTTATTCCATCACTCACCAGGCTAGTGGCTTCTGAGTGCGTAGTGTGTGTTAGAACCAGGAGATACAATAGCCAGGTACATACTGTCTCACTTCTGCTATAAAGTTGGTGACTCTAGTTCAATACAATGTCAGTGGCTTTATCTTAACACTAAAAATATGTCTTCCAGCATTGTTCCTTTTATTATTGAGTTGACTATTTTTGACCATTTTCATTTTAATATAATTTTAGAATCACTGTGTCAATTTATACACAATGCCCTCACAGGCTGATACAATCTAAAGAAAATTAGTTTGATCATAAGTAATAGAACCTGTAGATCAACTGGGGAAAAAGGACATCTTAACAATACTGAATTGTCCAATCTATAAGCATCATACATTTCTTTTTTTATTTAGGTCTTTACTTTCTCTCAATAACATCTGCTAGAGGTTTTGTGTATCTTTGTTTCTGTATATTTTAAGTATTCTATGTTCTTGATAGGGTATCTTTTTTCATTTTATTACCTATTTTAATGTATCTGCTATAGAGAAACATAATTATTTTATATTGACCAAATTTTCAATAAATGTGTTAACTTATCACATCTAATAATTTGAAAATCCTTTTGGATTTTTATATAAACGTGTGTAATGCATGAATATTGACAATTTTGCATCTTTCTTTTCTACTTTTATATACTATTTTCTCCTTAATTTACCCCACTGGCTCAGATCACCACGACAGTAATGAATAAAAGTAGTAAGAATGAACATTTTTATCTTAGTCACAATCTCAAAGAAATCGTTTTTAAAAATTTGCCATTCAATATGATGTTTGCTGCAGAGTTTTGTAGCAATCTTTTGTCAGATTTAGAAAGTTCCCTTCTATTCCTAGTTCACTAAAATATTTTATTATAAATGTGTATTAAATCTTATCAATTGATTTATCATATCTTTTGAGAAGATCGTATGCTTTTTCTCTGTTATTTTGTGAATGTAATTCATTAGATTTGTTTATCTTTTTAAATAATATAAAATCTTGCATTCTTGAATAAACATACCTAGGTATACCCAATGACATACCAGGAAAGATTTCTGAGCTTTGACATGAGTATAAGGATATTTTGCACATGAGGAAGACACACATAATTGTGGCCAATAAAATAAACTATTTCAGGTTGAATCCTGGTCCCATTTCTCCTCGCTCAACTTCCTGCCCTATCGTAGTAATTTTATTTTTTTTAATTTTCTATTTTTGATACAGGGTCTCATTCAGTTGCCCAGGCTGGAGTACAGTGACATGATCTCCTTTCACTGCAACCTCCACTTCCCGGGTTCAAGCCATGCTCATGCCTCAGCCTCCTGAATAGCTGGGACTACAGGTGAGTGCTACCACATCCAGCTAATTTTTGTATTTTTAGTAGAGATGGATGTTTGTCATGTTGGCTAGGCTGATCTCTAATTCCTGACCTCAGTGATCCACCCTCCTTGGCCTCTCAAAGAGCTGGGATTACAGACATGAGCCATCATGTTTAACCTGTAGTAGTAATTTTCACCAGTTTCCATGGCCTCATTGATGATAGAGAGAACTTGCCAATACCTTTGGACTTTGCCAGGACTTTGACTTTGGTGAATGGGTTTTAGTAGAGGTGATAGGGGTTTTTTTTCATAAGAGATGGGGTCTTGCTGTGTTGCCCAGGCTGCAGTGCAGTGGTTATTCACAGGGGTATCCACTACTGATCAGCAGAGGAGTTTTCACCTGCTCTGTTTCCAGTCTGGGCCATTCCACACTCTCCAGGCAACCTGATGGTCCCCTGCTGAAAAGTCATCATATTGATTCCAAACTTAGTGTAGATACTTGATCAGCATAGTGCACTATAGCCCAGAACTGCTGGACCCAAGCAATCCTCCTGTCTTGGCCTTTTGAGTGGCTGGGACTATAGGTGCCCACCACTGCTCCCAGACTGATATGGAAAAAATTTGAAATGTGTTTGTATGACTGATTTTGCTCACTTGTGCTTCTGTCATTCCCAAAGAATAACATAGTATTCTATTGCCCATTCAGCTGGGGCTGCAGTACAAAATAGGTAGAGCAGGGCCACCTCTGTTGATGTATAGCCATGCAACCTAAAGCGGAACTACCTCATCTGAACTCCAGACACACAGGCTTAGGCAGAACCACCCAATCAACTTGTAGATGTTCAAGGAAGAAATAGAAGCCTGTTGTTGGATGCTTCTGTGATTTATGGGTGCTTATCATGCACCGTAATGTTATATATAGCTGACTAACACATTTGGGATGAGTGACAACTTTTTTTATTGAATACCATACATTGGATATGAAATCTAAAGATTCTAGATGATTGGATTTTCCTCCATGGAGGATTTACTCTACCCTTTGATATGCAGTTAGCCTTGAGGCAAGTCATCTGAATCTAATAAGGGACTGGGTTAATCTTGGGCTGAAATACATCTTTTGAAGGTTCTCTCTACCACTGATTTACTCCTAATGTGAAGCCCTTCAGGTTTCCAATACCAGTTTTGTGTGTTTACCAGGATTTCTCCTCCTTGGCATATCATTAACTACAATTTTTGTCTCCTTAGCAGTGTGGAACTTCTGGAAACACCTTTGTTTTTCAGCAAGTTATTGCTTCTTTTTAGCCTGTCACACTCTTTAGTTAACATTCAAGACATGCCCCCAAGGGAAAACTATTGTAATGCCAATCTCCTGATATGCACCTTCTTCTAGAATCTCACCCTCTCATGCTGACTGCCTTGGCAGACCATTACTTTGATGTTTCCCTCCCCAGAATATTGAGATTATTGAATGCCCTGCAATCTTCACTGCTTCAGAGCACCTGGGATCTGCTCAGCTACTCAGCCTCTTTTTCTCCTCCAAAAATCAGCATATGCTTCATAAGGGAAGAACAGCATGGGGAATGTTACATTCACCTAATTAACCTCAGTTCTATCCAGAATCTCAGTCCCTCAAATCCTGGCAATCTCAGCATCTCACCAATACTTCAAACAGATTTTATTGAATTTTAGTTGGCTTTTCTAGCCTGTTAGAAGCTAATTCATCATACCTAGAAGCAGAAGTCATATAATTTTTATTTTCTACATTTCTCTCAGATTCATCAATATCTATTTGTTTTCACTGTTGTATAACATTCCTTTATGTGAATATATTCAGTTTCTTTATTCTTTCTTCTGTTCTTAGAGATGTTTCAACTTTTTGCAAATATGAACAAAGGTATCCTAAATGTTTTTACATATGTTTTGGTAAACATATACAAGAATTTCTCCAGGATATAAATTTCAGAGTAGAATTACTGAGTTACAAGATATGTGAATGTTTAACTTAGCAGTTACCACCAAATTGTTTTCTGAAGTATCAGTTAAAATGTATACTACTCATCAGCAAACATTGCTTTATTTTCTTCCTTAGAATGTATCTACAAATACTCTATTAGATATTAATAAACATTTGGAATTTTTTCCTAGATTTTTGCTATTATGGACAATGGTGTTTTTAGCAGTCTTTCATATATGTTTTGGCATATGTGAAAGTATTTATCTTGGATATATACCTCAGAATAGAATTGCTGGGTCATAGGATATATTAATATTCAAATTAGAAAGTAATGCAACACCATTTTCCAAGGTGACCAAATTTTCACTCCCTACTAGCAGAGTTTGCTTGCTTAATTTTTTTTGTTTCAATTTATGTCAAGTCAATAATCTATTCTAAGACTTTTTACTTTTTAAATTTTCTATCCATTTGTTAAAATGAAAGGTCCTTTAGGGGAGAAATCTTTTTTGTTTACTCTATCCCCACATTTAGAAAATTACCTAGTACCTAGTAGCCACTCAATAAATACTTGTTGAATGACTCAATGAGTGAGTCAAAATCTGGAGCTTGTAGGAAGATTAAACTAAGGGAAGATTATTAATTTTATTTTGAACACATGCATAAAATATTAGGGACAAATTCACATGAAGTTTTCCAACAGGCAGCCTGACAGCAAGGTGAGTTAGGAGCTCAGGAAATAGGTCGATATTTCTTTCATTATGTATTCTTAACCAACTCATCTCCCCATCAAAATTAGTTATAACTCCTCCATGTTTGCACTATTTGGGCTAGTACGTTTAATCATTTCATGGTTTTTATTTGTATTCTGTCTCTTAGGATAATCAGAAATGTGTAGGCTTCTATCCTATAAGCCCTCTGGTTGTGCAGATTTGGAGAGGTAATACAACATTATGATCAAGATTTGTGCCAACTCTTAAGCTAGTCGATCTTGATTTAATTATTAATTCTATAATATCCAAGTTTCAGCAAGGAAGATAGAGTCACTATAAATACAGGAATAAGAGATATAATATGGGAATCAGGACTTGTGTGATTTCTGAAAATGGCCACATTCTTGTCATCACTGTAACATGGCCCTGGATACTCTCTCATGTCCTTGGATACATCCGCTGATAGTGAGACTGGGCTTAGCCATGTGACTTGTTTTGGCCACTGGTACAATATCAAATGTGATGTGAGCAGATATTTGAAGTCTTTTTGAACAATGGAACATGCCCTTTCTTGCTGCTTTTTGCAACCCTGCAACTGCCTTGCAAAGAAACCTAAGCTAGACTGGTGGAGAAAGAACTTAGACACCCTGTTAGAGAGTCTTCCACCTGTGAGGCCAGCCACCACGATCCAGTTACCAGTCATTCCACTACCTGACCACAGATGCATGAGGACACCCAGCTGTGATCAGTCACTCTGGCCCAGACCAGATGAACTTGAGCACTGCCTTCAAAGAATTGTGAGCTAAATAAAATGGTGTTTGTTTACATTTGAGAGTGATGTGTTTTAAAGCAAAAGCTAACTGGTCCAAAGCTTACATGAATGGTCCAGAAACCGGAAGCTATAGTTGGAAATTAGAGAACCACACACTAGCAACTCTAATCTGAAACACTGGAGTGTCCGGACAAGCAGCTCTCAAGTGAAATTTGTGAAAATCACTGCACCTGGCACCCAAGTGGGTTTTGCTGGGTCTGTGAAGTCACCTTTTTAGAGGAAGCCACCAAATCAGACTGATGCAATCTCCTGAAAAAAGTGCATTTTATTTTCACCTAACGTGTCACATGTAACACTAGTCACCAAATTCTATCCTGAAATCATAGAAAGAAAAATATTCTGTGAAACAGCCTTAGGCAAAAGTAGTAATGGTGCCATGTTGACCCCACCCCCAAAAAACAAAATTCCAGCCCATGTATGTATTAAGGATGTGACCTTGAAGAAGTTACACTCTGAGTGTCAGTTTATAAAATGAACGCTATAGGACTTAATTTCACTGGATTGTAAGAGTTGTATGAATAAATGAAGGTTTGGAAGACGGCCAAGCATCTGGCAAGCACACAATAAATGGTAGCTATTATTATTGTCCTTTTGTATTCTGCTCCTCCAAATTCAGCACAATTCCTTGTACATACAAGATATTCATTACATTTTTTTAAAAAGTAAATATGTTCTCACTATCTCACCCTTTCTTGATGTGCCCACAAAAAATATCTCATGAATAATTTATTCTAGAATTTTGTTCCATTCAAGTGATCAAAAAGTATTTACTTTTTCCTCTGGTACTTGACACTGAGTCAGCTTAGGCCAAGATCAGTCTATCCAATTTTTAGAATACATCTGTTCCACTTTCAAATGGTGAATTGACTGATATTTAGGCTTGGGGTAGTTGTCTTATGTCCCATGATCTCTCCAAGACTAACAGGCCAAACTATTTCAAAATTCTCCTATTTGCAAATGTACTCATACTCTGAAATGTAGCCCATGTAGGCCGGGGGGTTAAAATCCTCTAGAAGAGTGAGTTCTTTCTTCCACACTTCTTCTATTTATTCATTCTTCAATATGGTATGCAACACCTATTTGGTTATCACCACTGTACGTCTCCAGCGTTGTCTGTTGCCACAAGCAATTCAGACTCTAGTTATAAATGTGCCATGTTCTCTTTCACATCTGGGTTTGTACACTTTCTGTTTTTGTGTTCCTGAAAGATTCATAAGTTTTCTCTTCAACTGGCCAGCTCCCTTTCATCCTTCAAATCTTTAATTAGGCTAGCATGTCCTCTTGGAAGCTTTCTTTAGCCTTTCAACACTGAGTCCAGCATCCTGCCTCTCACTTTCGACCTCAAAGATGGTGAAAGCTATAAAGCCAGAAGCCAAGTTGATACGATTTACTATTACATCCCCTCTTCATAGGTACTCAGGCTTCACAGAAGAAATGCCTGGGTTTAACCACTCTCTACCATATATTAACTATTTGATCTTGTACAAGTTCCTTACTTTTCTAAGCCTCAGTTTCTTCCTCTGTATAATGGGAGAAGAATTGTTCTTACATTGTATAGCCATTGTGAAGATTAAACAAGATGATTCATATAAAGGATTTAGAACAGTGCCTGGCATATGAAAGCACCCAATAAGTGGTAGTGTTCAAAGAAACACAACCTCTTTTATGTACTAGTGTTCCCGGGCCAAAGTGAGGGTCAGGCTACTATTTCTCGTGGACCAATAATGAGATGCAGATGAACTGGAGAGGAAGAGAGTTCCTATTTCTGCAACTGTTTACAGGGGGAAGGCCTGGAAATTATCACCAGACCAACTCTAAATTACAAAGTTTTCTAGAGCTGATATACTTTCTAAACTATATGTTTACATTTAATATGCATTTATCCAAAGATATAAGTGATTAACTTTTTTTAATCTATAACTAAGGTCTGAGTCCTAAAGACCTTCCTCTGGAGCCTTAGTAAATTCACTTAAGCTAAATGGGTCCAGGTGCTGGGGTGATTATCCTTATCTTGTCTCCTGCTAAACCACAGAGGTTTGGGGAGTCCCTTCAGACCCCCAATAAGCTTGTTTGTGGAGGCATGGGGAGTTTCTTTAGACCCACAATAAAACTGGTTTAATCCTAAATGGGTCCTGTTAAGAATTATTTTGTTATTGTGTTATGCTTTAAAGCCCAGGAAAGTCCTAGCCAAAATTCTTGACAGGAATTTTTTAGATCCCAACCTTTGTGTAAGGACACTGACTTTTAATATTAAACTTAACCTCTCGGTCAGTACTGAAACAGTTGTTATGGAGGCCTGCATGAGTGAGACCTGGCCTGCCACATGAGGTGTTCAGAAAATCTTTAATATTATTGATGATCATAAATACCTTGGGGACTTGACCAGCTTTTTAAATCTAGATTTTCTCAAGATTCTGTAAGTTTTATTTCTTTAAGGCATCATTCCTTATACCCCAAAATAAAATACATAGTAGGAGCTTGTTACTTCTGATTGCAAGACATACAAATGTTATTTAAAAAGTAAAAATTTGGGGGAGGCTGAGACAGGAGAATGGCTTGAACTCAGGGGGTGGAGGTTGCAGTGAGCCGAGATTGCACCATTGCACTCCAGCCTGGTGACAGAGCGAGACTACATCTCAAAAAAAAAAAAAAAAAAAAAAAGAAAGAAAGAAAAAGAAAAAGCAAAAATTTTAATGTATGCCTAGCAGCATATAAAAGGAGAACTAAATACAATCCAAGGGTCTGTTCTGTAAGCAACATATACCCTATCTGCATCTTCTGCCTTGCAAAATTATCTGCATGCAAGATACTCTCTTCAGACACAGTTCTCAGTAGCTAGATCACTTAATTATTTCCCCATCTTTAGGAAGCTCTTTTTTCCCACATAGCGTGCCGTACTTTCTTCCTCTTGTCAGTTTGACTACTGCTGCCAGCACCTGCTGTGCCTCTGGTTCCATGTTACTGTCAAATCCCCAGCCACATTTCCCTCTGGGAAGCTTGGACTCCGGAATTCTCCTCCTTTTAAAATGACTGCTACAATCACCCCTCACGCATCTTTTATGCACCCTCAAGGATCCCAGATATACTCATGCCAATAACTACTAGCGTATTAAGCTGGACTCATTCCTTTCTTTGCGCCTCAAGGAAACCTTGTTGGATATCATTTCTTAGTTCTCCAGAGGGCAGCAAGAAGATGCTCCCAAACTTCCAGGAACTTGTGGCTCCTCTCTCTTTTTTTGTTGTTGTTTTTTATTCCTGCCTGTGCAACTGCAGCTGGAGCTCCCTGAGAAGCTAAAATGCACCGAGCTCCATGGGTTAACATCTAGCCACAAGATAATTCCCCTGCTTTGTGTTGAGGAGGGTAGAATGCGCTTGGAACAGCTATTATGGTAAATTCTGTGTGGAGTCCATCAGAGACAAATAATGCTTCCTTAACAGCTTTCAGACAGCATAGATTTGTACCAGTCTTCATGTGTATGTTGAATTCCCTTGCCAGAGTCTCAGAATAGCGAAAGGGTCAAATTTGACATTTAAATTAATATTTTATACCTCTATTATATAAAGGAATTCGTTTCTTGGATTCATTAAGATTTAATATTTATGTCATTTTAGAGTAACTCTTTTTTTTCTAAATTAAGTGACATAATATTAGCTAAGATTTTCAAAAGACAATAAAATGGGTAAATTCTTAGTTCAGATGTTTTCTCTTCTGCTTTTGTAATTTTCATGAATGTACGTATTATGTGCTAATTGAGGGCAAGCTATTAATCAAAAGAGGTTAAGCCTCATTAAAAAAGAAAGAAAAGGAAGTCTCTCACTATGGTGTCATGCAAATCTGGTGTAAAATATTCAATTAAGCAAAAACAATGTAATGGCATAGTAAAGTCTCCACTCCACCTCCAAGACTAACATTAAAGAAAAGTGACTCAAAGGAATTAAGAAATTGTTGAGCTTATCTTTAGCAGAGTGGCAATAATGGAAACTAAATTAGAGAGGAAAGTATTGAGTAGTGAGGAATATAAACCACATATTTCAGACATGGAATGACAAATAGAAGAAGGAGACATAGTAAAGGAGATGGTGAGGTGCTGAGATAAATGAAAAGTTTTGATGGGGATAGACAAATCTGTGTGTTCTTGCAAAGAAGAAGTAAGAGGACTGAGAAAGACATTCCAGATTTTCCAGAAAATTCAGGTTAACAAGAATAGATTGGTTAGCCTTAGAAAGAAATGATATTTTGCTCATCTTGAGTCAATTTGACTGGAGGAATGAGGGGGTCTGTATTAGTCTGTTCTCACGCTGCTATAAAGAAATACCTGAGACTGAACAATTTATAAAGAAAAGAAGTTTTATTGGATTATGGTTCCACAGGCTGTATAGGAAGTATGATTCTGGCATCTGCTCCGCTTCTGAGGAGGCCTCAGGAAATGCACAGTCATGGCGAAAGGCGAAGGGGAAGCACACACGTCACATGGCCAGAGTAGGAGCAAGAGAGAGAGGCAGAAGATGCTGCACTTTTAAACAACCCGATCTCATGAGAGCTCAGTCACTATGGTGAGGACAGTATCACAGGTCGCACCTTCAACATTGGGGTTTACAATTTGGCAGGAGACTTGGGTGGGGATCCAAACTGTTCAGGGTCCCTGTCTCAGAGGTCATGCAATTCAGCTAAGTTCTGTGCTTTCCAGGCCACCTGTCTAGAGGCTTTGGACAGGCTGCTTAAAAAACTTGAGAACCCTGAGTACCGTCTCTCCAAGACTGGTTCAAGAACAAGCCCATTGCTGACTTCAACATCATTTGTCATCTCTGAACTTGCACATTGCCAACAATCTTTTGATCCTAGAAGTGACAAAAATATTGTGGCTAACACTTTGTTATGCCTTCTGCCCTAAAGATTCTCCTGTCATTGTCCTTGGGAAGATGCTGAAATTGATATGTAAGCAATGTGGAAGGAAACATATTTCTAGAAATGACCTTGTTTTCTAGAAAGCCAACATTGCTACTTTGCCAACTTTCTCCTAGATGAAAAGTATAAAGACAAAATAGTCTCACGGGATTGTGAGAAACAGCAAGTACTTGAAAAGAATATTACAATTTTTTTTAAAAAAATGAAGGAAGCCACCTTGAGTCAGCTTCGGAAAATATGCTAAAAGCACTTTCTTCAAGCAGTACAAAAATGGTTAGTTTGTGAGACTGTGTCAGTGGGATTTCAATTTTACTACTGACTAAATCTTTTAATGCGGAATTGGAAGAAAAGATGTCCTCACATTAATCTACCACAGTAAGTGCCTTTTATTTAGATAAAGGAGAGCTGAATAATGAGATGACAGCATAAATACCAGCAGGGATAGCCAAAAAATATAGGTACCTTCAGCAACCCCAGGGGCAAGTGACCTGCTGTTTAATATATAGGACTCCAAAGAATGTTTATTTCTGTCATGTAATGTCACACGATTAAAATCATACTAATGAAATACTTAACAGTGAATTTTATTAATAATTAAGGTTTTTTTAATTTAAAAAAACCTTAGGATTTAATTTTGATTCTCAAAACTTTATTTTATGATGATTGTATTTGTTTTAATCTCAAACTTGGTTCAATATTGATTTTATTATTCGGCCTTTTGATATTTGGCAAACTATGTATTTAGCATGATTTTAATGTTTTTCCATAGTTTTCAGGAGCTCAGGGAAAGGCCTCACTTTTTCAGCAGTATAAACAGCTTATTTCCCGACCAATCCACTCATGTAGACAAGTGCGATTCAAAATTCCTTGTGGTCCGTTATTTTGGAGTGGGGAAGGGCTTCAGTAATAAGCCCCAGTTCTTCTCAGATTCTCCTTATCTATCTCCAAGATTTCAAAACAGGATACTATCATTTTTCCGCCTCAAATGACTATGGATGGGAAACACTTAAATATTAACAGGCTTATTTGACCATTCATATTTAATGGATCAATTTTGTTCTTGTCTTGCCCAATTCCAGAATCCAAGTTCAAGGGGAAAATCAAGGGGTAGAATCACAGGTTGCAGCATCATTCAATTAAGCAAGGTAAGCACAGTTCCAGCTATTCTCTGGGGTGGTCTTTTTTCACATATTTTTCTCAGTTCTTTGTTTAGCTTTTTCCTGTGAATTGCTCCCTCAGTTGTCGGGGCTCACTCCTAATTAGCATATTCACATTTAAGTGTAACAAGTTAGAAGTGGGGACCTAATTTTTCTTGGTTCCACTGTTTGAATTGGCTATATGAGGCTATCTTCAGTAACATTAAAATAAAATAAATGTCTAGTAGTGAATCTGACATTTTACCCACATCCTGTGTCATTCATTTATTGCCTCTCAGCTACAAGTCTATCTTTTTGCTTGCTTTGTGAAATGAATCTGAGCCCTTTAAATATTTTTCTTTGCCAATTGACACAATATTAAGGTTTGCCAGTAGAGGACGCCAGAGAGACACTGCAGGATACCAGGGTTTTGTTTCCGGATGTCGGTGATTGTTCACCAGATCCTGCAGCACTTGGAGTTTCTTAGGTGTCCACTTACTATGATGCGGGGTGGTAAGCGGATCCACCAGGCCCTCCGTCTCTGCTTCTAGTGGGTTTATATTGGAGTGTCTCCAAAGAGACTCATTCCTGAGAACAGATTACACTGCCAACCTAGTGGAAGAATGTCTGGCAAATTCCAGAAGATGGCAGGTTTCAGCAAGTTCTGCCAGCCTCTCTTTCGTTCAGTGAGCCACAGCTGCCTCTCCCGCAAGTCTGGATCCCAGCCCTGTGTGGCGGGTGGTGGGGTAGCAGAGCTGCTTTCCTGTGGCTGCTCTATCTCAGTCCTAGGGCTGGTAGGTGCTCCTTCTATTTGCTACCCTTATATTATTGAGAGTTATTTTCACTTCCTAGTAGCCAGTCCCTTATTACTTTAATTTCTTATTTAGTAAATAATTCTTGTCCAAATTACTCTTTCTCTTTACATTTGAATTCACACTGATACGATCTTCTAGTCAAACACTGTATTCTAAACCTAATGACCTTAAAACTAAATTCCCTTGGTTTGAGGAAAGAACTCAAATTGTATTTTCCACTGCTGTCATGCCACACTCAACACCACCAATCGACACAGACAGAAGACTTCTGGGACCAAATGTGTGTTGCGGGGGTTTCGTCCCACCACCAAGCAAGCAATTCATTCTGCAGCAGACACCAGTTGGGTCCTACAATTTCATTTTGACACTCTCTACTTGGAGATAGCATCAGATCCCATGGGTTGAGGGCTCAGTCCCACAAGACTGGCCCCCTTCAGAAACCAGTCCCAGGTTCAGCCTCTAGAACTTCTGACCAACCTACTTCAAGTTGGGGTTCCCACCACTGGCTCTTTGATTAATTTGCTGGCGTGGCTCACAGAATTCAGGGAAACACTTAAGTTTACCAGTTTATTGTAAAGAACATTACAAAGGAAACAGATGAAGAGATGCATAGAGCAGGCTGTGGGGGAAGGAACATGGAGTTTCCCAGCCGTCTCTGGGTATGCCACCCTCCAGGACCCGCCATGTGTCTAACTATATGAAACTGTCTGAACCCTATCCTTTTGGGGCTTTTAGGGAGGACTTATTACATAGACATGATTGATTAAACCATTGGCTATTGGCCCCTTTCTTCCCAGAAGGTTGGGGACCCTGCCTTTGTCTTTCTGGTGAACAGTCCCCATCTCGAAGCTGAGGGGCTGCTGGCCATCCATCCATCATTGGCATACAAAAAGATACCACTTTGGAGATTCCAAGGATTTTAGGAGTTGTGTGCCGGGAAACAGGGATGAAGACCCTGTAGATATTTCACAATATCAGACCATCATTTCTCATCTTCCTGAAGGAATGACATATTTACTTTTATGCACCACATTCATGAAACAATTGCTACTGGGGAGGGAAGAGGAAGAAAACAAAAGCAAAATGAAAAAGTTCTGTTTACCTTTTATATTTTAATTATTTTATTAATAAGTACTTCTAACAATGTTTCTGCAACTGCCAATGAAGAACCAATTACAATAAAAGTACTCTTCCACTTTAAATAACTACAAAACTGGAAAGAGAGATATGAAACACTGATTTTTAGGCGTCAGGCCACAGTCAGCCCGTGACTGTGGTGATTGAAAGAAGGAAATCAAGTGAGATATGATTGACCCAGCTTATTCCCTGGAGGAAATTATCAGGCTACAGTGCAGGGAGGGGAACAAATTCTGGCAATCTTATTTGACTGAGAGGAGAGACAACTGAGTTTGGATAAGAAAAATCTGCACAGAGAGAGCGAGCTCTGGGGATTTGCACACAGAGTCCCCTTGACTTTTTGGCTGAAAACTAATCTGTGTATGAGTAGGATGAAATTTCCCCAAACTGAGGAAAGAACAACTGGAAAACATTAGGCGGAACAATTCACAAAGCTCACAAAGGGCTGGGAATATTTGCATTTCCACCAGTCAAAACAGGAAGACCTTGTAATAGAACAGTTGATGAAGTTTTCTAAAGGGGCACACCTTAGTAGCGAGGCAAAATCAGTCCCAGATTAAATTGTGCTCCGGACCTGCCTTAATGTGCCTTGAATGAAAGCTTCAAAAGGATCATAAGGTAAATCCGCAAGTAGTTACTTCTGTGGAAAGACAAAATCCAATACCCATAACACAAAATTAGCACTATTCAATATTAAACTAAAAATTACCAGACATGCTAAGGAGCAATCTATAAAAATAGACCCAAATGATGGAGTTATACCCCAAAACCTTGAGACAGTTATTGTAAATCTAAAGGTATATTCAGAGATTTGAAAAATAACATGACTACAATGAAAAGAGAAATAGAGACATTACAAAGGCCAAAATGAACTTCTAGAAATGAATGGTTCAATATTAAAAATTTGGAAATCACACCGGATGTGATTACCAGAAGGATAGACACCAAGAAAGGAAAGATAAGTGGGCTTCAAGGTCTAGCAATCCAAAATAAAGCACTGAGAAAAAGGAGTGAACCAAAAAAGATACAGAACTTCAGGAAGCTGTGGAATAATGTTAATCTTTCTAATAAATGTGTCATTGAGACCCCAAAATAGGGAAGTCAGTAGAAAGGAAATACAATAAAAAATAATAGTATAAATGAGACACAGTAGAGAAGGGACTTGGCCTCAGGCTTTACTACTGTATTTTTTTTCCTTTTTCTTTCTTTTTCAATTTCCTAACTGATGACATTTGGATCTTGAAGAAACTAAGATAAGCAGTGTTCCATCATAAGTCTTACTCAAGGAAGTTAACCTTATTATCGGTAGTGCACAAGATCAGAAGAATGACTGATCTTTACCCCTCACCTCATTATTACACTAAAACCTCTGCTCAGGGGGTGCTTATCTGCCGTTTTCTGGTCATGTGATGTATGTGTTAGCATGATCCCTTACTACACCTGAGCACCCGGCACTCCATCCCGTACATGTAATCCCAGCACTTTGGGAGGCCGAGACGGGCGGATCACGAGGTCAGGAGATCGAGACCATCCTGGCTAACACGGTGAAACCCCATCTCTACTAAAAATACAAAAACTAGCCGGGCGAGGTGGCGGGCGCCTGTAGTCCCAGCTACTCGGGAGGCTGAGGCAGGAGAATGGTGTAAACCCAGGAAGCGGAGCTTGCAGTGAGCTGAGATCAGGCCACTGCACTAAAAAAAAAAAAAAAAAGACACTTCAACGCATTCCCCTCCGGGAGCCCGCTGGAGAACTTTTGCTCCACCACTGTCTCCCTTGTGTTCCAGCATAACCCGCTAATAAAGCTTTGTCTGGGAAACTTGCTTGGCTTCATGTCAACTTCTATTACACGAGAGCCTAACGGCCTCTGACCAGTAACAAAAATATTCTCGGATCTGATGGAAACAAAAATCACAGATTGAAGAATTTTAACAAACCCAAGTAGAGGAAACATAACAGAACAATGATATGCGTAAGAATCTGTGAAAAGAAAATTAATCTTGGGGCCCTAAAATCACTAAACTACAGGAAAAAGTCAAACTGGGAACCGCTTAAGGCAAACCTGCCTCCCATTCTATTCAAAGTCATCTGTCTGCTCACTGAGATAAATGCATATCGGATTTGCCTCTTTGGAAAGGCTAATCAGAAACTCAAAAGAATGTAACCATTTGTCTCTTATCTACCCATCACCTGGAAACCCCTCCCCATTTCACATTGTCCTGCCTTGACGTTGAGTTGTCCTGCCCTTCTGGACCAAACCAATGTTCATCTTTCGTATAATGCTTAATGTCTCATGTCATGCTAAAATGTATAAAGCCAAGTTGTGCTCAGACCCCCGTGGGCACATATTCAAGACTTCCTGAAGCTCTGTCATGGGCACACAGCCTTAATTTTGGCAAAATAAATGTCCTAAACTAATAACTGCCTCAGATATTTGAAGTTCAAAAATTAAACTGCTAAAAGCAAGTGATTAAAAAAGAAAAAAAATTTTTTACAGCAGCCAAAGGGAAAAAAGACAAAGACAAAAAGAAAAACAAAAATGTGAATGACAGAAGACTTCTCATCAGAAACTATGCAAGCCAGAAAATAATAAAGAGGCACCTTTTAAAAACTAGGGAAAGAAAGAGATGTTAATCTAGAGTTTTTGAAATAGTTAATGTATATTTTTTAAATGAAAAAAAATAAAGACACTTTCAGTTAAATAAAAGCTAAGAAGTTTCATCACTAGCAGATCTGTACTATCAGAAGTGTTCAAGGATTTTTTCAGGCAGAAGGAAAATGATAATGTGAAATATTTGATTGTCACAAGGGACAAAAGAGTGTCAAAAATGGTTGTTGTGCCAGTATTAGATGTTTATGGTTCATAGAATTTACCCTCACTCTTTAACCAAACTTTCACTGAAAATATACACAATACCTTAAAAACAGAATTCACTCAAGATTCATTCAACTCAATATACATAAACTTAGTTTTTACTGTTGTTCAACAGCACTTTTTTTATTATTATATGATTTCTGAGAGTATTTCCTATAGCATGGTTTCTAGAAATTACGAAACCTGTTTTGCCCTTTTCTATTATCTCCTCATCCCTTCAACCATCATGGAGGAATTTGAAAATAAGAAGGGTAACTAAAAGTTCTGGAACTAATAAACAATATGTGGTATATCCAGAAATTTAAAGGAACAAACTACTGATACAGGCAACTACATGGATTATTACCCTCAAAAACATAATGCTAAATAAAATAAGTCAAAGATAAAAGACTTCTTAATGCATAATGTATAATCCACTTATATAAAATTTTAGAAACAGGCAAAACTATAGCAAAGGAAAACTACATTCATCTATATCCTGTGGTGTTTGCATAGCAGATTAATGGAACAAAATAAAGAGTCCAGAATAGATCCACACAGACATGGTCAATTGATTTTCAGCAACATTGTTAAGAAAATTCATCAAATGAAAGGTAATCTATCTACAAATATAGCTAGAGAAATTGGATATACACACAGGACAAAATGAATTTAGACTTTTGTATCATGTCACATGTAAAAATTAGTAAGAAATGGATAGTAGGCCTAAACATAAGAGCTTACTCTTAAATTATGAGAGGTCACACAAAGAGTTTTAGATATGGCACAAAAAGAATCAACCATGGAATAAACATATGGATAATTTGAGAGCTCATCAAAATTAAAAACTTTTTCTCTTTGAAAGACGTTTCTAACAAAATGAAAGAGCAAGCCAGAGACTGGGAGAAGCTACTTACAAAAATATCTCTGATAAAAGGCTTATATACAGAATATATAAAGAACTCTTACAACTGTATATCAAGAAGAAAAGCAGTACGATAAAAATATTGAGCAAGAAATAAAACAAGATAGATGAATGAGAAATAAATGCATGAAAAAAGGCTCAGTGTCCTTGATCTTCAGAAATACGAAGATGAAAACTTGGAAGAGTTGCCACAACATACTCACTTTAATGACTTAGATGTAAAAGACTGACCATACCAAGAGTTGCGAAGGATATGAAGCCCTTGTACCTTCCAGATATTGCTGCTGGGAGTATACAATTTTACAACTACTTTGGAAAACAGTTTGGCATTTTCAAAAATTGTTAACTATACACTTGCCATATGACCCAACAACGCAATCATTTGTATTTACCTTAGAGAAATGGAACCTGTATCTACCCAATGACTTACACTCAAATGTCTCTGGCAGCTTTATTTATAAAAGACAGAAATGGAAAACAACAACATTGATTAAGCAGAAAATTGTATAAGCACCTTGATGGAACTATCTTATTTCGGTAATAGTACCTACAAAAGAAGTATGGAAGTTTAGGAAGATCAGGTAACTTGCTCAAGTTATAGATAAAGTTGGCAAAGGCAAGATTCCCACTTATCTCTGTTTTCCCTTAACTACTTATTTTATGAAGCTGACACTAACAGGTAAGTATAGGTTTTCTGCTAAGTGCTTTCCAAACGTGGTCTTATTTAATCCCCACTAAAGTTTTCTGGGCATTATTATTAGCTCAATTTGTAGATTAGGAACCTGAGGTTTAGATGTTAGTTAACCTGACTAAAGTTTTACAGATAAAAAGAAGTGAAGGAATCTGATATTCAAGTATTTGAACCCAGATATGTGTGATGCAAAAACCTGTGTCCTTATTCATTGATTTCTTCTACTACAGTGTATACTTCCTGTGATAGTCAATTATATACAGCAACTTCACTGGGCCTCAGAGCACCCAGATATTTGGTAAAACATAATTGTGGGTGTGTCTATGAGGGCGTTTTTGGATGAGGTTAACATTTGAATGGGTAAACTGAGTAAAGCAGACCACCCTCTTCAGTGCAGATGAGCCTTATCCTCTGTTGGAGTCATGAATAGAACCAAAAGGCTGAGTGAGGGAGAATTCTCTTTCTCTGCTTGACTGCCTTTGAACAGAGACGTGGGTCTTCTGCCTCCTGCCTCTGAATCGAACTGGAACTTCCACCATCAGCTTTCTTAGTTTTCAGGCCTTAAGAATGAGACTGGAAATATACCCACTGGCTCTCCTGGATCTTAGCTTGCAGAATACAGATCCTGGTACTTCTCAGTCTCCATAATTTCATGAGCCAATCTCATAATAATTTATAAATTATAATAATTTTTTTTTGAGACAGAGCCACCCTCTGTTGCCCAGGCTGTAGTGCAGTGGTGTCATCAGGGCTTATTGCATCCAGGGCTCATTGCATCCAGGCTCAAACCATCTTCCCACCTCAGCCTCTTGAACAGCTCGTACTACAGGCATGTGCTGCCGCACCCGGCTAATTTATTTTTATTTTTTGTAGAGATGGGATTCTCCCTACATTGTCTTCGGCTCAAGCAATCCTCCTGCCTCAGCCTTCCAAAGTGCTGGGGTTACAGGTGTGAGCCACTGTGCCTGGCCAATAATTTATTTTTTATAATTTTTACAATAATGTGTTTTAAATAATCATAACAATGTAAATATATCATATTAGTAGGATATATTATATAGATGTATACATTTATATAATAGGATATATTACAGTATATTACATATAATACACAATATGTTATATATAATATATATTACCTATACATAATATGTATCACATATTATATATTATATAATACATAATAATATATGTAAAACATAATATATTATATATAATATATGTTATATTAGGTTGGTGCAAAAGTAGTTGCAGTTTTCCCATCACTTTTCATAAATATGTACATAAAAATAGGATTCTGTTACTTCTATATAATACATAGGACATATATATGTATGACTATATATGTGTATATATATGTACATATACATATATATGTATAAGAATACATGTATGACTTCCTGTAGATTGCCGTGGAGAAGGGGATAAAAAAAAACATATATATACATTAGGATTCTGTTTATGTTTATCTGGAAAACCTTGACTCATACCCTTCCTAGGGATGAATGTCTTCATAAGAAAAGAAAACCCTTATTGAAGCCCACTTGTGCCAGGTAATGCAGTACAGCTGTGAATGAGCAGCTCCAGCCCAAGGAATTATGGAACATCTCATTACATTTTCAATACACAGATCATGGGATAAGTGTACTAGGAGACCTTGAAGAAAAGAAACTGATGGATTTCTGTTTTTATCAGTCATCTAATAAAGTAAAAATGTAAATAGTAAAGAAAGCAATGAATTGAAGAAGGTGAGATAAAGAATTAGGAAAGCAACTATCTTGGAGATGTCACAATAGAATAATCATGAATTGACAGGATTTAGAATCTTTTGATCCTCTTGAGTCTACTTAAGAATTTATATCCCAAGTGTCATAACAGTACTCTGATCCTTGAATGAAAACATGCATTTTGCAAGTTAAAGGTTGACACAGATCTTGTTCCATGTCATTTTGCTTGGGTACAGTACTAAAAGAGAATATCTTCTGCCACTTTTTGAGCAATTATCTTTTCAAAGGAAAATGCACCCTCTTTGTTCTTTTTTTAGGTTCCAAAATATCTAATAGTGAAGTGAAAGCCGCCTAAGAATTATAAATGTTTACGTTAAATTTAATTTTCATTAAATTTTAAGGGAAAGAGGATAATATATGTGATTGAATTATTTGCATTTTCATAGAGACAATTGGCTTTCAACTAGCAATTTTGACATGATCAAAGATAGATTTTTTTTTTCCATTAGATTTCAGTGTAGTGCTATAAACTAGCTCCGTAAGTGCAGGCTTTGAAATTTTTTTCTCTAACGATGCGTGTGTGTGTGTGTGTGTGTGTGTGTGTGTGTGTGTCTGGGTGTGCTTTAAGAAGTTATTGATGGCAAAGAAATAGAGTTACATGTAACAAAACACCAAGAAGGATTTAGTATGTCTCATAAAATGCTGTATCCAGACCTGTGACAAGCCTAATAATGTCGGAGAAATGAGAGGCAATAAAGTCTTCCTTTAATTTATTATTGGCGAGGCATCTGCTAAGATGAGGTACATAAACCACAGGACATCTGGATAAGAATACGTGTATGATTTCCTGTAGATTGTCGTGGAGAAGGGGATAAAGAAAACATTCCACAAAATGGGAAATTTTATTTCTATATTTAAGTGTACTGAGAATTATTGGATGTAACAAAATAGTTTTACACACTATTTAAAGGATTCAACATCTCCTTCTCCCACTACCTTGCCTTTAAGCATACATTTAAACTTTTTTTAACTTAATTAGCAACTTAGTCTAAGAGGTGCATATTTTAAGACCATTTTCATCTATCCTTGATTGTTGAACGTATGTGTGCATATTTACAAAATAAAGCAAATCTTATGTTCATATATAAGTTATTATTCTCCCCTGTACTCAGCTTTCCTTCAAAGTTATTTTTGAATTCCCAGCATTTTGATGGCTCTTTAAGAAATACATTAAGAATGCAGGAAGTTTTATTTATTTTATTCAACCTTTGTGTATACCTGAAAGTTAATTGCATGGGAATTCTTGTGGAACTCTTAAAATGCAGGGATTTGGGATAGTAGCATAGGATGCAACCTTACAAAATTATTTAAAAATATAATTTGCTGTATTTAAGCCAGTGATATTTAGGCTATAATTAAGAGTATTTCCCTCAAAAACACAACACTGCTTTATTCCCTACTAAAGTCTCCTTAAATGTATCAAAACTCTTACTATTTCCACATTTTAAAAATGGAAATTTAAGCCATATTACTAAAGTTCAGTGCAAACCCCCACAGATGGCAACTTCAACACCAGTTTGGCAAGTGGTCCCTGGACTCATTTTCTGTAATGATATTCATCAGTATCGATTGAGGACTTAATATAAGTAAATCACAGAGAAGTAGGTACTAGAATACTTCAATGTGCTTAGAACTTAGATGATTTTGCTTCAGTTTTATGCAGAGGTTCTAGAGTACTCTTTCACCCTTAAATGAAAGGCCTGAGAAAGAACAGAGTCAAATAAAATACATATTACTAGTTTCCATTTACCCGTGTTGAATTCTACGAGTCAATTTAGATTTCAGTTCTTTGCATATTAGTTTCCATTTACCTGTGTTGAATTCTACGAGTCGATTTAAATTTCACTTCCTTGTATATTACAGCACTGTGCCTATCTATTCTGCATAGTTGTATACTAATTGAAACAAGTTCCCCAAATACAAAATCTTTAAAATGGCTATCTCTCAGAAGCAAACACATAGTAACATAACTAATTGTTGGCTCCTTGCCTTACCAATATAGTTATCTCGTAGTTATCTCCCCTTCTACAGAGGAGCCTTAAAAGATAAAATTATTTATTCTGCATTAAATAAGTTACAAAAACACATTTCAAAACTAGTTATTCAATTTAAAATGTCATGTATTTATTCTTATTTTTCTGTCAGTAAAAACCGTGATTAATGTGCATTTTAATGAAATATTTTAAGCATACAGAAATCAGCTCTTTCCAGAGAATCTGTTTCAGCCTGTGGCAGTAATTTGCTCAATGGATCCTATGTCTCACTGTGCTTTGGTAACATCCAGAAGAACTTAAACAATAGATATGTTTCTGGCGATGAATGCCATTCATTAGAATCTGAAGCAACAGGTATGAGGTGGAGCCTAACATTCTGTCTATTGTATTTCCTTTTCACAGTCAAGTATTTCTGTTGCACGGCCAGGTGTGGGAGTTACTGGAGACAGAGCTGCCCGATCTAACAGAGCACTGCCATTCTTCCCCAAGGTTCTACAACAGTATTTTCCTTCATCTAAGAGGAGGAATATTCTATGCAAGGTTGTGGTTTAGGAAAGTGTCCTGGACCTTCTTCAGCTGGGCCCCTGGTGGAATCTTCCTTAAGACTGACCTATTTTTTTCTTTTACCTAATATGATTCTAGTCATATGCATTAGACACAGACACATAGCAATTATTTTTGCAATGTGTATATTTTTATTATCTTAAGTTGGCAGCTACAAGTATTTCATATTGTATTGAGCTATTCTAAGCAGACAGGAATACATAGGATCTAAGGTAACCAATTCTAGACTTCTAGACACATCATGAGCTGATGAGTCCAAACATCACACACAAATATTGGCTGTAATGTTATTCTATGCAAAAGGCATATAATAACATATTTTTACACTGGTCTGCTTTATTATGCTAATTGGAACATTCTCATTAAGCACGACAACTTGTAACAAAGTAAAATACCACATAGATAAATAATACTTCTTCAATATCATACTAGTAGTTTTGAAATACTTATCATTTTCCCTGACTTCTCTAGTTTCAAAATGTTCAAACCTGCAGAAATGTTGAAACAGTATAACACTGGCTGTCCTTTCTCTAGATTCATAATTGTTGACCTACTACCCTCTGATTCCATGTTTGTCTATCTTGCCAAATGCACTTTTTATTTCATTTTACTAAACCATAGGAAAGTACTTTGAAAGCATTAAAACTTTTATTTCTAAATATTTTGATGTGCATCTCCTTGGGAAAAGACATTCTCCTTTACAAACACGATACGATTTTCATGCCTAAAAAAATTAACATTAATAGAATATCATCTAATGTAAGTGTTATTTAAACATTACCCAATTATCCCCAATGGCTTAAAATTTTTATTGTAAATTGACAAATTATAGTTGCATATATTTATGGATTACAAAGTGATGTTATAATTTATTAATACAATGTGGAATAATTAAAATCGAGCTAGTTAATCTATCCTCACTTTAAACACCTATCCATTTTTTGTGATAAGAACATTTGAAATTTACTCTCTTAGCAATTTAAAAATGTATAGCACACTATTAATTTCATCCACCACACTGTGCACTCGATCTCAAAAACAAAACAAAACCAAAAAAACAAACTCATTTCCTCATGTAACCAAGGCTTTGTACCCTTCAACCACCACCTTCTCATTCCTCCCAACCCCTAACCTCTGGTAGCCATATTTCTACTCTGTTTTTTTCTGAGTTAGATTATTTTAGATTCCACATATAAGTAAGAACATGTGATACTTGTCTTTCTGTGTCTGGTTTATTTTACTTAGCATACTATTCTCCAATTCCATCCATGTTGTTACAAATGACAGAATTTCTTTCTTTTTTAAGATGGAATGGTAGTCATTGTGGATATATGCCACATTTTCTTTATCCATTCCTTTGTTGATAGACAGAGGTTGATACCATAACTTGGCTATTATGACAAGGGCTGAGATGAACACTGAAGTGTAGATGTCCGTACAAATTTCAAATCTTTTGGGTAAACACCCAGAAGTGGATTTGCTGAATCATATGGTAATTCCATTTTTGGTTTTTTGAAGAATCTCCAAAAGGTTTTTTATAACGGCTGTATAAGTTACACTCTCACCAGCAGTGTACAAAAGTCCTCACTCCTCTATGTTTTCAACACTTGCTGTAGTTCATCTTTTTCATAACAGCCATTCTGACAATTGTGAGGTGACATCTCATTCTGGTTTTACTTTGCATTTCTCTAATGATTAGTGATGATGAGCATTGTTTCATATATCTCTTGGCTATTTGTATGTCTTTCTGGGGGCAATGTCTATTCTGGTTCCTTGCCCATTTTTACTCAGATTTTTTGTTTTCTTTCTATAGAGTTGTTTGAGTTTCTTATATATTTTGGATTTTAAACCTTTTTCTGATATATAGCTTGCAAATATCTTTTCCCACTTTGCAGATTGTCTCTTGACTCTGGTTGATTGTTTCCTTTGTTTTGCAGAAGATTTTTATTTTGATGGAATCCAGTTTATCTATTCCTGCTTTTCTGACCTGTACTTTTGGGGTCAAATCTAAAAAATCATCCCCCAAACCAATGTTACATCATTTTTCCCTGATGTTTTCTTCTAGTAGTTTTATAGTTGCAGGCCTGATGTTTAAATATTTAAACAATTTTGAGTTAATTTTTGTATATAGTGTGAGATAAGAGTACATAGTCAGGATATTAGATTTTTGTCAAATATATCATTTCTAAATGTTTACTCCCAGTCTGCAGCTTTATACTTTCATCCTCTTAATAGGGTCTTTGACAGAGAAAAAGCATTTTAATTTTGATGAGAACAGATTTGCTGATTTTTCCATTTGAATCATAACATTGGTGTCAAGTCTAAAAATTCCTTTTCTTATCCTATATTCCAAAGATTTTCTCCTATTTTTTCTAGATGTTTTATAGTCTTACATTTTACATGTAAGTCTATGATCCATTTTAATATCAAGTTAATTTTTGTATAGGACGTGATGTTTAGGTTGAGGTTCACTTTTTTATGCTTATGGATGTCCAATTGCTTCTGCACCATTTGTTGAAAACACTTTTCTTCCTCTATAGAGTTGCTTATATTTGTTTGTAAAAAAATCAATTTTCCATATTTGAGTGGGCCTATTTCTGGGTTTCCTGTTTGGTTCTATTTATCTGTGTGTGTCTTTCTTTGTGAAGAACACCCTGCCTTGATTCTGCAGTCATATGACTTAATACTTGTAGCCGGGCATGGTGGCTCATGCCTGTAGTCCCAGCACTTTGGGATGCCGAGGCGGGTGGATCACCTGAGATCAGGAGTTTGAGACCAGCCTGGCCAAACCCCATCTCTACTAAAAATACAAAAATTAGCCAGGTGTGGTGGTGCACACCCATAATCCCAACTACTCGGGAGGCTGAGGCGAGAGAATCACTTGAGAGCAAGAGGTGGAGGTTACAGTGAGCTGAGATCATGCCACTGAACTCCAGCCTGGGTGACAGAGTGAGACCCAGTCTCAAAAAAAAAAAAAAAAAGATTTAATACTCGTAGTATCATTCTTCCCACACTATTCTGCTTTGTCAAGATTATTTTAGTTATTCTTAAGCCAGGCCTTTACCTATGAATTTTAGAATAAATTTTCTATATCTACAAAATCCTTACCAGGATTTTAATAGGAACTGCATTAAACCAATAGATAGATTCATTTAGGAAGAATTGATATCATTGTTATGCTGAGTCTCCCAACCCACAAAATAAGGTACATTTCTACATTTATTTAAATATTTTAAAAATTTCATATTTTACATTTTAGAGTACAGATTGTATATGCACACACACACACACACACACACACACACACATATTGCATATTTTTTTTTCTTCTTTGAGATGGAGTCTTGCCCTGTTGCCCAGGCTGGAGTGCAGCGGCTCAATCTCTGCTCACTGCAAACTCCGCCTCGCCTCCTGGGCTCAAGTGATTCTCCTGCCTCACCCTCCCAAGTAGTTGGATTACAGGTGTGCACCACTACACCAGGTTAATTTTTGTATTTTTAGTAGAGAGGGGGTTTCACCATGTTGGCCAGACTGGTGTCGAACTCCTGACCTCAAGTGATCGCCTTGGCCTCCCAAAGTGCTTGTAATCCCAAAGTGAGATTACAAGCCTAAGCCACCACACCTGGCTACTATATATATATATATACATATATATACACACACACATATATATTCATATATATACACACATATATATATTCATATATATACACATATATATATTCATATATATATATTCTTAAGTGTATACCTACATGAATCTTTCTTTTCCTTTTTTAAAAATAAAAATAATTAGCACATTGAATCTTTATTTGAGTAATTGTAAGTGGTATTATATTTCTAGTTTTTGTTCTGCATGTTCATTCATAGTACACATAAATGAGATTGAGTTTTATGTATTGAACTTGTATGCTGCCACCTTGCCAAATTCACTTATTACTCCTAGGGGACTTTTGTAGATTACTTGGAATTTACTACATAGACACGTTAACTGCAACTAGAGATAGTATTCTTCTTTTTCTTTACAACTTATATGCCTTTTACTTATTTATCTTGCCTTATCAAGATGCCTAGATATTCCAGCACTGTGTTAAATAAGAGTGATGGGAGCAGACATTTTTACCTTGTGTTTAATCTTAGACAGGAAACATTCTATCTTTTGCCATTAAATACAATGGTAACTATAGTTATATGTGCTGCTATTGAATAAATGTTTATGACCCCCTCAAAAAAAATTCACATGTTGAAACACTAACCGTCAATATAATTGTATAAGGAGATGGGGCCTTTGGTAGATGATAAGGCCATGAACACAGAGCTCTTATAATTGAGATTGGAGTCCTTATAAAAGAGACCTGGGAGTGCTCCCTTGCCTCTTTCTGTCATGTGAGGACACAGGGAGAGGACAGCTATCTATGAACTGGGAAGCAGACCCTCTCCAAACACTGATGCCTTGATATTGGACTTCCCAACTTCCAGAACTATAAGAAGTATATGTCTGTTGTTTATAAGTCACCAAGTCCGTTACAGAGTCCTGTTCAAAATAAGCAAAATGCTTTATGGAAACTGGATACAATTTTTTAGTCTTATTTTTCTAAGTATTTTTATCATGAATGGGTGTCAAACTTTGTCATATGATTTTTCTGTATCAACTGATATGATTTTATGGTTTTTCTTTTTAGAAAAATTGATAGATTATATTGCCTAATTTTTATACACTGAACTGGCCTACTGGTGTTGACATTTTGGTTTTTCCAGTGAAGTCCAGAAGTCTTACTTCTGTTTAGATGTCTTTAAACTCCACCTTCTTAATTTTAATTGGCTTAAGTATTCCTCAACATATCTTGCACACTACATCAAAGCGTGTTATAATTTTTATTTCAATCATACAAAATGGTTTAAAAAACGTATGAAGTAAAGAATAGTTTGTTTACCTTTTTTTCTAACGTGTTAGAAATTAGAAAAAAAATGTTTACCTTTATTTTAATTAGTTCTTCTTTCCTTTCTGAAAGTCCCAGTCTTCAATTATTTTTTTATTTTTTGTTTAGACAGCTTCCTTTAGTCATTATTTAAGAGTAGGTATGATAGCAACAATTTCTGAGGTCATCTGAGAATGTCTTTATTTCCTCTTAGGTTTTAAAGATTAGTTTCACTGGACATAAAATTTGCAGTTGACAGTTTTCTTATTTCTTTACTTTCGCTTGAAAAACACTTTGCTTCTTCTTTCTGGCCTCTATGATTTCAGAGGTGAATCCTTTGAATTGGTATTCCTCTACTAATAATGCATTGCTTCTTTCTGACTGTTATTAAAGTTTTTTCTTTGTCTTTAGTTTTTACAAGTTTAACTATAAGGTCTTTTAGTGTGGATATTTTAGGATTACCTTATTTGGAGTTGACTCAGGCTCTTGGATCTTAAGTTTTTATATATATATTTTTTTGCCAAATTTAAGGAGGTTGCAGCCATTATTCTTTGAAAGTTTTCCCAGCTCTACACTTTTTCCTCTCCTTGAACTCATGTGTCATATTAGATATTTTGTTATTGCCCCACAAGTTCCCAAGGCTATCTTCATTTTTTAAAGTTTGATTTCTTTTCTCTTGTTCAGTTGAGCACATTCTATTGATCTGTCTTCAAGTTCTTTGAATGTATCATTTTTAATTTACTCTCCTATTGACTCTACACATTGAAGATTTTATATTAGCAATCGCATTTTTCAGTTATCTAATTAACATTTGGTTATTTTTATTACTTCTCTTTTTTGCTGGGATTTTACTTTTTTTATTTGTTTCAAGATAATTCATAAGCATTTAGTCATTTTCATCGTGGCTGTGTTAAAAATGCTTCTTAGATCATTCTGATATCTGATTAATCTTGGTTTTGACATCAATTGATTGTCTTTCTCATTCAATTTGTAGTTACTGGGTCTTGATCGTACTATGGGACACTTCCCTCAGATGCATTCTCCAAATTGGGAAAAGTTAATTTCCCAGATCTTAAACTGGTTGATTTTGGATTGGAGTCAGGTGAAGGGAACCCAGAAAGCTGACATGCCAACAGATGGGTTAACATTTCTTTACCAGTCAGGCTTGTGGTCTCCCTCTCCCTGTGCAAATGATTAGAAGGCCTTGGGATTTTTGAGCTGTCCTTGCCCACCCCCTTGTTGTATTTTGAAACATGTTTTCTGATAACCGGGTTTGTCTCTTCTTACCTTCAGGCCATCACACTACAAATGGTCATGCAACCAGAGCCTTGGACGATGGTCCGTTTTGCCAGGAACCCTTAGAAAGCCCTCTGAGGAAGGAAACTCTGACTTCCATTTTCCCAAAACAGAGCCCCCCTCAGTAGGAAGCAGGTGAGAACAGTCATCATCCTTATACTTATCCTTGTTGTAATGGCAGTTCGATGCACTTCTTTAGAAGAGAGAATAATACATGCAGAAAGAAGATAGGGAAACCTGCCCAGCGCCTTGTTTGGGCATGCCCATAATGAACTGGGGGCCTGCCTGTGTGCTGGGAGAGTGGGATGGAGCCACCGGGAATCCTTGTGCAGCAGGGAGAAGCCTGACTTCTTTAGCTTCTGTGTGTGGTGGCCTGGTATTCAATCTGTGAGGTGTGACCCTGTTGGCTGGACTCCTTTTTATTTAAAAAGAGAGCTCTCTATTTATTTATTTATTATTAGAGAGCTCTTTATTTATTTATTGAAAGAGAGCTCTCTTTTAATAAATTCTGCTCTCCTCACCTTTCAATGTGTCTGCATGCCTAACTTTTCCTGGTCATGTGACAAGAACCTGGATTTTTGCTGAACTAAGAAGGAAAAAGTCCTGCATTATAAGCATACAATTGCAAGTATAACTATTTGTGGAGTAAGTTTTTAGCAATGAGATTGTTGTATTAAATGGTTGTATCTACTCACTTTTTAAGCAACCAAAAGACATCCAAGATGTTCATGTAAAAAGAAAAAAATTCTTTCTGGCGGTGGAAATATTAACCAAATAGCTGTCAAAGATAGCTCTTTAAGAATTACTTAGGATTGCTGAATATCTGGTTTAGAATCACCATCAAACTTATTTCTTAGAAAATAAGCTACTGATAATGGCAGGAAATTATAAGTTTATTAATCGGGTTCTATTTATGCTTCTGTTGTAAAAGTGTGGCTATTTATTGGCTTAAAAAATGAATTTGTATTTTGATTATAGGTCTCAATGTATAAAAATGTTTAAACTTGGTTATTTTGATATACACTGTGAAGGAATCCAATCCTACTGGAAACAGCACCTAAGATGGTGGCTGGCTAAGAGTAGATATTCATTACATTGAAGTTACTGAGTTGATTTATTCATGGCTCCAGAATTCTGAAGACCATAACAAGCCAAATTTGGAGACCCAAAGGAGTTTGCTTACTTTGGCAAGCTTGGCTTTTTTCTCCCCAAGAAGCTTCCTGCTTTGTAATCTTGTAGCTAAAACCTGGATTTACCATCAGAACATGGTAGTGTAGCTACTAAGGAAAACTACACTATAGATTCACGGTAATCAAACATGTCAGACTGATGCATAGAATAAGACTGCAGATATAGCAGTTAACAGTGAAGGTTGTAACTGCTGAGATTGCTTAGTGGTGTCTCAGATATTCTCTACTGGTTCTCAGGTGACATTTCTTGCATCAAGTTGAGATCTAAAACTCACACTGTGGTCATGGAATTCAAAACTTTAATACTGTAAGATTTCAATCATGTCATCTAGTAAGTATCATCTACTGACACTGAAGTTATTAATTCCTGAATGCATAGTTGCAATTTCCCCTCCTGGATAGTATTTAGGGATAGGGACAGTCAATCTGTGCTTTTTAAATTGCTTCTTACTGCATTTCTGCCAGCTCTACCTTCTGTTAGACACAGTTTTTTTCTCAGATATGTTAATACATTCCATCAGGTTATAATCAAGTCCTGCTGACATTATATGGATTGACACATTCTCCTTTGATCTTCAATGGGTTGATTTTACTGCTTAATGTTTAACTCTAAAAATCAGTTTACTTCCTGCAAATCCAACGTCCTTGGAACACCTAATTTTACCCCAAAAGTAATGAAATCAATAATAACATTAAGGATGTCATAGTATTTAATAAATATGATGTCCTTTATATTTTTACTTATATGATTAGAATGATAACAAGCTCTAATTTAATGAGCTTGTTACTTGCTATGAGCAGTAGAGAGTGCACATAAAGAATACATAACCTACTGAAAGTCGGATTGTCACATCAGACCATTGGCATTCTCTAATTGAATATACACATACACACACAACTATAAATGCATGCAGCCATATTTATTTCTATATCATGGATCTTTATGTATATTAAAACCCTTGGCCTGGTATAGTGGCTCACACCTGTAATCCCAGCATTTGGGGATGCTGAGGCAGGGAGATTGCTTTAACCCTGGAGTTTGGGACCAGCCTGGGCAACATAGTGAGACCTTGTCTCTACAAAAAATCCAGAAAAAAATAAGCTCGGCATGGTGGCACACGCCTGTAGTCCCAGTTACTCAGGAGGCTGAGGTGGGAGGATCACTTGAGACCAGGAGGTTGAGGCTGCAGTGACTGTGATCACGCCACTGCACAATCTACCAGCCTGGGTGACAGAGCAAGACCTTGTCAAAAAAAGAAAAATTAAAAACCTAAGTTTATGTTGATACTTTTCATTATAATTCAATGTAATTTTTTTCCTAACCTTTTATATATGTCACTCCCTTCTCCAACAGTAAAACACCAACTTTTCACTATCAACAATTCATTTTATTTGACTAGAATCACATAAAGTAGCTTCAGAATTGCTAATTCATGTTAGGGTGATAAAACATCTACAAATCAGAGTTCAATACTTTCTTAATTGTCTTAGTCTTTAATATAAGGGCATATAATCAAAGCACTGTGCTCAAAATTTACTCAAGTTAGCTCCCTCCCTCACCCTTTTGTGGTTGTATTATTTATTTGCAATAAAAAATGGTTAAAATCTGGAAAAATGTGAACGTTAAAATAAACAGTGATAGTAGTGAAATATAGAAAATATAGAATGAAATATAACAAGTATTCATAAGTTTATAATGATATAAATGATGGATGAATGAGATAGAATTCTTCCTTACTATAAACAAATGAGTAGAAGTAATAACAGAATTAGAATATCATCAGAGCAATAATTATTTTAGGCAGAAGCATGAACTATCATTAAAAATACTGAATAAAATTTGAAAATAAACAGTGCTTCCCCAAAAGATGCATATTAAACTCAAAATGGAGAAAAAGTAGCTTTATAGTGCAGAAACTTGGCAGATACTATCTTAATTGAGTGATCAAAGTCAAACTCACCATTAATGATGGTATGTCTCCTGATATGATGTACTGAGAAGGCAACAGCACCTCTGAGGTTGATACAGTTTGGCTCCGTGTTCCCACCAAAATCTCATGTGGAATTGTAATATGCCCATGTGTCAAGGGTGAGACCAGGTGAATGTAATTTGGTCACGGGGGCAGTTTTCCTCATGCTATTCTCAAGAGAATGAGTGAGTTCTCATGAGATCTGATGGTTTTATAAACATCTGGCATTTCTCCTGCTGGCACTCTTTCTCCTGCCACTCTGTGAAGAGTTTCCTTCCACCATGTTTGTAAATTTCCTGAGGCCTCCTCCACCATGCAAAACTGTGATTCAACTAAATCTCTTTTTTTTTTTTTTTAAATAAATTACCCAGTCTCTGGTATATCTTCATAGCAGCATGAGAATGAACTAATATAGAGATATTGCTACCAAAAACATAAATCAAATCATAAAGAATATCTGACAAACCCAAATTGGGGAACAGTCTACCAAAAGAATGTCTTACAATATTCAAAAACATCAAGGTAATGAAATACAAAGAAAGCTCAATAAACTGTTTCAGATTATAGAAAACTGAATAAGCATTTTAGCTGAATGCTAAATCCTGATTTTTACTTTTCAACGTGATGACTCCCTCAACAATGAATTTGAGATGACAAGCACTATTTTAATTTCATTTTGTTCTCAATTTTTATGTCTTTTTGTGGATGGAAGAAATTTCTAATCTTTCAAAACTTAAGTCATTATCATTTAACAGATTTTATTAACGTTTAAAAATGTATTTCTGACTCTTTCACTTCTCTGCACCATCCAAAACAAGACATGCTTTTACTTAGGACTAATGTTCTTTTATTAGGGTGGTTCTAGGGCTTAGTAACACTAAAACTTTTATGACTTTAAAATGAAAAATTGATTCAATTTCTTCTCAACTAAAAGCTTTCTTCCTTCTAGACACCACTTTTGCTTCTGAAAACTACTATTAATGTCTCAATGTGCTTTTGAGAGACTCTAAACACAAATACATAGTTGATTGCTGAAGCAACTCCAAGGTGTTGATCATAAGCTGGAGATTTTTTTAGTGTAGTATCCTCTTTGTCAGAATTTTTATTTTCTTGAAATTTAGTGCAATAGCATAAAGCTATTTTTATAGCTGATACATAATGTATGATTGGCCATAAATCTGAACTCTCTCTGGCATTGGACAGGTACAAGCACCACAATATAATAAATTTATTACAATGACTGACTTTAATAGCCCCTCACAGTCTAAGTTCAAAGCATTAGAGCTTTTGGAATGTTCCAAACTTTCCAAGTTCCAGCTATTCCATCACCTGCACCTGTTTAAATGGAGATAAATGAATTGAAAAGTCAGTTTTTCTATAAATGTTCAGTTTGCCCACTTCCACGTGGACCACTGGCAGTCAAAAGCCCACTGACACTGCCACATCATAAAACTCCTGAAGTCTTCTCTTACTGATAAAACAAGCTAAGATTCCTTAGCTCTCAGGGGATACTGAGTTAAAAGAAAATTGAGCTAAATGTCCTTTGCAGCTCTTAATGTAGTCAACAGTAGATGAATTTTCCTCTGCAGTGCTCAGCCTTAACTTTATCCTGATGTGTGTTGTGGGCTGGAGCTTCCAGCTGATGGCAAGCTTAGGAAGAAAGCCTCAGCTGACAGAACATTGCAACCTCTCTCAGGGTCACTAACTCAGAGTTAATCCAAGGCAAACCCAGAACCTTTACTGGAACACTGTTGAGGAAGGCGCTGTCGATTTGATGAAGACTGGAGCACCTGGAGGCCACCAGGAAAAGAGGTTCTAGTCCTACAGTAGAGAAGAACTGAGTCATACACTGTGGGGAGGGAATGGTCTTGAGGACATCATTAAATATCCTAGATCCAGCTATGCCTGAAGATTCTCTATTCCTAGTGTTTTCATTTATGGGAGAAAATATATCCCTGCCCCCTTCCCATTTCTACTGAAGCCAATTTGATGTGGGTTTTAAGTGCCTTGCATCAAAAGTGTCACAAAGAAGAGACTTCCTCATTTTATTGAAATAAAAAATGTTAAACTCAAGAGGGCTGTGATAAGGGTGTTTAAAAGTACATCAGAAACAGCTAGAAATCAAGGGAAGAATCTGACTCAAAATATCAGGGAAGTGACTGGTCACATATTTTGACAAGACTCCTCAGATATTTTGGATGACATCTTATGCTTCTAGTATAAAAAGGCCTGTGTTGAAGCCCTTGATGTAGTGCTTAATGTGTAAGACTTTACCAAGTCATTTATTTTCTTAGGGCCTTTGTTCTAAAATGAAAATCATTACCCCTCTTGTCTACTTTACAGTGATATAAGAAACAAATCAGTGTGGATATGTAAAAGCTCTTAAAATTATAGAATGCCTAAAAATAGAAAAATTAATAAGAAAGCAAAATTTTCCACTTACATCAAGTAGTTTCTTTCCATGTTTGCGTCTGTCTTTTTTCCTTCGGGTAATATGTTCAGGTTTACCATGTTTTTAGCATTATTTCACTTCAAATTGGAAAAATCTGATGCATAAATCTAACAATGAGCAGTAGCTTATCATAAAGTACTAAAAAATATTTTCTTTTGAACACTTTATTTGAGAAGATCCTTCTCACATCTGCACATTTGGGGAACATATGCTTAAAAATTAATAGGAAGAGTTTCTCTTCTTGGCAATATAATAAGAGTCTCATGAGAAAAAAATTAAATTTGATTTTTAAAAATTTCAGAAATGTACAGCTCAGCTGTTTATTCTCATTGGTCTCTATGAACATAAAAAGAAAATAAAAAGGTGGAGCTCTAACATAATCTAAATCGAATGCTAATAATAGGAGCTTAACCACAAAGTGACTAGAAGCTTTCACATGGAGAGAAACTCAAAATAGGAATTTTTGCTGAATCACATAGGTAATCAAAGTTTTGGAATTACCTGAGGCACTTGTCAAAAATAAAGATTCTGAAGGTAAGGTATAAATTTGAATCTATCACTGGAGTCCAAGTTTTTATGAAGGTGCTTGCTATAGTTGCCTCTATATGTCAACTTTGGGAACCACAGTGTTGTATTGCCTTATGGTAAAACAAAATACTGTCACAATATTATTACAGGGGCTCAAAATAAACATCTATAATAATAATGATGAAATTAAGGCCCTAAGGAAGGATACAATACAATGTTCCTCCCACCACAACCCTATCTTCATCATCAGAAACTGCTTCTCTCTGCCTCTTTGGGTATTTATATGATTCTTTGGCAACAACAAAGGTAGTGCTTCACAACCTTAGTGAGCTCCGGGAATCCCTCGGAAACTGGTCCATAATGCAGATTCCATGGCCCTACCATATGACTTATCAAATTATAATATCTGGCATTTGGACCTCAAAAGCTGATTTATCAGCAGACAATGAGGGTGATTCTGATTTGACTGTTTGGAAGGCCAGACTCTGAGGAACCTTGCACTAGGTAAGACTTTGACCTTTTTAACATGTTCATGGATCCTGAAGATCATTTGGTGACTAAGAAAGCAAAGATCAGGCATGAGCAATGATACAATTTATAGATCAATGACCTCTAAAATATATACTTCTAGTCATGTCTCTCCTTGAATTTCAAATACATAAGCCAATTGACTACTTGACATCTCCAACTGGATGTCTAATAACCATCACTGACCAAAACAGAACTCTCTCTTCCATCTGCTCGAGATTCTCCCTAACCCAAATCGCTGTAAATGGCATTTGCATCCATGTAATTGCTGAAACCAGAGAACCAGGAGTTATTGTTCATTCCACCCTCATCAGCCCTCATCTCTAAGCGTTTCCTGTCCTCTTTCCCCTTAGCAAGTCCTATTGCCTCTATGTCCATGTGTCACTCATTGTATGGCATATATGCATTTGTTTAATAAAATCTTCACTACCACGTTCATCCAATCTACCACTCATTTACTCTTAGTTAGTAAAAAAAAGTCTTAATTATTCTCCCTACTTCCATTCCTACTCTAAAATCCATTGATCACTTAACCCTCATATCAATTAATCAGATCAAGGCTCACTTATTTAAAATTAGTGTGACAATCTATCCCACTTTGCTTAGGATGGTACCACTTTATGCCTATTATCTTGATGTAGTCATTAGGAAAAACACCTTTCTGAAGAATGTGCTGATTTATATGGTAAATTTTATTGTCACTCTATTTAAAACTTTCCTGCAGTTTCACGTTGTACTTAAAATCCAATGTGACATGATTGTTGGCTGCATGTATGCCTTCTTTTGAAAAGTGTTTGTTCGTGTCCTTTGCCCACTTTTTTATGGGATTGATTATTTCTTTTTTCTTGTAAATTTCTTTAAATTCCTTATAGTTGCTGGGTATTAGACTTTTGTCAGAAGCCTAGTTTGCAAAAAATTTTCCCTATACTGTGGATTGTCTGCTTACTCTCTTGATGATCATTAGAGAGATGCAAATCAAAACCACAGTGAGATACCATCTCACACCAGTCAGAATAGTTATTACTAAAAATTCAAAAAGTAATCATTGCTGACAAGGTTGTGGAGAAAAAGAAATGCTTATCCACTGCTGGTAGGAGTGTAAATTAGTTTAGCCATCGTGAAAGACCTACAGACAAAAATACTATTCGACTCAGTAATTCCATTACTGGATATATCCCAAAGGAATATAAATCATTCTACTATAAAGACACATACACATGTATGTTCATTGCAGCACTATTCACAATGGGAAATACATGAAATCAGCCTAAATTGTCATCAGTGATAGACTGGATAAAGAAAATAGTTATACACCACGGATTACTACGCAGCCATAAAAACGAATGAGATCATGTTCTTTGCAGGGACATGGATGGAACTGGAGGCCATTATCCTTAGCTAACTAATGTAGGAAGAGAAAACCAAATAGTGCATGTTCTCACTTATAAGTGGGAGGTAAGTGATGAGAACACATGGACACATAGAGGCAAACAACACACACTGTGTCCCATTGGAGGGTGGAGGGTGAGGAGAGGGAGAGGATCAGGAAAAACAACTAATGGGTCCTAGGTTTAATACCTGGATGATGAACTAATCTGTACAACAAACCCCCATGGCATAAGTTTACCTGTGTAACAACCCTGCACCTGTACCCCTGAAGTTAAAATGAAAGTTAAAAAAAATTCATTGCAAATATTGACTTTGGACTTTAATGTGTGAAATCATACTCTGGCTCTGCTTACTCCTCTGTTTCCTCTCCTGTACTACACACCTCCCTTTTTAAACTGTAGTCACATCTGCTGCCTCTGTGTCTTCAGCTCAAAGCTTTTGCACAAGAACTTTTCTTTTCCTGGAACACACTTCTTCCAGAGCTCCCCAGGGCTAATCCCATCTTATGCAAGTCTCAGTGATCTTAATGTGTCCTCCACAGATAGCCTTCCTTCTAATCACCTAATTTAAATGAAATCCCCAATTATTATCTCTGGCCTGTGATTTTTGTTACCTATTTTATAATATGTCACCTCCATATATTTTGTTTCATCATTTACTTGTTTGCTTGTCTCTTTCACTGCAATATAATCTCATAATAGCAGAGAATATCTCTCTTTTGTACATAATTTTACTACCAGCAACTAGAAAAGTGTCTAGGGCTAAGGAGGCCCTTAATAAATGTTTTTTGAAGAAATAAATGATGAATCAATAAGTCCTGATGGCTAAATTCTGTCCCATCTCAGTTGAGTTTATAAGATCAGGAAAATTCTGCCTTTCCAGTTGAATTGCTATTCAAAATATCCAAAGTATGAATTTTTTTAAGAAAATGTCAATTTCAGATCTTTTCATTCTCTGTTTCTCTTGTTTTTATTTTGCAAAATATTTTAAAACATTATTCCAAATATGTTCTCAATTTGGGTAGATACTGAAAAGTTGCAAATCTGTCTTGAATTTGGTGCCAATTTAATCTCTATCATTCTTCTACTTGGATTCTGAGACTTTGTGGTGAGATTAGATGTTTCTCTAAAGAACTTTTTATTTGGGGCTTAAAAAGATGACATAGAGTCCGTAACTTTTATGAAGTATCCCTGAAGCCAGATAATGACTGTTATGGTGCCAGAGCATGAGGGCAGAAGCGACTTTTTAGTTTCTTTGAACTCTCCAAGAAGTTTCTCTACTGCTCACCTCTTTCCTTCTTCATTCAACACGCTAAGTACCGTGATTACTCTTATCTTCAGCTCAGCCCTCAGAGAGTAGCATTTCACCGTACCACGTCTGTCCTGTCCTCTTCGTTCTTTGACGTAAACAATACAGAGGTTTAATGTAACATGCATTTTTCACTCTCATTGTCAAGGACATTGGTAGAAGCAGGAAAACTCAGTGGCTCAGAACAGGGGCCCTGACTTTTGTAGTCACTCTCTCACTTAGGAGTTGTGTCATTTGGATTGTATCCTACTTTCAAAAAATGGGGCTGATAAAAGTGTCTAATGCAAAAGATATTGTGAGGTTTATATGAAAGGACACACAGATAACACTTAGTACAATCCTTGACACATTAAATACACAGTCGATAGTTGCTTTTATGATTGTTATATCCTTCTTATGATTATTGCTTCTGTACCGGTCTCTGATGTGCATGCTCCCATGAAGTTATTGCCAAACTGTTGAGACAGAAGGATCAGAGCAAGCCAGATCCACAGGTTTTGACTCCGTAGGAGGGCCCAGGGCAGCAATTTGGTTGGCTGGATCACAGTGGACAGAAGGGCAGAGAGAGCAGACAGCTGCTATGTGTGCACAGGTCTGATAGCAACCCACAGAAAAGCTTCATGAGTGAGGCCAAAGGTTCTTTGAGATGGGAGTTTATTGTATACCCTTGTTGAAGAAAAGACCTAATATGAACTGATGGGCTTTTTATTTAGAAAAAAAATTAAAAATTGTATCTGCATATTAAAATGCATCAGATTTAAATATAGATAAATTTGGAATGCATTTGCTGCATACTATCTTTACCCCTCCCTTCCCCACCTGTCTTCCTGTAATCATCAAACTAGTCTTTCTTGAACACTGACTGCATTTTTACCTTCATTCAAGTGAGATCACTGAAAAGCTAGATTTGGCTCCTGTTTGACCATGTAACTTTCCTAAAACTCTCTTGTAATTCCTTTGAAATGTATGCAATCAGCAGTCAAATAAATTCCTCCTGAAACCACATGGTAATTCAAGCATATGGTAAAGTAGCTTTTGAGTTTTTATCTGCCAAGCCTGACCTCAAACTTCTAGGAAACAGATTGCTATGTAACTTTTAATTAAGTCTTCATCCTCACAAAGATACGTTATTAGATAGATGTGCAGTGGATGGCATCCCTTGCCAGATTCCCATTATGTTTTGAATCTAAATATAGGTTTCCTTCAATGTAGCTTACCAAAAGGAAATTGGTATTATTTCGCTTTTTTAACTGTTGGGTTTGATAAGAACTGCTTGGCACATTGTATTTTAAAATATAAAAATATATAAAAGTTACTTATAGAATAAAACTGACAAAAATAAAATTTTCTGATATTGCTAATCTCTGTTTCTTTCCCTCCCAGAGGAAAACATGATCCTGTTTATTGCAGCAATAACAGTATTTGTGTCATTTCATCATTTCATTCCATTATCACAACTCAGCAGACAGCTGAATTTGGGGCCAATTTGTTGAAATCATTTTTTTTTTTGTTTTGCTATTTTGAAACAAATGTGGATTTAATGTCAAAAAGGTACAAAATTGACATTTATTAAACTATATAGTATTTTGGAATGAAGTAGCATATCGAACGTAAAATTTTGCATAAAACTAATTTTAAAATGAGCAATTTGCAATGACTAATTTTCATCCCATTGAAAGTAATGTTTGGAAACAGATGGAGACTTATTTAATTAGGGCTATGTTTTACAATGACATTTCACTCAGGAAGTTTTTGTCAAAATTTTTTAACAAAAGAAGATTTAAAAAGATATATATAAATGTGTACATGGTTTTATAGTTTGCCAAAGACCTTTGTTCATATTATCTAATTTTTATTTCTAGGCTTATAACAATCCTAGGATATGGGTAAGGCAGTTAAAATACTGCCTTAGAATACACTACTGCCTATTCTATAGACTATATGGAAACATAAAACAGAGATATTGCTTAGATCAGTAACTAAATTATCTGACCTTTGTTAATACAGAATGACTACCCTAGGAAAAGGGATATCTACTTGGTAAGGTCTGAATCCTACTCGGAAATTAGCTGTTCGATAAAGGTAAAATGGCATTTGGCACCAGTGGGAACATCATGGCCATTTTAACACCAATTGGCTTTCCATTTGGGAAAAAATAAAGTCAGATAACCTGCATTACAAAATACTTCAAAGTAAGTATCAGATGAAGTCAATATTTAAATACAAACAAACACATCAGTAAAAGATTTAGAAGAAAAAAGAGAAGGATATTTGTATTATCTTGGGTTCAAGATGGTCTTCTTGCACACTTCGGGGAAAAGATTAGAAAGTTTCATTTAAAAATTATAACGTTTAGGCCGGGCGCGGTGGCTCAAGCCTGTAATCCCAGCACTTTGGGAGGCCGAGACGGGCGGATCACGAGGTCAGGAGATGGAGACCATCCTGGCTAACACGGTGAAACCCCGTCTCTACTAAAAAATACAAAAAAAAAAAAAAACTAGCCAGGCGAGGTGGCGGGCGCCTGTAGTCCCAGCTACTCGGGAGGCTGAGGCAGGAGAATGGCGTGAACCCGGGAGGCGGAGCTTGCAGTGAGCTGAGATCCGGCCACTGCACTCCAGCCTGGGCGACAGAGCGAGACTCCGTCTCAAAAAGAAAAAAGAAAAAAAATAAAATAAAATAAAAATTATAAGATTTAATGTGACCAAAAAACATTTTAAAAGACCAGTTGCAGCCTCAGGAGACAGTATTTTTGTGATCACTCTTAAGTTGGTGGTGGTTCCTTGAATCCAAGACACAATAGACATTCAAAAATGAGATATCAAGCCAAACTATGCATTTTTAAGGAAGTTATATGAAAAAAACAGTAATATAATTTTCAAGTTCTTAACCAAAATCATAAAAGGATCCGAGCAGTTGGTATGGGGAAGGGGAGGAATGGAGAAGTGAAGCATCTATAGGGGATATCTGAAGGTAGCTGTTGCTGTGATGAAAAATCCCACCCCACGCCCTTTGCTGAGAATATGCACAGTGGTCCCTTATCTTACGACTAGTGAGAAGGGCTTTCCCTGGATCAAGAGGAGAGCCTGCTAACTGTCCACTGCCTTTGGAGATGACAATTGTGCCTGACTTCCACCAGAGCAATGTCACGGTTAAGGGATGGGCTTGAGAATTGCTGATCTGTAAGCCGCAGAAGTTGCTGTTGAATTAGGATTTGTTTGCTCTCTCAGAATGTTGTCAGGGCAATGTGTCAGGATTCATGAGTGACTAGAACCTGGGTCATATCCCGAACATATGCTGAATGATGCTATTTCAAGACTTGTCGAGGAAGATTGAACAAACTACAGAGAGGTAAAGTGATAATGCAGGATTCCAAGATCCAAATAAGATATCCCAACAGAACTCATGCAAAGCCCCATGTGAGAGTTCATTTTAAATATGTGCTAAAAGAAAACATGATTTCATCTTATTGCAGTATCCATCTGAAACAGGAGAATTTCCTTTTTCCTCCTCACAGGGCATGCGACAGGGGTGTGACTCACTTCTTTGGTGCCCCACTGCTCAAACCCCCAGCGGGAGCATGTAGATGGGCAGGTTGTGGGGAGAGTTTTTGGCCTCTGACCCCACGGCTGCCTCTAGGGTTGAGTGATTATAGCTCCCGAAATCCCAGCGGGTGTGTGTTACAGTGCGTTCTTTCAGCTTTGCCATCTGCAGGCAGCTTCTGTTAATCAGCTCAATTAGACCCTCTGTCTTATCAGAAGGACAGAGGGCTTTCTGTATCCTGGATTCTTGACCCAGTGCACCAGAAATATCAGATCACACGTGGGCTTGGAGAATGAGTGCAAGGTTTTATTGAGTGGTGAAAGTAGCTCTCAGTCAGATGGATGGGAGCCAGAAGGGGGATGGAGTGGGAAGGTGGTCTTTCCCTGAAGTCAGACTGCCCAGTGGCTGGCTGGACTTTTTTCCTACAGTCCCCATCTGAATTCCCCTCAACGACATCTCCTTTGTTCCTTGGTCGATGGCCTGCCGGTGTCTGCTGCTGTCTGTCCCTGTGCTCTTTCTTGACTTCCAGCTGTTTGTGTGTGTGCCCACTACAGTCTCAGGTTTTTATGGGCACAGGATGGGGGGCCAAAAGGCAACTTTTGGGGGGCAAAACGAGAAATGCCTGTCCTCATTTAGGTCCATGGGCACAGGCCCGAGGGTGGAGCCCTTGCCAGGGATCCTGCCCTTCTCTACTCAGCACTTCCCTGCCCTTCGTCTGAATCACATCAATTAAGAACTCACTTCACTGCCCCTTAGCTCTCAACCGTCTCTCTCCACTATTCACCCAACATCATCAGGAACCAGAACTAATGTCAGCAAAGCAGTGAAAGTAGCAAAACTGATAGGAGTAGAAGAAAGGATGAAAAAGTCAACCACAACACCGTTTCTTCATTAAAGGCTTCCCTCTACCATACTCGAAAACAACTTTGGCATTTTGATGATCAAATGAAAAAGTACACATTCTAACTCTATACTATTTGTACACTATTTGTACTTTCTAAATCTATACTATTTGTATTATTTAAAAGTGACCATAAATATTATAAACTAAGTTAACCAAGGTTTTGCCTGGAGGCAAGGGAAGAACGAATCCCATTGTACAACAGAAAAAGTTGAATTCCACTTATGTGAAAACACACACATGTGTGTTTAATAGGCATATAGATATAAAAATGGATATCAAGTGGTATGAAATAATTTGCACTAAATTGATTATTGAGGAAAAAATGCAAAGAGGAATTTCCAGACCAAAAGCTTCACAGGCAAAGGGACCATATCTTCACATCCTTACCAGGATAAGCATCATAGAGGTAGTACTTTGTAGGTATGTAGGAGCTCAGCAGTTATTGTTGAATGAATGAATGAATGAATGAATGAATGAATGAATGAATGAATGACTTCTGCTTTACACTGTGTATTTCTCTTAAGTTAAAAATTAAAGACACTGACTGGGCATGGCAGCTCATGCTTGTAATCCCAGCACTTTGTGAGGCTGAGGCCAGCGGATCATTTGAGGTCAAGAGTTCAAGACCAGCCTGGCCAACATGGTGAAACCCTGTCTCTACTAAAAATGCAAAAATTAGCTGGACGTGGTGGCGCCTGCCTGTAGTCCCAGCTACTCGGAAGGCTGAGGCACGAGAAGCGATGGAACCCGGGAGGTGGAGGCTACAGTGAGCTGAGATTGTACTACTGCACTCTAGCCTGGGCAACAGAGTGATACTCTGTCTCAAAAATCAATCAATCAATCAATAAAATAAAATAAAAATAGAAGACACTGGGGCAGGCATGGTGGCTTAAGCCTGTAATCCTAGGACTTTGGGAGGCCAAGGAGGTTGGATCACTTTAGGTAGGGAGTTCAAGACCAACATGACCAACGTGGAGAAATCCCATCTCTACTAAAAATACAAAATTAGCTGGGTGTCGTGGTGCATGCCTCTAATCCCAGCTACTCGGGAGGCTGAGGCAGGAGAATCGCTTGAACCCAGGAGGCGGAGGTTGTGGTGAGCCGAGATTGTGTCATTGCACTCCAGCCTGAGCAACAAGAACAAAAGTCCGTCTCAAAATAAATAAATTAAAAAAAAACACACACAAAATAATGAAGACACTGCATTTGTGTGCTACTCATAAAATTAAAATCAACCAACGAATCTACCTACCTGACAAATGACACACACACAAAAAAAATACTAGCAAAGCTCTGGAAACAAGCACTTTGAATTGAAGCAAGGTATCAATAGACTAAATACTGAATCTTAGAAATGATTTTACTCCAAATAGATTACATTTTTTATTCTTTTTGTTAAAAATGAGCAACACAAATGTATGCTACATTTTCTCTCATGTAAAGATTGAAGAGAAGTTTGTTAATCCGAAGCCAATAGGAAGCTCACAAGTAATTCCACAGTGTATCATCCAGAAACATTTTCTGCATAGGGTAAAACTAGTGCTCACAGACATAAATACAAAGCAACCACATTACACCGATTACAATTGAGCCATAACTTCTATGAGCTTTAATACAACTACTTTTTTAATGCTGCTTTTTGTCTCCTTGTTTACAAGACAAGGAGATTTCTAATTTTACTACTTGATGCTTACTTACAAATTTAGGGAAAGGAGTTTTATAGAGACATAAAAGTAGACATGGAGATTACTTCATTTTTAACTGGTTTTGAAAATATGTATAATAGAGCACATTTTTTATTTAGAAATAACAAACAGGTTGGTAAAAAAGAGAGATCATTATCTCTTAGTGTGTTCACCATGGTCTTGTTAACTAGAAAGAACTGCAAGAGAAGAATGAACATTTAGGGACCCGGGAAAGTATGCATATCTAGTATTTGCCTCATGTTGAAAGCAAAAGGCAGGTCTTCAGAATTCACTTTCATCCAGGTTTATAAAATTCAGGCAAAGAACATTGGACCTCTGCTGGATTATTCTGGGAAAAATACAGATTTTTTTTTTTTAATTATTAAAGGAGAATGGAAGAATAGAGTGGCAAAGAGACAGAGGGACTGTAAAAAGAAAAGAAAAGAGGAAAAAACGGAAAGAAGGAAGTAAAGAAGAGAGAGAAGAAAATAGAGAGGGAAGAAAATATATACTGAATGAAATAGATTACATTTGCATTGTTGCTGGGAATATTTAATTTAGTCTGGTACACACAGACCTCAAATTTTTCTATTTTATATTATTTTCTCAACTCAAATCTGAAAATGGTCCCTAGAATAGAAACCATTGAACTTTAGGCCTTTCTCTGGCACTAAAGTGACACTAGACTAATAGACAATTACAACCACTTTAATGGATGACTGAGTTATCATCATCCTATGAAAGTTAATTTTGGTTTTGAAAATTTAACAAGGTTTCTGCAACCTTAATTAGTTATTCATTAATACTGTTTAAGGTGATGAATGCCTTCCAACAAGTAAAATATGAGTTTAAATTTACATTCACCCTTTGAAAGGTTACACATTTCCTGAGAGTATCTACATATTCATAGGCAACATCGATGTGAATGTGACAAGCAAGCATTAGAAGGAATGGAAACTCACGGCGGCCGGGCCAATGACTGACAGTTTTCTTGGCATTACAGTTAATAAGGAAATTTCTGTCCGTCTTTGGAGTTCTTCATCTCAACATGACTAATTGCTTCATCCTCAAAGTCTCCTTTTCCAATACCCTGCTTCTCATTCTGAGCCCTGAAGGAATCACACATCCAAAGTGCTCCCTCTCTCATAAGTTCCCATGTGCTCTTAACATAGTGACCACCTGAGAGTTTCAGGAGAGAGTCCGAGGTGGAAGAGGTGTAAATACTCTAAACAGCCTTATTACCTCTTCTACTGTCCACCTCTCCTCCATAGCATGTTTCCTAACTACTTCCAAAAGGCTGAAACATTGGTGGATGGAACAGAGTTTAACCATCACATCAAGATCTGTTGATGCCATCCTAAAATATCCTTAAATCCGTCTCATTTTCTCTGCCATCCTACAGTCTAAGTCACTGTCTTCTGTCACCTGAATCACAGCCATACACATCAAACTGGTCTCTCTCTAATCATGCCCCCTTCAGACTATTTCAGGAGCTTTGGAGCAACACTTTTCGGGGTTCGGATCTTGGATATGTCTTTCATTAGCAGTTGATCATGGACAAGTTAGTCTACTTTTGTGATCCACAGCTTTGTCATCTTAAAATGGGATGAGCCTATCTCATAGATGTATTTCAAGCAAGACACACTCACATAATTAGTATATAACTTGACCATAGAAGTTGTTCAAAATTAGTTATTTATGTATTGTCTTTTTGGTAGATATTACTCAAAAAATGTACAAACTGAATATGTAAAAATGTTGTAATTAACTCAAATTCAAAATAGAACCATTTTAGTCTCTTATGAATGGTACAAACTAAGAATTATGGAGATTGGGAGGATAGATAGAGGTATCTTTTCTGGAAGTGAGAAGATCTCCCAAAGAAAGCAAACACTGGTGCATTTGTGCTTTTTTTAATTTATATTTTTGCTAAGTTTAGAAAAGAGTTAAAGAGTAACAGTGCTCCCTAATGGATAACACAAAATTATTTATCTATTAGGATAAAGAATTTTTTACCCACAAAACTGGAGAAACCATTTATCCCTTGAGACTTTATTCTATACATCAAAAATGATTTGTGTTGGGGGAGTGTCTGTACACACACATTTTAGTTTGGATGAAAAGCAGCAAAGTTAAATTCTTCATTAGAAATTTCTGTTTGGAGGTAGGAATTCTACACAGTCTCTGTTATTGTAGAATGCTCCACTGGTTTGTTTGCCTATATTCCCTGTGAGTTTACGGTGCTAGGAGAAATTTCCACCTGCTCGCAGATCTGCCTTTCTTTAGTTGGAATTCAAAGCACTAATAAACCCTTTCTTTGCCTTTATTTTTCTCAGTTCAGCACTTGATATCTTCCTTGGTAACATTATTCCCTTTCTTTTAGGATGCCTCTACTTTCAGTCCAAGTACTTTGATTGGATAGTTCATTACTCTCTCTTCCTTATATAGCCATAGTGATTGGCTCCGAAATGGATGCAGAACCAAATAGACAATCACAATACTTTTCAGAGACTTCAGAGATGGCTACATGGGCAGAGATGCTTTCTTTCTAGCGTTTAAACTGGGATAATTTGAACTGGGGAAAAATAGTTTCTATGACTGCACCTACATGGCTTGACAGTTTCACAATGCAAAAGAATAACATAGAAGGAAGGTGAAGCCAGGCATGATAACTCATACCAGTAATTTCAGAAATTTGGAAGGCCGAGAGAGGAGGATCTCTTGAGTCTAGGAGTTTGAGACCAGCCTGGCAAACATAGCAAAACCTTGTGTCTAAAAAAAAAAAAAAAAGCGACTTGGGTTTGGTGGCTCACATCTGTAGTCCCATAGTCCCAGTTATTTGGGAGGCTCACACAAGAGGAATGCTTGAGCCCAAGAGTTTGAAGCTGCAGTGAGCTATGATCTTGCCACTGCACTCCAGTTTGGGGAACAGCGTGAGGCCTTGTCTCTAAAAACAAATAAACAAACAAACGAAGAAGGTACACGCAACGATGAAGAAATAAAAAGAAAAGAGAGACATAATTAAAACTTTAAAATTTTTTTTTTTTTTTATTTCTAACCCCTGAAGTTTTAGTTATAAGTAAGGTAAGGTATTCCTTTCATTTAAGCTAGTCTGACTTGAATTTTTAACACTGACATACCTGAGTTCTCACTAATGAACATTTCTTTTTATCAATATTATTTTTAAAAAAATTTTTTTACAGGCTGGGCATGGTGGCTCATGCTTGTAATCCCTGCATTTTTTGGAGGCCTAGGTGGGAGGATCACTTGAGCCCAGGAATTCAAGACCAGCCTAGGCAACATAGTGAAACTCTGTCTCCACAAAAAATAAAATAAAATAAAAATTAGCTGGGTATGGTGGTGCCCACCTGTAGTGCCAGCTATGTGGGAGGTTGAAGTGGGAGGATCACTTGAGACTGGGAGGTAGAGGTTGCCGTGAGCTGAGATCACACCACTGCATTCCAGGCATTATATTAACAAAAGGCAAAATATTCTTAAATTTGAGTTTGTGTGTAGGTTATTGTAGCTTAAATCATATAGTTGATGACTGATTTACCCTTTTACTCTGCATGCACTTCTCTTGCTGGAGTATCCTTCTTGTTAGAAGACAGCAGATTGGGACTTAATGAGAATATTGCCTCAGAAAAATTGTATTTAGTGAAAGTAACATCACTCTATATCTAATGAACAAAGCAGGGAGAACCATTTACCTGGCTTTCAAGACATTGTGAGTCAAGAAAAATTAGGAGTAGGTAAAGAAATCATGACTGCATGTGAATGTTAGCTAGGAGGCAAAGGAAAATTAATGTCATAGATGACATTCCTCTGAAGGCACAAGGATAGATGAACATGCTGAGAGCACTGGAAAAGCCTTTGTGATTGATGTGGAGCAGAGACACCATCAAATCTCAAATCACAAAAGCCTGATGTACAAAGACACCTGGGCATTCTAGTGACCCAGGGTTCCCTGCCACAAGAAGTGCTGTTGGATCTCTTAGAATCAATAGTTGGCACTGAGAACACTGGAATCCCATCTCCTGCAGTTTCAGTCTGTTCTTTGAGCATGTTATGATGGATAGAGCTCATGTGGATGAATCCATTAGATGAAAATGAAGTGCTTAACCATCTTTTTTTTTTTTTTTTTTTTTTTTTTTTTTGAGCAGTCTCACTGTGTCGCCCAGACTGGAGTGCAATGGTGAGATCTTGGCTTACAGCAGCCTCTGCCTCCTGGGTTCAAGCGACTCTCCTGTCTCAACCTCTTGAGTAGCTGGGAATACAGGTGCCTACCACCATGCTTGGCTAATTTTTGTATTTTTAGTAGAAATGAGGTTTTTCCATGTTGGCCATGCTGGTCTCAAACTCCTGATCTTAGGTGATCTGCTTGCCTCAGCCTTCCAAAGTGCTGGGATTACAGGCATGAACCATCACACCCAGCCTCCAAGAGAAATTCTTATGCATGAGGCCTTGCTTTCATCTCTTCAGCTTCTACGCCAAAGTGATATATGCAAAATAAAAATGTCACCATAATACCTCTTAGCTTAAAGTCATCATTAGCTGCCATCTTTTATAGGGTCAGCTCTGGGTGCTTAGCATGACACAAGATGAATTTCTTCTCCTAGTCCTTAAATGCCTCTAGAGGCCTTCGTTTTACATTAGTCTCCCTTGACCAAGAATACACAATGACTCATAATGCGCTGTATTACACCTTTGACATCAGTTATCCTGTGCCCTGCCTCAGATGTCCTGTACACCATTATTCCCTGGCCAACACCTGCTCATCCTGTAGAACTCCATCTGACATCTTATTTTCTTGCAAAAAAGTAAAAAATAATAAAAAGCCTTCTCCAGACCTTCACGTTCTCAACAAGTTCTCTTTCTCCCTATCTCTATAACACCCCTAGGCACTTATGGAAATCATGTGGCCCTGTATTTGTTGCATATTCATTATACTTGACCCATTTCAGGGTAAAGACTTTGTCTTATTTACCTTCCAGGACCAGAGAAGCATGCAATACGTATTTGTACAATGAATAAAAAACAGTTACTCATAGCCTGCTCAATGCTATTCTCCTCTTGCTTGGACTTCCTCATGTGCCAAGTAAGTTATTAGGATGTTAATCAAAATTTTATTTTTCCCATATTATGTCTTCCTTTTTCCATGCAAACAGCTAGACCTTGTACTTACTTGTTGTAGTTTCCTAGGACTACTGTAACAAATTACCACAAAGTACATGGCTTAAAACCTAAAACAACACAACTTGATTTTCTCATAGTTCCAGAGGCTAGAACTCTGGAATTAAGGTGTTGGCAGAGCCATGATTCTGCTGAAGGCTCTAAGGAAGAATCTGCCCTGACTTTCCATGGCTTCCAGAGATTGCCAACAATCTCTGATGTTCCATGGCTTATAGTTTCATCATTCTGATTTCTTTCTCTGTTTTCACATGAATATTTCCCCTTTGTGTCTAAGTTGTGCCTCTAAATCTCGCCCTCTCCTTATAAGGGCATTAGTTATTGGATTTAGGGCTCACCCTAATCCAGTATGACCTCATTGCAGCTGGATTACTTCTGCAAATAGCTTCTTTCCAAATAAAGTCCTCTTTACAAGCACCAAAGGTTAGGACTTCAACATCCCTTTTTGAGGGACACAATTCAACCCATAACATGTATCTTTGGTGAGGACTGTATTATAGGGTCAGAGGCAGGTGTTGCCTTTAGACAGCTTATCTTCCTGGATTCCTGCAGAAGTTAGTGTGGTGATTATGCTTCTTGTTGAAACTATGAGGGAGGATAATAAACAGAAAAGAGGGACTAAGGCAGGGAGGGAGCCGGGGGGTAAGAGACAGAGAGAGAAAGAGAGAGAACCCTGCAGGAGCCAAAAACCATACTTTAGCAATTTTCAGGGAAATGAGAAGATCTGCGGGAAAAAAAATGAACTCAGAAAACTCCCACTACCAGCCTCCTGCCTTTCATAGGGCAAATGGTCTCAAACAAGTAAGATATTGACCAACCACCACCACGATTGTCCAAAGAAGGCATTTTCCCTGTTTTCCACCTCTCCAGTGGGCTTAGATTGGCACTTGCAGGGGCTTTGCTTTGGAAGTCCTGCTTAAAGAGATTGTTGATCCTAGTATCCATGTCTAAATACCTTTAACTTTTTTTCACAAATTGAAAGCCTTTCCAATGCTGATGGATTTGGCTCATTGCCTATCAGAGCAAACGCTGTAAATAAATATTGCTAAAAATGCCCGGAACCTTCTTATTAAATGTTGGTGCCTCAATATTGATTTTGCAGGAGACCAGAATTTAATACAGATACCAGCAATTTTAAGCAGTTCATTCTGGGTAGCTGATGTGGTCTACTCTAGCTAGTAGGCACTGGCTGGAGTCTGGGACCTGTCCTCATCCTCAGTCAGAGCAGACCAAATACACTGATCTCCTCCCAGAATCTGGAGTGGTTAACCTTTTCTTCAAAGCAGTGGTGGATTGGAGTTGGGGTAGGGGACAAAATAGATACAGCACAAAACATGAAAAGCATTGATTTATCTCCCTCTGCTAATGCATGTGAAGTGTTGATCCTGGGGTTGAAAGTGGGCAGAGGGCATTCTGGCACAGCCTTCTTAGAACTTTCTTGGTATCCTGCTATGACATAAAGTTCTTGAGCCTCCCCTATTGCAAGACTTTCTTTCAGTATGCTTTGGATTTTCTGTTTTTTCCTTTAAGACTTATGCAATGAATTTCTTTCTCCTTCTCACTTAGATTGTATATTTGCTGCCTTAACCTCTTGTGAAGGGAGGTAAAACTTTGAAAGTAAAAATACTGGGCAGAGTGAACAAATGGCAAAGAGGTGAGGAGTTTTGCAGTAAACAGGTGGACAGTTTAACATAAGATGGTGGATATGGAAAGTGACAGAAGGTTCCAAGATGATGAAACATCAAACCAAATGTTTTCTTTAAAGAGAAGTTTTTCATGCCAAAAGATACTGTAATGATAAAAATGACAGAGGTATAGAGCTGTAATCTCATGTTTTCCGAGGTGTACTCCTTTGCAAAATGGTTCTAAAATGTTCTCAAGCAATAACAAAATTCAGTGGTCTGAGATCTTTGTGAAACCTACAGGCCACCTCTCTGACTTAGACAGCCACGATTCCCAACAGCATGTGAGAAGTTCTAAGAAACTCTGCAGAAAGGACACATGTTTAATTGAGTGAGTCTAAATTTGTTTGATCACATACTTCTTTTCTGGGTAACACCTACAACTTCTTTTCTGGGTAGTACCTTTTCTGGGTAGCACCCCTACAACTGATGCTCCAAGGAACATACTTTGGGGATATGGTTGTGAGGTATACATAAATTTATAGAAACAAGGCAAAACAAAACAAAACAAAATGGCAGCTATTACTAGAAACAGGCAAAGGGGTCAGAATTACCAGGCCCTTCAATGGTCTTTTATTATGCACTTCAGTTGGGAAATATAAATTATGAGGTCCTGGAATGTCCTAAGAAATTTCTTCGCGACCCTAATCTGTTCCCTAGTGTGTGACTTGGATGAACAAGATTTGATAAAGCAAGTAGAATGATAATGTTTTATTTGTAGGTGTAAAGGGAAAAAAAAAGATAGTTGTACAACAATGTGAATATACTTAACTGAACTGTACCATTAAAAATTTTGTATTATGTATATTTTACCACACTGTTTTAAAATGAGAAAAAAAAATACATGATGAAGACAAGTGGTCTTGTTAGCAGCCTCCCCAAAGTATTCTCATGATGGCACAGCCTCCCCATGTAAGAAAAGAAGCAGCCTTCCAAACTGCAATAATTAATGTCCTGAGTAATCAAAACAGGAAACCTAGTGCTTTTGCTTTAATGAATGCCGTAGAGCATACATGGTTTTGTAAATTATCTTTGTCCTCACTGGTTTTATGGAATGCAGCTTAACTCTTTACCTTGTTTTTATTTCCTTGAAATAATTATTTTATTTTTAATTAAAAGAACAATAAATAACTTATCTTTGCCTTGTCAGCACTTTAACAAAGAGATTGCCTTTCATAGGGGAGCCATTTTCCATTTTGTCATAGCTGCAGTTGCGCCAAATTAAAAGATACATTTTCCTAGTTGTTTTCATTTGCTTTTACAGAGAAAGTTTTGTAGGTAGAGAATTTGATAAGTTGGAGAATTTTTCTTATTTGCTACAATTTCATCTTCAGGTATGTTCAAAATAAGATTGCATTTAAAAATACTTGATTATAACTAGGCAGTTGAATAATTATAGGGTTTGTAAGCTTGCTGGAATTAATGCATGTGGTTGGCATGTTTAAAGCCTTCTTAAGTGACCTCTGACATCTGATTTCAGCAATGCAAAAAGAAGGTTATAATATATTAGTAATATGACAGAAAAGCTGTATAGGTCTTCAAAATGAAACTTCAAAATATTTAATCATCGAAATATTTTTGAATTAAAGTGTAATTTACCTTGGTATAATAGAGATATTATAAAACATCATTGTACAACTTGAGTGTAAAAGAGTTCATATAAATTAGTTACATATGTCTGAAAAAATTTTTAGTTTATGAATCTAATCATAATTAGCTAATAGAATAACAGTCAAATAATTTAAGAAGAATTTTCTTTGCTTTCTTAGAGGTATTGCCATAGCATATTTATTTTAATCCTGAATCAAAATTTAGATTTTTGATCAAATTCCAAATGCTTCACAAAAGAATTTTTTTTCTTCAGTGAATAAATTCCATGTGCTATGACTTCATTGTTGAATGCTGGTATGTCTTAACTATAATGAGAGTAAACATGTTTTTCTCTATATTTCAGCCATAGCAATACAGAGCAAGAGTTTGGAGACTTGGGTTAGACAACCAGTTATGGTTAGGAAACCTGTAGTCTATTATTTACTATAAATTCCCATCCCCTTAAACAATTGTTGTGAGACTTAAATGAAAAAAAAATGTGATCGTACTTAGTAGGTAGTTTAACACTTAATGTTCTTGGCAAATAAATGCTCTCAGATAGCATTAACTATTGTTATTTACCCTTATTATTTATTCATTCATTCTTTCAGAAACTATTTACTGACTATATAGCTTGTTGTAGCTCTTTGGGATACAGCAGCAATCAAGAATGACAAACGTTTCTGCTTTCATTGAACTTGTAACTATAACGGGAAAATAACAAATAAATGTAATTGTTGAGTAAACAACATATGTTAAAAAAGTGGTAAATGCTGCAGAAAAAATTGAAGGAGAACAAGGGAAGAGGAATTGCAGTGTCAGGTGGCAGCTGGTTGGAAGTGCTTTTCATAGGACTCATTGATAAGAAGAGATTTGAGTGAAGACTTGTAGGAGGAAGTAAGGTGGGAAGAACTTTCAGGAAGAGGTAGTAGGAAAATAAAACCATAAGGAACAAGCTGATGTGGCCTTTTGAGTACAACACGCAGGCCAGTGTGACTGGACTGAAGAGATAGAGGGAGGGAGAAGATGGAGATAAGGTCAGGGAAAGGTTGAGGGTGGGCATGGAGTCAGACCTTGGAGTTTCTTCCTAGTAAGGATTTGGGCAATTACTTTGAGTAAATAATGAGACACTGTAGAATTTTGATAAAAGAAATGGCGTTTGGCTGCTTGGCTAATTATCTTTGCTAGAACAATAAATACTATCTATGGCCCAATGTCTTGTCTTGTCAATTAATATTTATGGAGCACATTTTGAAGCGCTGTGAATTGAAGAATTGACAATTGTTTGATAAAATATATACTATTAACTCAATTACTTAAAATAACAAAAATACCCAACTAAAAATTCTCAATTTATTTTCTGAATGATCTAAGTAAGTGTCAGCATATGAACTAAAAAGGACTCAACATATAATTTGCATCATTCCCTTTGATTATATTCCACTCCTATGTATTAAATAAAGTTGTTATTTTTTTGAATCCTGTATTAGTCTTAAAAATAAAGTTTGATGTCAGCAAGTTTATTGCTATCAAGTTTACCAGATTTTTTTTTCTACTTAGAGTCTAAGAACAATTTTAACTCTCAAAATAAAAAGTAATAAAATATTCATTTCATGCTAAACTTGCTGTAGTACTGAGCTTCTAATTAGGCTATAATTTCTAGTAAATATTTTAAAATGTAAAGTCAACTAGGCTGTAATTTTTTTTCATGTTTCATCTCATCTCAGAAGTGTGATAGAGCTGAAAGGATATAGGAACTTGAACAAGTTTCTTAATTTCTCTGAGCCATTCTTCATTTACAAAAATTATTTTAGGTTTGGGGGTACATGCAAAGTTTTGTTACATAGATAAACAAGTGTCACAAAGGTTTGTTGTACGTATTATTTCATTACCCGGGTATTAAACCCAGTACGCAATAGTTATTTTTTTTTCTCCTCTCCCTCTTCTCACCCTCCTGCCTCAAGTAGACACCAGTGTCTATTATTTCCTTCTTTACTCTCATAATTCATCTCTCACTTATAGAGATGAATTCATCGTCTCACTTATAGAGATGAATTCATCTCTCACTTATAGAGAGTTCATAAATTCTCATCATTCATCTCTCACTTATAAGTGAGAACATGTGGTATTTGTTTTTCTGTTCCTGCATTAGTTTGCTAAGTATGATAACCTCTAGCTCCATCCATGTTCACTCAAGACATGATGATCTCAAAGAAACAGAAAATTAATACTAATTTTAAAAGAATTAATTCAGATAAAGTTTGTAAATGCTTTAGCCCTATACTATCATACATTAGATTGCTAATAAATGTTTGTTGAATAACTTTAAGCTGAATTATTTATTTCAGCTAAATGAAAGAGTTTTTCTTTAACCTGGTGAAAGTGGATTCTCTGTCTCTGCTTCATCTTTCAGCTTGTCTTCCATTAGATCCTGCCCTTTCAATTTAAAGGTTTTCAGGATTCATTGTCTGGATTATTTCATAAACATTTTAATTAACTGGCCTTCACCCTGGGTCATTCTTTAAAACTGCATTCTTCTCTTCCTTTTTGGCTCAAAATGAGTTACCTATACCCAGCATGGCAAAAGGGATTAATATTATGAGTCAATTTTGATAGTTTATATCAACAATTAAGGAGTCTTAGGTTCTACCTGGCTTCAAGGAGATGGAGAACTTTGATCAAATTGTGGTATCTGCTATGGAAGGCAAGTTGAGGCTCTTATTCCAAATACTTGGTGACCTTCACCTTTCAAATCAAGTTGAAACTATTCAGCCTATATTTGAAGACTTTTAATAATTGTTTACTATGCTCCCTATCCAAACTCACATCCCTTTTTCCTCCAAGTAAATCTGTTATCTTGTCTTTTGAATACGTATTAGGTTCATAAACATCTCCCTAATGATACTTGATATGGTTTGGCACTGTGTCCTCACCCGAATCTCATCTCAAATTGCATCTGTAATCTAAATACGTCAAAGGAGGGAGGTAATTGGATCAGGGAGGAAGTTTTCCTCCTGCTGTTCTTGTGATAGTGAGTTCTCATGAGATCTGATGGTTTTATAAGTGTTTGGAATTTCCTCTTTCATTTCTCTCTCTCCTGCTGCCTTGTGAAGAAGGTGTTTGTTTCCCTTTTGCTTTCCCTCATGATTGTAACTTTCCTGAGGCCCCCCGCCAAGTCATGCTGAACTGTGAGTCAATTAAAATGTTTTGCTTTAAAAATTACCCAGTCTCAGGTATTTCTTTATAGCAGCTTGAGAATGGACTAATACAGTAAATTGGTACAAGGAGTTGGGTACTGATACAAAGATAACCTGAAAATGCAGAAGCAATTTTGGAACTGGGTAACAGGCAGGGGTTGGAATGATTTGGAGGGCCCAGAAGAGAGGACAATGTAGGAAAACTTTTGAACTTCCTAGAGACTTGTTGAATGATTTTGACCCAAATGCTGATAATGATGTGGAAAAAGAAGTCCAGGCTGAGGTGGTCTCAGATGAAGATGAGGAACTTCTTGGGAACTGGAGCCAAGGTTACTCTTGCTACACTTTAGCAAAGAGACTGACAGTGTTTTGCCCCTGTCTTAGAGATCTTTGGAACTTTGAACTTGAGAGAGATACTGAAATTGGAACTTATGTTTAAAAGGGAAGCAGAGCATAAAAGTTTGGAAAATTTGCAGCCTGATGATGTGATAGAAAAGAAAAACCCATTTTTTGGGGGAGAAATTCAAGCCAGCTGCAGAAATTTGCATAAGTAATGAAGAGTCTAATATTACTCAACAGAGCAATGGGAAAAATATCTCCCGGGCATGTCAGAGATCTTGGAGGCCTGGGAGGAAAAAATGGTTTCATGGGTTGGGCCCAGGGCCTTGCTACTTTGTACAGTCTTGGGACTTGTTGCACTGCATCCAGGTGTGGCTAAAATGGTCCAAGGTACAGCTTGGGTCATTGTTTTCATCATGTGGAATCCTTGGCAGCTTCCACATAATGTCAGAAGGGAAGAATTGAGGTTTCAGAACCACTGCCTAGATTTCAGAGGATGTATGGAAATGTCTGAACTTACAGGTAGATGTCTCCCACAGAGGCAGAGTCCTCATGGAGAACCTCTGCTAGGACAGTGTGGGAGGTAAATGTGGAGTGGGAGCCCCTACACAGAGTCCCCACTGGAGTTCTAGTGGAGCTGTGAGTAGTGAACCACCATCCTCCAGATCCCAGAATGGTAGATCCACTGGCACCTTGCACTGTGCACATGGAAAATCCACAGACACTCAATAGCAGCCTGTGAAGGAGCTGCCCAAAGCCAAGGGAGCCTACCCCTTGCATCAGCATACTCCAAATGTGAGACATGGAGTCAAAATCAGACTTGCATGGGGCCTGTAGCCCATTTGTTTTGCCCAATTTCTCCCATTTGAGACGAGTATATTTATCCAATGCCTGTGCCCTCATTGTATCTTGGGAGGAACTAACTTGTTTTTTATTTTACTGGCTCATAAGTGAAAGGGACTTGCCTTGTCTCCGGTGAGACTTTGGAATTGGACTTTTGAATTAATGTTGGAATGAGTTGAAACTTTGGGGGACTGTTGGGAAGGCATGGTTGGTTGGTTTTAAAATGTGAAAAAAACAGGAGATTTGGGAGGGGTCAGGGGCAGAATGACATGATTTTGCTCTGTGTTCCCAACCAAAGCTCATCTCAAATTGTAATGTCCACATGTTAAGGGAAGGAGGGACCTGTAATCACCATGTGTTGAGGGAGGGAGATGATTGGATCATGGGAGCAGTTTCCCCTATGTTGTTCTCATGAGAGTGAGTGAGTTCTGACGAGATCTGATGGTTTTATAAGTGTTTGGAACTTCCTCCTTCATTTCTCCATCTCCTGCTGCATTGTGAAGAAGGTGCTTGCTTCCCCTTTGCATTCCACCATGATTGTGGGTTTCCTGAGGCCTCCTCAGCCATGTGGAACTGTGAGTCAATTAAACCTCTTTCCTTTATAAATTATCCAGTCTTGGGTATTTCTCTATAGCAGTGTGAAAATGGACTAAAACAATAATGCATATCTTTCTTGACCTTTGTGAAATATTTTTGTTGTCTTTTCCATCAATTCAACCTCAGCCTTGAAGATTCAATTAAAACCTACCTCTTTTAAGGGACTTCTTGTCACTGCTATGTCTTGCATTTGTCTCTCCCTTCTCTGAACTATTATGGTAATTATTATGTGTTGCTCATTAGAGGACCTCATGACTTATCATTCATCATGCCATCTAGCTATAATGCACAGGACAACGCGGAGCATTGTAGTTCTTGAGCCCAGCCCAGGGAAACTGGCAGAGATTAGGATGTGGATATAAATATTTGCAAATGGTGATCAATAAATAGCTGCTAACCATTTTCACTGTAATTCAGTCAGAAAATGTGTACTCTAACAGTATAGTAAAGGTACCTTAAAAACATATCCACAAACTATTTATTTGCAAAATAAGTAAGCACAGTAAAAGAATGTGAGAGGTAAGAAAAAAAAAAAAGAGAACTAACAATATGAGTCAGAGCTCTGAGATCTGAAGATTTCAACCTTCCTTTAATGCAAATATCTCAAAAACTTCAGCAAAGAAAATAGGAACATTGAGTGACGTGGTATGGATGGATGCATCTTTTGATTTAACTTGTCTGTTTTGCTTTATTCAATAATATATTTTTTCCTCCTCCTTTTCACATCGTTGACTTTTAGTTTAATGGTTTTCAAAGTGTGTGATGGGGCTTTAGATGTGGATATAGACAGACAAAAAGTTTCTTTGTGTTTCTCTCCCATGCCTATATTTTACACAAGGTCAATAACAGGCTTCAGTGTTTTTACAATTACCAAGAGGATGGGATTTGTTATTGTGTGCAGATAAATGTGCTGATGCCTCCATTATTTATGGGATGAGATAAAAGTCATGCAGCCTTCTGAGACAAAAGACAGGTATATGTTTTATGTCTATGTTTTTGATGAGTTCTCTCATAGACATTGTACCTTCTATAGCCCAGTGACTACCTAATGTAAATTTCAGGTGGAGTAAAACTGTCAACATTTAGCATTTTTTATGACTTACATTTATGCAGCTAGGGGACAAACATCTCACCTTAGAAAACTGTGTGTAGCAGGTAGAGTGAAATTGGTTTTCTAATTTTATTTTTTTAAAGTATCTAGTGTTTATGTTAGAGAAAAACAATACCCCCAAGCTTAGGGGTGATTTCTAAATTTTAAGGGTCTTTATTGAAAGAAAAAAATGTTCCCAATGATTAAAATGCTTTAGAAATATTTTAACATAGAAAATGTGGTTTCATAAATTTAGAAAATAAAAATATTTGTCTTTATTTTAAAGTAATTAGAGGCCAGGTGCAGTCCCTTACACCTGTAATCTCATCACTTTGGGAGGCTAAGGCCGGAGGATCGCTTAAGCCTGGGACATGAGGCTGCAGTGAGCTATGACAGCACCACTGCACTCCAGCCTGGGCAACAGAGAGACTCTGTCTCAAAGATAAATAAATAAATAAATAAATAAATAAATAAATAAATAAATAAACAAACAAACAAACAAATAAAACAAATGGAATATGTTGTCAGCTACCGACAAGGGTAATATTCTTGATCAATTCTCAGCAGAATCTTATTCCTACTTTTTGTTATTGTTGTTCTTGTGGTAAATTAGGGTTTAAGTGTGGCCATGAAGCAGAGAAAGGTAATCTAGTTACAGATAACAAAACATATCGAATTCACAGCTAATGTTGTCAAGGTTATGTGGGTCAAGGCACTGTCAGGAACTATTGATGATGGTATAAAATGTTGTAATTTTCTGGAGAGAAATTTCATAATATATTCCAAAAAGCTTTAAAATATTTATACTGTTTGAATAATTCAACATCTAGAAATGTATCCTAAAGCAATGGCTTATGTTTAGTGGTAAAATTAAGAAGCATTCTCTTTGAAATCAGGACGAAAATATGCCCATTAAAACAGCTTGGAGCAGGGGAGGTATAGAGAGATTGGTTAATTGATACAAAATACAGTTAGATCTAAGGAATAAGCAAGGTGACTATAATTAACAATAATATTTTGTATATTTCAAAATCGCTAGAAGATTTGAAATGTACTCAACACAAAGAAATGGTGAATGTTTGAGGTGATAGATATCCTAAATACCCTATTTGATCATTATGCATTGTATGTGTTTATCAAAATAGAGCGTGTGCCCCATAAAGATGTACAGTTTAACTTAAAATAAAGCAGTATAATCAATATGTTACTAAATGTTCCAGACAACGCAATAAGATATGAAACAGAAATGGAAAGTAGACATATTAGAAAGAAAGATGCACAATTTTAATTACAGCTGATAGGATTGTCTCCATAAAAATTCAAGAAACTCTAGAGCTAAGCTATTATAGCTAATTAGATCTTAGCAATGTAGGTGAATGTAAGAGATCCATACTAAAAAAAAAAAAGTCAGTCTCTGCATAGCAGCAATTAGAAAATATAATTAAGAAATAACCAGAGACAACCATCAGAATTATATATTAGTATCTAATTACAGCGATGTTTAAACTTAAAATAATCAAGAGAATCCTAAATGTAAAACACTAGGAAAATAGTGACGTAAATTATGATATATTCCTACAATGGAATATTGCTCTAGTCAGAGACCCTAAAGAAAACGTATAATTGTCACAAATTAAAGCTATTTGAAGAGGATCTAAGTGTGTGAAAATAAATCATAAGGAATGCAATGTCTAGGCTGGAGTGAGTAAGTAGTAATTAACAAAATCTGGATGAAAAGTGAATTTCTTTGAGAGCAGCAGCCAATCAGAGTTAATCCAGTAAGAAGGAACAAGGGGAATACAAATGCCTGACTTCAGGCTTCCTCCTTTCTCTGCTATTTTACCCTAGTTCCCCATTGTCCAAATCCACCTGAAACCAGAGATCTAAGGAGCTGTTTTATTTCATATACACAGATTAGCCCCAGAAAGAAAGCAATGTGAAAAAGATGAAACACAGATTTGAAGGGTAAAATGGCAAATACTGTGCAGTTATTTAAAATTATATATTCATAAGTGATTTAGTGAATGGGAATATGTTTACTCTGAATACAGTAAAAAAAAATGTAAGATATAGAAAATAAATATATACTCAATGAAATTCCCATTCTTCTCTCTCAAGCAATCTTGAAGACCACACAGAAAATCAGGCTATGAATCAAAGAAGAAAATCAAAATCACACTTCATAACTGCTTCAGTAACACTTGGCAACAGACGCCACACTGAATATTGGCTAGTAACACTAAAATTTTTGCTGGTGACGTCTTCAGAAACCAGATAGGTGTGCAACCACCAGAACAGAAGTGGATCAGGCATGATATCTAATTCTTCAATTTGTAGTTTTATAGTCAAAACTGGCATGTATATACTTAATCTGTAGCATGTAAGTCACAAGCCTCTATCCCAACTTTAAGAGAGATTGAGAACTTAATTTCTGGCTTCTACCTTGGGAAGGATCAGACTCATAAGCTGGAAAATTACCCAACATACACAGGATATTCAAAGCTTCTAGGCAGTCAAAATATTGTCAAGTGGTAAAATGGACATGAAAAAACCTTTTTTTCTCTCCTAGATTTAAAAAATTTAACTTTCTTAAAACATTGTTTGTGGCTGTCCATAAAATTAAAAGAGTCTTGGGAGAGAGAACATCTCAGATCCTTCCTAGTGAATTACTGCCACACTAAAGCAATTAGTGAAAATGAAAATACTGTGTATAACATTTTTAAAGCAGTCTCTTTACTGATAAATATGTTTTAGGTATATATACAGCTATGGAAAAATTTTCCTCATAACAATTCCATTTTATATCTGGTATATTCTGTCAGGAGAAATTATTTCTCGTTCCCAATAATGGAACAGAAAGTTTGAGCTAAAGAAACACATTTCTCATTCAACATGCACATCCACAGCAGCCCTTCTTCTTATGCTGAAGTGAGAAAATCTACACTTGGGATTGCACAATTTTTATGAAAGTAATTAATAAATAAAACATTTAAAAGAAAATTAGTTTTCTTGCCTATAATTAATATCTATCACCTTGGCATCTACTAACAAAATCTTCTACTTAATGGTGAGGTTTCAAAATATGGTCCTGCTCTATTTATGATAATATTTGATCTGCCCTATATAGGCTTTATATTGTATTACAGTTACATATGTGTACATTGCTTTTTTCATATTAAGACATGTCTATATAAATATTAGTAGCAAATGTACTATTAATTTTTATTCCAATTTATGGTGGAGTCTTTTGCTTATTCAAGCGGACCACTACCCTAGCTGTCCAGGGCTTCACACCTATTCTCCTGTGTTTTCCAGTGTCTGGCCATACAGAGTTTATCAGAACCTAAGAATAGACTTGTGGTATAGAATGACATTTCTCTTGCCAGTGAGAAGATTCCTGAATGCTGATGAAGCGAAGTTTTCGCCAGACCCTTTGTGTAAAATCGACAGTGTTAAATCAAGTTTGGCCAAAAGCTGCCTCCTTACATATTTTAAGTTCAGCCTAAAGGTTTTTCCATGCATCAGATACTATAATCTAAAAGGAGCTGTAAACAGACCATAGCCTACTCTTGTGCCAATCCCTGAGAAAACTTTGATCGGCCAATCAAAGGCGGCCAATTGTTCAAACCGTGTTAAAATAAGGCAAACACTGAGCATCACCAATCTGGCTGCTTCTATACCTCACTTCCATTTTCTGTATGTCACTTTCTTTTTTTTCTTCTGTCCATAAATCTTCTTCTACCAGGTGGCTGCACTGGAGTCTCTGAGCCCATTCTGGCTCAGGGAGACTGCCTGATTCACTCTTTCCTCAATTAAACTCTTTTAAAATTAATTTGGCTAAAGTTTTTCTTTTAACAACCTATACCCTGGAAACAAGGGATAGGAGGTGCTTGTGCAGTGACAACTGTGTGTTCCTCAGTATGACTTAGCACGCCCAAGACAGTTGCATACTTGAAACATATCCTTTTGTTGCTCTGTCAGATTTCCTACTCAGCTCTTTCAGGGTGCTAGACTTGCTCCCTTCTTTAGGAACTGCCTTGCCATGTAGTATCCGCTTTTGTTTCTTTTAGTAACAAAATGTTTCCAGTTTTACTTGCATACATTGCTCCCCATTAAAGACTACATTTTCCAGCCTCTCTTGCAGTTAGACGTGTCCATGTGACCAACTTTGGGCCAATGGAATGTGAATAGGAGATAGGTGTGCAATTCAAGCTCTTTCCTTCCTTTGTTCTTTCAAAATAAACCTTAATATCTCTCTAAGTGGCACACCAAAATCATCAGTAATTCCAAAATTACTTTTTATTTATTTGTGGGCAAGGAGAGCCCGATCTTCAAATCATTTTGGAAATTAAGAGGAAATATTTGTAGCTATTCTTCCAGTATATCAAAGAAAGAAAAGTAAAATGTCAAACAGTAGGTTTCCATATTCAATTTTGCAATCCAGTAATCTTCTAACACCTATGAGTCCTTCTGCATACATGATTTGGAAAGCATATATTACTTAAGCCAATTTATAAAGTGCAATAACCACTTTGGGAAGCTGAAGTGGAGGATTGCTTGAGGGTAGGAGTTTGAGACCAGCTTGGGCAAAAAACTCCACCTCTACAAAATAATAATTATTAATAATAATAATTAGCCAGGCATGGTGGTAGGTGTCTGTAGTTCCAGCTATTTGGGAGATTGAGGCAGCAGGGTCGCTTGAACCCTAAAGTTTGAGGCTACAGTGAGCTATGATCGTGCCACTGCACTCCAGTCTGGATGACAGACCAAGACTTTGTTTCAAAACACAAAAAAAGTAAACTACAATAACATGTATCTGCTATTATTCACTAAAATAATGTATTTTCTTCCACAAAACACCCTTTTCTTCTTATTTCCACAGCATATCAGAAAGATTTAATAAATATCCAAAATAGTAGATAGAAAGGGATTTAATGGTGCATTTGTTTCGATTTTCTGATTTCCAGAACTGGAGGCTGAGAAAAAGATTCACTGGGCAGCTCACCCAAACTGAAAGGGCCAACCAGAGGCAGTGCTAGAATTACACCCAATTTTGTTGCTTTTAATAACTATGCCTTATCTACATGTTTATTTTCTTGAACAGCAGGCTTGTAATATTTGACCTTCTGTATAAATACAACTGGGTTATTATAGCGATTGATACTTTTCTGGATTTTATCATAGCCAGTAAATAAATTAACAGACTTAGAAAGATCCAGTTTAAAAATCGCCCAGCCATTCAGCACTCTGGATCATTAGCCTTTCTCTTTAAAACTATACTATACTCTCTTTGATAAAAGCACAACGCTCATTCCCAAAGTCTATTTTAATTAATATGATCCTCAAAATTCATAACCGTACTTCTTTCTCTTTTGCTTTTCTTTTCATTCTGTCAGCAGAATATGTATTTGTTGGAAAATCTTCTTTCCCTTTATCTACATTACACACTGCGTGTTTCTCATCCTTGTCACTTTCATTTGTCTATAGGAAAACTGAGTACAGTGTCTTTTAATCTCCTTTTAAGAAAACTGTCAGTAATGGTAGCATAAAGCCATCCTGTGGGTCATGTGTTTATGGATGCTTTTTGTTTTATAGTTTAAGACTACTGACTGACATTTGAATATTCAGTGCACTGACTCTTACATTCAGAGAAATCTTATCTGTAGGAAGCAGACCTAGGATGCAGCGTGTTTGCCTTTCACTCTCTAGCTTCAGCAACAGCAAACATCATTTTGCCAATTTTGTTCCGTTCTTTTCACAGTAATCATTTTCTTTCTTTGTCCTAGACCATTAGTTTTGCAGTACTCATGAGCCTCTCTCAACTCCCTCAAGAGTGTCATGGCATCCTTCAAAGGTAACTTGTAGGGTATGTAAATCTCTCTGCCTTGGCATCTTTCACTCCTACAGGTAGGATTTGATGCTGTACTTTTGCACTCCTTGTGGCATATCACTTTCCTCAACACCATCCCTCAAACCCCACTCCCCACTGATGGCTTCAACTCCAAAACTTAGAGCATGGTTGGGTGTCCATCACCTTCTCTTTTTGCAGGAACTATAAAATACATAGATAACGGTATAATCTGTATAACTAATGGCCACATTTCATCACTAACATTTACAAAAATGAAGAAATTAAAATGCTGTAAATAAAATGAAGATCTCTTTGACTACTCCCTAAGTCTCATCACTTAGACTCCTGCCCAGAGGCAACGACTGTCAAGGGCTAATTTAATATAATTTCATCCTAATTTTCATGTTTTTCAAATATACATGCATTTGTATAAATAATACATGTTGTTTTTATTGGTGAGGTTTCTTTTTACAGAAATGGTTGCATAGGGTAATTATCATCTTGCAATTTGCTGTTTTATGATTATCACCATATTTTTAGATCTATCTGCTTACAAATGTTAACTGTTTTATGGATCATTCCATTGTGTGATTATACCTAATTTTGTTTGGTCATTTCCCTATTCACGTTCATTCATGCCATTTCTAATTTCTACTGTTACCCAAATGAGCACACTTATGTGTGTCTCCTTGTGAACACGTGTTTTACTAGAGTATATACCTATACTCTAGTAAATGGGTTACAGGATCTGTGAATTTTAGTTTTACAAGATATGCCAAATACCTTCCCAAACAGGACCTATCAACCTTAACTCCTATGAGTAGTACATAAAAATATTTATTTTCTGAAATGCACCCAATATTGAATGTACATAGACTTCTAAAAATAATATTTGAATTCAACAATCTTAACTCGAATCATCCTTATTATTTCCTATTAAGAATGGAGAGGCCAGGCAAGGTGGCTCACGCCTGTAATCCCAGCACTTTGGGAAGACAAGGCAGGTGGATCACCTGAGGTCAGGAGTTAGAGACCAGCCTGGCCGACATGGTGAAACCTCGTCTCTACTAAAAATACATAAATTAGCTGGGCATGGTGGCACATGCCTGTAGTCCCAGCTACTTGGGAGGCTGAGGCAGGAGAAGTGATCGAACCCAGGAGACAAAGTTGCAGTGAGCCAAGATGGCACCACTGCACTCCAGCCTGGGTGGCAGAGTGAGACTCTGCCCCCAAAAATAAATAAATAAATAAAAAAATAAAGAATAGAAATATTTCCAATTACTTTGAAAGGATTGTAAATAAACAAATACATGAAGTGGTACACATAACTTTAATCTGTTAAATCCTGAAATACATCAAATTTCTTTTAAATGTAACAAAGCCTAATTAATTAATTCAGTCATCCATTCTCATTTATTACATTTCTTACAAGTTCTAGATACTGTGCCAGGTTCTGGGGATAAAATATTGCACAGTGGAACTGTTCCCTGGAGAAACTTACAATGTAGTGGGGGAGACAGATACCTAAACACCTAGTAACAATAAAGTCAAATGAGTGCTATCATGAAAGGAAGTTGCAGGTGATATATGAGAACATGGGAGAATGCCTAGGATTCCTAAAGGGAAGAGAAGGTAGGAATTAGTCAGGTTAGGTGTGGGGTCAAGGGAAGTGAATTTATGAAAGGTTTGAGAAAGGATTATCCGTGCAGAAGAATGACATTGTGCAGAGAACTGGAAGCTAAAGAGATGAGTAGATTCTCAACTCTATCAAATAATTCAGTAGCCTACTTGGGACAACAGTAAATATAGTCTGGTGTTGGTACATGAAGAGATGTTTATACTATATACTTAAATAGTTTGGATTTTGTTTGCTTCTAAAGAAGATGAGGAATCATCGAAAGACTTTAAAATAAGATGGCGATGACTACATCATCAAAACTGAGCATTATGAATAGCACTCAGGAAAGCACATAGGAGACATACTAGCAAGATCAGAGAAAAGGCAGATGGATCAATGAAGGAAAGAGACAATGGTGACAAAAACTAATAGAGATGGGAAACAGGCTGTAGAAAGAGATTTAAAGGAAATAAAATCAACGGAAGTTTGTTCACTCAGTACATATTGAGCATCCACTATGTGTCAGGCAAAGTTCTGGGTATTTGAGATTCATCAGTGAAAAAAATGAACAAAACAGACCAAACAAAGAAAAAAACATCTCTGCCTTTTGGAGCTTACGTTCTTGCGGTTTTGTTTATCTAACCCACTCATTTCATGAAGGAGGGCTGTGACGCAGAGATGAATTATGGGCATACAGTAGATAGTAAGAATGTGGAAGATCTGGATCTTCAAGAGTTGGAGCTTCCTTCAGAGGACACTTGATGAAAGCTAGCATTGCTCAAAAGGGACCAACAAATGTACTTTGAGTAGCAGGCATATTTGCTAATCAAATAAACTTGATGTAATGAATTTGAGGGGAAAAAAAGCATTTGAAGTTGTATTTAATGTTTTGCTGGGTATATCTCAATTTCTAGTGTGTTAGTTCCCTAAGATGTGACTCCTAGGCATGAGAATCTGTATTGCGAATTGAAAGAAGATACACAGTTTCTAGATACAACTAGATAATAGCAGGCTGACTTTTCTAGCAGATACATGAGGCACAGTACTTAAGGCCCATGATACTGCTAAGGGCCTAAGAAAGTGTTTTATTTTTATCAGAGAAAATAAATGAACTTTTAGGTCAAAGAAAATAATACATAATATCAATATATTCACCTTCATGACAATGTATTCATAAAATATAATTTTAAATCTTTTTTAGAGGAAGGGGACCAGGAGGATAAAAGTACCTGTGCCCACCAAAGTCATAACATGGCTCTCTATAAAAGGGAAAGAGGGAATTCTGTTTTAATATGTTAAAAACAACCCAACAACTTCGTTTTATTATTGCCTTGATGGTGCTCCTTAGTTTTCAGCTTTCTTAGGAACTATCTGTTGGAGATTTTAAATATATTCAGATTATATTGTATCTGTTATTGTTTGGTCCTCACAAGCTCAACTTCTTGAGCTATCTTCGATGTTACAAGATAGCTCAGTAAAAGACTCTTCAAGTTCCATGACTGAACCAATGGATTTAGAATCACTAAAATGTAACTTATTCCAATCTTCACACCTCTCCTCATGTGACTTGATCGAATAAGACACTCAACCCTAGGTCTTTTATTTTTAAAAAGTGCCTTATTTACTACATCCATTGGGAAATAAGGAAGTGACATAATGATTCATCTCTGTGAAGTTGTTATCCACTTGTATTCCTAGGCCAGATAATCCTTCTTTCTTGGGAAGGGTGAAAGGTCAAGTCCATCTTGAAACATATGACACTGTGACTTAACTTTGTTTGAGTCTTTACAAGCTCTCAAGAGCTGAAGTGGCTTTTCCAAATAGCATGCATGTTTTCCTCCATCTATAGCTGTGCCTTATAGTGTTCCTCTTACTCCTATCAAGAGAAACAAGAGCCTGCTCTTCAATGGACCATCTATCTCCTCAATAGTGGGGATCAGAAGCAAGATTTGCCATTGGCTTATTTCCTCCTGAGATCCATTCAAGAGAAGCAGAATAAGTCATTATTAGTTCCACTACTTTATATTGTTACATAAGAAACTAAGATATTGTTATCAGGTTCTAACAACCAAGATAAGATTGCGACTTTGTTTCATCGTAGATTTTGCTAATCACAAATATTACTCCCACCCCATTCCTCAATAATTGCTAAATGAGTTCTCAATAATTGCAAATCAAACGTCAGAAACTTTTCTAAATGCTAGAGAGCATCTCAACGTTTGTCCCTAAAAGATTTCAATTTATAAAATACATTGCAAGCTATTGGGTCAACAGGTAGATGATTTTTAACTCTCAAAATGTAAGCTGAGAATTTAGTGACAAAACTCTTTCACAAAAGCACTGTGGTCTGGGTATAGAAAATAGCTAGAATAAGGTGAGAAAACAAAATTAGACTATAAAAGTAGTGGATCTGGGGCACCACTTAGAGGCATGGTGCTTGGTAATGCATTTTTCTGTGCTTTTCCTGGTGTGCCTCTTCCTAATGAGACATTGTGGTAACTAGGGTCCCAAGTCTAGCAAAGGTTAAACTGTTTATCTTCATTATCTCAAGTCCTGGGGGACTTAATGACCCTCAAGGCACATGCTGAACGGTTTCTGTCCTATATAATTGAATATGCTATATTTCCAACCAAGATAAAAACCTCAGGATATATTTTTAAAATATTTCTATGAATGTACATTATATTTTCAGAGGGTTGATTAAGCTCGGGGCTATCATTCTTCTTTGAAAATATAACATCATTTCTGATAACCACTCAGTTTGTCCAATCCACAATGGAAGAATTTATTTTAAATTGAGAAGAGAATTATACAATCATGCTATAGAAGCTGAAAACAATTTCATTATTTTTATCTTAGTAACGATCATGAGCTATCTCTCTTTTGAATGATGAAAATGATAAGATTGAGGTATGATCAATCCCGAATACAATTTGAAGGTTTTTTTTTTTCTTATAGTGATGGTGAGTTCATGAAAATCTACTCCTCAGTATTTGCCTGTTTCTTTCTGTGCACAGTTGTTACATATGTTAGATTGCTAGCTCTGATGAAGACACTATCTTAGACACAGAGAAAGTTAAATGAAATTCAGCCTGAAACCCCTTCATAGCAGGTCTCAGGGAGAGATGTTTGCCACATGCTAAAATCCAGAAAGGAATCCATTATTCCTAAACATCTTTACAGCTGGGCAAAGCAGATAAGTTGACTGGTACTGCCAGTAAGTGTATGGATTTTGAGATGATTGTTATGTTCGGGGATTTCAGGCTGAATAAAATTAATCCAAGTTGTTGCTAATAAATGTTTTACGAACATCCTCAAACAGTGGAATGATCTGCTTTTATATCTGTTCATCCATCCATCTATCTATCCACTCATCCATTCATCATTAATGGAGCATGTATTTCTTGAGTCTTCATTATGGTGTCTACTATAATAACAATTAGGCACTCTTCTAAGTATTAAGAATATAACAGGACATAAGCATAGTGCTATTGACTTCCTGAAGTTTAAAGATTGGGGGCATGGGAGGTGACAGGGATCAATTAGTAAATAAGCAGTTATGATACATTTTGAAATGCAGGAAGTTAAGAGTACACAAAGGTCCTGTGAGAGCCCCTGAAGGGGCAGGAAACTCAGATCTAAGAGGGCGATCAGGCAAGTTCCTGAAGGAAGTGGCATCTAAGCTGAGATCTGAAGCAGAGGGAAGGATAAAGAATGTCAGACGAAATAGCAAAAACAAAGACCAGGATACTTGCATATATAACACTTTTGAAGGACCTGAAAGAGGTTAGGGAAAACTGTATTATGGTGTGCAAGTTCAGGGATCACGAAAAAGCAGGCATAATAAGGTACACCAGGGTGCAGTCTCTGGAAGTGTCTTACTGATCAGGGAGTGGTGGTGATTACAATGGGTACTCTGATTTCGTTTTTGGAATCACATTATTTGAAATTCATTTTTAAAAGTACATTCTCATTGTCCATTTATCAAAGTATTTAATTTATATAATTTTTTATGAAAAAGGATTTCAAATGGTTTTTAAAAATACATAAAGTATAATGCAACTGCATGAAATTGAAGTGGGGTGCAAGGATATGCACAAAGGAATACCATAATCAGGATACAATGAATCCTCCTACAAAGGCAATTATGCTGACCTACAAGCTTTGTCTGAATAACACTAACCCTTGGAGGAAGGGTATTTTGGATTTTTACAATGTGTGAGGCAGGGTTCTAGCTACTTTCCACCTATATCTCATTTAATCCTCAAAGACCCTGCCACTCAAAGTGCAGTCCACAGACCAACAGCATCAGCATCACCTGGGATTTGTGAGAAATGCAGAAACTCTGGCCCCATCCCAGATCTGTTGAATCAGAATCTACATTTTAACAAGGTCCTGGGTGATTCCTGAGCACATAAAAGTTTGCCAAGAACTGGACAATGAGCATTTACTGTTAATGTGTTTTTCAATTTACAGGTGAGGAAACCAGGGTTCTAAGAAAATAAGTAACTTGCTAAAAACTAAACACATAGTGAGTGCAGGGGAAGATTTTGAGTTTACACTTTCTGACTCCAGGCACTTTTTTGGGGGGTGGGGACGGTGGGGCAGAGTCTCATCCTGTTGTTGACTCTAGAGTGCAGTGGCATGATCCCTGCTAACTGCAGCCTCAGCCTCAGCATCCAAAGTAGCTGGAACCACAGGCATGTGCCACCACACGCTGCTAATCTTGTTTATTTTTTGTAGAGAGGAGATTTCACCATGTTGCCCAGGCTAGTCTCAAACTCCTGGGCTCAAGCAATCCTCCCGCCTCAGCCTCCCAAAGTGCTGGGAATACAATTGTGAGGCATTGTGCCAGCCTGCAGGCCCTTCTTGGTTTCTAAGTGACATAGCCTCCCCCTGTGTTTGTTTGTAAGCTTTACGTCAAGCTTGCCCAACCTGTGGCACATGACTTTGAATGTGGCCCAACATAAATTTGTAAACATTCCTAATACATTATGAGATTTTTGGGTGATTTTTTTTAAGCTCATCAGCTATCGCTAGTGTTAGTGTATTTTATATGTGGCCCAAGACAATTCTTTATCCAGTGTGGCCAGGGAAGCCAAAAGAGTAGACATCTCTGCTTTACAGTGACCAGCCAAATAGGAAATATGGACTTTTATGCAAAACACATTGTACCAAAGATTTTTTTTTTTTTAAGAGACCAGTTGCTCAAAAGAACAGCAGGGCAACTACCATCAACATTATCAGGAAGGAACTCTTCCCAGGGATTTATATAAGCAAGACTTTACATGATGCAATGAATGATAACTCAAGCAAAATCCCCTCACAAATGCTAGCTGATCAATCCAAACAAGGTGATTTGATGGAAAAGGACTTGGTTGGCAGTGATTAGCCAGAACATCTCGCTATCTCAGAAAGGGTGAAGCAAAAGTTGATTGGACAGCAGCAGTGACGTAGGAACTATATCAGTTAGGAAGTCAAGCTAATGACATCCAAGTCCCCTTCTGCCTCTCCTATGTTGAGTCCTGCTCAAGGGCTCCTCCCAACATAAAAAATTACAAATGCTTTGTAAGCATTCACAAACCTAAATGTTTACAGGGATGTAATGGACTGAATTGTTTACAGGAATGTAATGGACTGAATTATGTAGAAAGTTTAACTGCAATATGACTATATTTGGAGAAAGGACTATTAAAGAGGTAACTAAGATTAAATGAGGTCATGAGAGTGGGACCCTAATCCAATAGGACTGGTGTCCTTATAAGAAGAGACACCAGAAAGGCACATGCACTGAGAAAAGACATAAAAGGACACAGCTTGAAGGCAGCAAACCAAGGAGAGGCCTCAGGAGAAACCAATCTGCTGACACCTAGATATTGGACTTCCAGCCTCCAGCACTATGAGAGAATACCAGTCTGTGGTATTTTGTTATGGCAGCCTTAGTTGACTAATAATAAAGGGCTAAGCAAGTAATCTAAATAAAGGAAACCACGAGGTTAAATGTAAATGCATGCATTTGAGAAGTAATGGAGACTGAGGTTAGTCCATTGTTGACACAGAATTGCAGGAACAGTATTGCCAAGCTTTCTAATCTTTAAAGAAAATGAAGTGTGTGTATGCGTGTGTGTGTGTGCATGTGTGTGCACGCACATGGGGATGGGGGGTAGTTCATGTAAAATCTTTTTGTTTTCCAAAACAATATTTTGTTGATTTATTTTAAAAGTCATAAACTATTGCATGATGCAAGCAAACACATCTGGGGGCTGGATCTACCCCTATGTGGTCATCAATTTGTAAACTCTTTGCCAATGCTGTTGACAACTCATTATAGTAGAAGCAGTGAAAGACCTTTTAGCCATGTAATCATCTTGCCTTCATATCACATCATTCATGTGATGCAACTATTAGAATTTTTGCTCAAGTAAACTCTTAGATACTATACTCAAGAGAAAGGGTGCCTTAAAATATTCAAGATAAAATGTCAAGCCTTGACACCACATGTATATTGACGGAAGCCAGAATAGCTATTGCTAAAAATGCATTTCATTGACTATTCCCTCTGCAAATGTGCCATGATGACAATCAGGATAAATCACACAGCTATTCAACTAATTCATCCATAAAGAAAACTGGTAATTAGAGTGTTGGAGTCAGTGAGGCCAAAATCAGATCCATAGCATCTGCATTTGTAGGATATGAAGCTTTCATGTTGGTCTCTCAGAAATTTTAAAAACAGCCATATCAGCATTATCCACTACTAACTACATGGACAGTCTTCTCCATGATTTTCAAGATCATATGAGTGGTTAAGTATTCACTTCCTTATGCATTTATACATCGTAGGGGCTTTCCGGAGAAAGTTCTAAGTGACTTATTTATTGCTACTTGCAGTTCTGAAAACTCTGAATTAGAAATGTCAACTCCTTCATCATCAACTCGTCAGTACCCATCAACTCGTCATTTACATCAGGTATGACTCCCAATGACACCAACATGGCACAAGTATACATATGTAACAAACCTGCATGTTGTGCACATGTACCCTAGAACTTAAAGTATAATAAAAAAAGTAAAAAGAAAAAAAAAAAAAGAAATGTCAACTCCTTTGTTGGACAATAGTTTCATATTGGTGCTGGTCAGTGGGATTTCCCAACTTGAATCTCTTACTTGTTTACTTTTTATTAATCTGTTATTTTTACTACTTTTTTTTTACTTGGATATAGGACTTACTTCATGTCCTATCTCTGGTAATAGTCTTTAGCTTTTGTCACAGCCACAGTTCTCACTATCCTAGAAATTTGCAGTAAGGACTAATGGACTTACAGCTTTCCAGCCTCATCTTACCCATTATTACGATGTCTTTCTAAGGCAAAGTTATATCACAGATTTTGGATTGAGGTCCAAATAATATAGTGGCATTCATGAGCCTTCACAATCACCTCTGCTTACCATTCTCTTACTAGGCTCCTTTTCTTTTATCTTCTGCTACAATGAGCTCATCACTCACAGAAATACAGGCTTTTCTATACCAATACAGGTGCCCATGCTGTCACCTGTTAATTTGGGAAATATCTTGGTAAATGCTTTACTTGGCGATATATGCAGAATTCTAAACTTTATGGCTTTTTGTTTTTTGCTTAAAATATTTCTACTGTTCTGTTCTCTCTTCTAAGTATTTCTGCATATGTTATACCCTTTGAAATTGCTCCTTAGTTTTAGATGTTCTGGGTTTATTTATTTATTTTTACTTTACATATATTTTTTGAGACAGAGTCTCATTCTGTCGCCCAGGCTGGAGTGCAGTGATGCAGTCTCGATTCACTGCAACCTTCACCTCACGGGTGCAAGTCATTCTCCTGCCTCAGCCTCCCAAGTAGCTGGGATTACAGGTGAATGCCACTGCACTCATCTAATTTTTTTTTTTTTTGAGACAAAGTCGCTTTCTTGTTGCCCAGACTGGAGTCCAATGGCGTGATCTCAGTTCAGTGCAAGTGATTTTCCCTGCCTCAGCTTCCCAAGTAGCTGGGATTACAGGCACCTACGACCACGCCCTGCTAAGTTTTGTATTTTTAGTAGAGACGGGGTTTCACCATGTTGGCCAGGCTGGTCTCAAACTCCTGACCTCAGGTGATCTGCCTGCCTCAGCCTCCCGAAGTGCTGGGATTACAGGCGTAAGCCGCTGTGCCCAGCCAATTTTTGTATTTTTAGTAGAAACAGGGTTTCACCATGTTGGCCAGGCTGGTCTTTAACTCCTGACCTCAAGTGATCTGCCCACCTCAGCCTCCCAAAGTGTTGGGATTACAGGCGTCAGCCACTGCACCGGGCCCCTATTTTTCCTTTGTATTTCAATATTTGTCTTTGGGAAGTTTCCGTTGTACTATCTTTAAAATCACTGAAACTTTTCCTTGGCTGTGTCAAATCTACTCATAAGCCCATCAAAGGCATTTTTCATATCCATATATAGGATTTTTTATTTCTAGCATTTTCTTTTGTTTCTTAGAGTTTCTATCCCTCTGCTGACATTACCCATTACTATTTCCATTAAGGCCCTTAAAATGTTAATCATACGTATCTTAAAAAGATAATTCCAGCATCTGGGTCATATCTAAGTGTTGTTCTGATGGTAGCTTTGTCTCTTCAGATTGTGTTTCTCCTCATCCTTTATCATGCCTTGTAATACTTTGTAGAAATCTGCATATGCATCATGTAATGAGAACTGAGATAAGTAAGTCTTCAGTGTGAACATTTACTTTAATCTCTCTAGGGGTAGGGTTGTGTTTAATATTTGCTGTAGCTGCAGGTGCCAGAGGCTTCAAATTCAGCTGTTGATCTAATTTTTTTCTTTGGTCTCCCCTCTTGACTTGACACTTTCCTAAGTATGTACTTCTTTTCAAATGGAGAGCTTTTTCAGTTGTAATCCACTGTCACTGTATTGAAGCCTGAGGGTATGGTGTTAAGATGTAGGAGAGAGATTGCATTATTGTAATCCTCTAATTAAATCTTTTTTTTTTTTTTTTTTTTTGAGATGAAGCTGTGTTGTTGTCTGGGGAAATACTGGAGGTTTATTGTCTCATACCAAGAAAATCGAGGATGCGGAAGCATAAAAAGTGCGCCTAAGAATGGAAGATTAGGCTGGGCACCACAGCTCACACCTGTAATCCCAGCACTTTGGGAGGCCGAGGTGGGTGGATAACGAGGTCAGGAGTTCAAGACCAGGACGGCCAAGATGGTGAAACCTTGTCTCTACTGAGCGGGACTCCGTCTCAAAAAAAAAAAAAAAAAAAAAAGAATGGAAGTTTAATAGACAAAAGAGAGAAGAAAGCTTCCTCGTGCAGAGGAAAGGGACTAGAATGGGTTTCCGGCCTTGCAACAAGATGTAGCTGCTTTTACAGAATAGCTTGAGGAGGCAGTGTCTGATTTACATAGGGCACAGAGGATTGGTTGGATCAGATGTGCCATTTACATAGCATGCAAAGAGGCTGGTCATCCCACCCTGATCTTTTATTATGCAAATGGAGTTTTCTACCTGGCCTGAGCCATGCTTCCCATTTTTTTACTGCACATGTGGCAACAAAGAAAAGGGACCCCTATGTTGAATATGCCTGACTTCCAGGTGTCCTTTTTCCATTGGCACAGCTGCCAGCATTCACCTGTGCAAGCTTCCACTTGCTTATCTATGCTTGCAGCTTGATTTTTCAGGCTGCTTTTTGTTAGAAAATAAATTATTTGGGGGCAGCTTTTTTATTAAAAGGAAAACTAGCTGAGGACTCTGTTACCTTCACTATCTGCCTAAATAATTTCTTTTCAGCTCCTGTATCAGAGATAGGGTCTCACTGTCACTCAGGCTGGAGTGCAGTGATGTGATAGAATTTCTGGGTCTCCCAAGAGGCTGAGATGACAGGCACTTCCACCACCATGCCCCACTTAAATCTCAGTGTCTATATCCTGGGGCTATGACCTTCATGATCTAGCTTTTATCCCCCTACTTCTCCCTATTCCCTTCCCTGATTGCAGCATCCTCAGTGTATTTCCTTGAAACCTTGATTGCTGTTGGTGTGTTTTCCTTTCTTAGGTGAGACCAGGAGGCTAAAGGGAGCTTCAGTGGGAGAAATGCCTCTGCTATGATAAACTCTTAGCAGAGTCTTTCTTTTGGAGTATCAGCCTTTGTTAAGGAGAAGACTGAGTTATTTCACAATGATTACTCTTCCCTTCCACCTGCCAGAGCCATGAAAAAACATCTTTTTAGATGTTTACTGTGAGAACCTGGTGGAGTTCCTAAATATAAAGCCCTTTAAAATGTGGGAAACCCCTACCCCTAAATATCCAGCTCCTAATAGTTTCTCACTCTCATAGTAATTCATACACAGCCCACAGCAATTCATTACAATTACCACAAGAATGTTCCTATCAGTGTATGGCACCAGCTTCTTCTCTTCCAGGTAAGCAGATCTCAGGTGTGTCTCTCTGGATGCACCCGATGAGTCCAAGAAAAGTCATTGATTTTCAGTTGATTCAACTGTTTCTTGTCATAGGCCAAGTATGACGTCCCAGTTCTTTACATGTCAGAGCTGAACTAGACTCCTAAGGTTTTTTGTTTGTTTGTTTTTTACTTTTTTTGTTTTCTTGTTTGATATTTAGAAGATATCGCAGTATTCCAGTACATGTTAAGAGTATCCTGGATGGGAGGATGGCAACCACTAAAGCCAGTCTCTAGTCTTTTCAATTCCACTGAGTTTTTGAAGAATGAAATGACTTACTCAGGCAATCACAGCCTTGCAGAAAATCTGTGCTCCTCAAGCATAAATGCTAGTTGAAGCTAACAGGGACAGAGTTGATTAATGAACTAAAGGTACAGTGCTGCTCCTGTTAATGCATGCGAAGTTTACATGTTCCCAACATCAATGGACTTTTGCATAACTGTGATATCTTCTCTGAGCTAATAATCTAGGTTGAGGTACTTGAGGTGTTCAGAGTATACCACCCCAAAATATGCTACTTTGGTATAAGAATTGTTTTGAACTAAAGATAATTGAGGAAAAAAACAGACACAGGACACACTCTCTGTCCTTCCTTTCTCTACCAGGACAAGTAGAACAATTTTTTTTTTTTTTTTTTGACAGAGTTTCCATCTTGTTGCCCAGGCTGGAGTGCAATGGCCCGATCTCGGCTCACCACAACCTCCGCCTCTGGGTTCAAGCGATTCTCCTGCCTCAGCCTCCCGAGCAACTGGGATTACAGGGATGTGCCACCGTGCCCGGCTAATTTTGTATTTTTAGTAGAGACGGGGTTTCTCCGTGTTGGCCAGGCTGGTCTCGAACTCCCGACCTCAGGTGATCCACCCACCTCAGCCTCCCAAAGTGCTGGGATTATAGGCGTGAGCCACGGCACCCGGCTGAACAATTCTTAATCACCCGAGACAATGCTAGACTCTTATTAGCCCAGAAATGGCATCAGAGGAATCTATATAACTTTACTAAAAGAACTTTTGTCTTCTATTAGTTTCAGCCCCTCTATATAGCCCACCACAGGATATAGCGTTTGGAAGGCTAAAAGCCTTTTCTCTTATATCTTGCCACTTTTCTACAAATTTATTATTATTTGCTAAGGTACTATATATGCACAAGTTCTTTTTCTCTTTTTTTTTTTTTTTTTTTTTTTTTTATTTTTTCTGAGACAAGGTTTTGCTCTGTCAACCAGGCTGGAATACAGTGATGCGATCATAGTTTACTGCAGCCTCCAAATCCTGGCCCAAGGGATCCTCTAGCCTCAGCCTCCCAAGTAGCTAGGACTACAGGTGCACACCACCACACCTAGCTAATTTTGTACTTTTTGTAGAGATGTGGTCTTGCTATACTGCCCAGTCTGGTATGCTCCAGCTTAATCAGCCCTTTGAGTCACTTGTCACTGAGGTTTCTCCCAAGTGATGTGCACTGCACACATTAATAAACTTTTTGTTTTACTCATATTAATCTATCTTTTGTCAGTTTAGTTTACAATGAACATAAGATAGTGTCTTAGTCTATTTGGGCTGTTGTCACAAATTACCATAGACTAAGTGGCTAAACACCCAATATTTATTTCTCACAGTTTTGGAGGTTGAAAGTCTTAGATTAGAGTGCCAGTATAGTTAGGGTCTGGTAAGAGTCCTCTTCCAGTTTGCACAGTTGACATCTCCTTGCATTCTCACATAATGTAAAAAGAGCTGGCTAGCTCTCCAGCCTCCTCTTATACAGGCACTAGTCCCATTCATGACAGTTTCACTCTCATGACCTAATTACTTCCCAAAGGCCACACCTCCAAACACCATTATATTGGGATTAGGGTTTCAACATGAAATTTGGGGGAATACAAACATTCAGTCCATTGCAGATGGGTAAAGGGAAAAGATTTTTTCTTCCCTACATACTCCATTTGTTATCTATTCTGAGGCTTGAGAATTTCCTATAAAACTGATATGTTTAGATAGAGAAAGAGCAATTTTGCCAAATGATGTCTGTAAAGCTTAGCAGTTAGAAGTTGATATATCTAAAATCCTAATAAGCCTATGTTGGATGATACCTTATAAATCCTTCTTCCTTTCGTTGTGAGGGAAGAGGCTGAGTCTTAGAGAGGCTGAGCCACATGTTCAAAAGTTTAATGAGCAGTGGGGTCAGTAGAAGCCATGTCTGTCTAACTCTAAAGATAATGGCAGCCTATGTAAGATAGAGACTCTTAGGTTTTGTTTTGTCTCCTCTCTATGCTTCTTCCCTCTACCTCAAGACCTCTCCTACCAGAGCCTGTATAAAGCCATGGATAGATGGAGCTTTTTCTATTGCTGCTGCAACAAATTACCACACATTTAGTGTCAAGTAATACATATTTTATGTTATAGTTCCAGAGGTCAGAGTCCAAAATAGTTTACCAGGCTAAAATGAAGGTATCTGTAGGGCTGCATTCCTTCTGGAAGCTCTAAAGGAGAATCCATTCTGTGGTTTTTTCTAGCTTCTAGAGGTCATCCACATTCCTTGGCTCATGGTTCCCTTCCTCCATCTTCAAAACCAGCAAGGTTTGGCTGAATACTTTTGAGGCTGCCATCTTTCCAATTCTCTTGCTTCTGTCTCCTCCTGCACTTTTGAGGAGATTACATTAGGTTCACCTTGAAAAGTCCAGGATAATCTTCCTATTTTAATGTCAGCTGGGTAGCACCTTTAACTGTTCTTTGCTATAGAACCTAACCTAGTCACTGTTTCTGGGGATTAGGCTATGGACATCTTTGGGAGACCATTATTCTGCCTGCACTACAGAGAGAGAGAGAGAGAGAAATTCCCCTCTCAGCATATGGTTGGGGAGTTGATATATTAATGTGTAAGTGAGGAGATAAAAACAAAACTGCTGGTAAATAAGACAATATAGAAAAATTAATTTATTAGATTCAGGATATAGCCATTGGAATAGAGAGAAAGCACACATCTAAGTGCACTGGATGTATCCAAGAAAGTTACATCTATCTGAATAATAAAGACTGCATAGCTATTGGATGAGGCAGGAAGGGGCCCCAGGGAAATGAGGAACAGAGTTAGGAAAGAAGGCGTCGTGTGTACAGCATAGGGATGGAACCAACTCTAACAAGTTAGGCCGTGTTGATGGGTATCAAGAAAACTGTGGATAGGAAGGGTAAGATGCAATTCTGTTTACTCTTAAAGCTAGACAGGGAATTCTTATAGAAGAATAATTTTTAAAAATCCAAGTAAATGGTACATGAATTCTCCTTGGCTTCAGAACACAGGGACAATGATTAATTGCAGCAATATCATATGAAATCACCATTTTGTAGGTCAAAAATTGTCAAATATCTGCAATTTCTTATGATTTACCTTAAAAGAAATGTAGCGGCTCAATATTACTCTAGAAATATGGAGGGAGATTCAATGATCAGAAAGTTGTTCTTTAAAATCACCACAAGAGGGTGGTAAAGAATTATGCTTTATATCTGCACAACTACAGAATATTGTTCTTTCTTTCCACACACAAAAATAATTATTTAAATGTATGTAAGATGGAGCTTTGGAGATGTTTTTCTTTCTAATTTGCTGTTGTTAATCATATTTAAAATAGCATGATTTGGCATCTGCAAAGTATGTTGGCTGCTAGCTGGACGTCTTCAATGCAGAGAACACCAATTATATGCACATATCTCCATCTTCCATATGTGTATGAATGCGCTTAAAATGCAACAGATTCATACATAAATTATGAGCACCTCATCACTGTCAAACTTCTAATCTATAATGATGAATTAAATAGAATTTTAAATGGAGAAATCTATATTTTAAATTCATTTCCCTATCTTGTTTATGAAATGAAATATTGAAATGAATTTAGGGGAGTGGTCCTGTGGTTCATGTTCAAATGTTAGTCAAGCTCTGGCTGTTTACCATTCTCAGTGACCTTGACTAAATTGCTCAACTCAGCTGGGAACTGAATTGTGTATTTAGAGGATTAAAGCAGTGCTGCCCGACATTTTAGAGTTAGACACACCTATAACTTGCTTTGGCATTAACGCTGGGCTTCTCTTGAATTAAAATGGCAGTCTCCATTCTGCAAGGGAACATCTCAGGAACCTGAAGATATGTTTACTCTATCCAATAACATGGCCATTGATTTCCGTTTTCTTTTTTCATTTCCCTTCTTTATAACTTAAAATTCCCAAACATTTAAATAGAGATGTATTTAATTTGTCTGTAGTCTTTGATTGTTACGTGTGCACCTGTGTCTGGGAGTGTATCTATATATGTGCCTGTGTGCATGTGTGCATGGATGTATACGACTACATGCCTGCCTTGTGATATGTAAGTGAATACTTACCCAGTGTGCGTGCATCTCTGTGTTTGTTTTGTTGTGTGTTTTCCTATGTGCGTTATATAAGTGTGTGAGGGTTGGATGTATGAGAGTCTGTGTATGTGTGTCTACATGAAGTACATATGCAAGTATGGCACATGCATTGGCATGAAGTGCACTTGTGTACATACATGTTTGTGTGTGAGTGTGCGATATACATTGTGGTGTGTTCTTGTGTGATGTGTGTGCACAGGCATGTGCAAGAGTGTGCTGGGGGTGTGCATGTATGTGTGTGTTCCTAATGTGCATGTGTGTGTGTCCGCATGTGTATTTGAGATTTTGGTAGGCAAGTGGGGAGATCTCAAATTGTGTGTGTGGGCATATGTGTATATATGTGCCTGTTTGTGTATGTGTGTTTGTGTGTGCATAAAGATAGAGCTAGACACATTGGCTTTAGAATCGTTTTCACAGTTGAGCGCCTTTCTCTGAGCCAGGAGAAGGCAGTGTGCTCCTTGTACCCTCTTTGAGTTCAACAAGGAAAAGCGTTGAACGTTCAACTCTAGTACTGGGACTGCTACTCTTTTTGCCTTTTCCTCTTCCCCATAACACTACTGTTCATGTATTGTATAAGAACCAATTTTAAACCCACCAACATCCACTTACTTTTCACTTACTCTGTGTAAAAACTTTGTAGTCAAGATTAAGAGCACTTTAAGAGCATAGGTGATTTGTCAGGGTATGAGAACTATGATTCAACTATTTATTTTCATCACTTCATACCTTTACTTTCTCTAGTATTTGACAGTTTGGGCTCTTGGGTAATATCATAAATTACTTTGAGTTTCTTTGGAGAAGAAAAGTGTAAAATATGCTTTGAAATGATCTTTTTACTAATGTGACCATTTCATTAGCTACAGCAGATTTTTTTAAAGAATATATTTTCAGCAAATCTTTTAAAGCTCATTTTATGCCTGCCCAAATCTTTTAAAGCTCATTTTATGCCTGCCTTTATTTAAACTCAATATTCTTTGGCAAAAATGCTGGAGTAGACTTTGCAAGTCCTGTTTTCTCAGAAACAGACGATTGCTCACCTTTGAGGTTTGTCTTGAGAATGTGTTCTCTGATATTCTTAGAGTTTAGTGCATAATCAGTTTTTCTTCTTCTTTTCCCTGGCTCAGCAAGTTTTCCAAGCTAGCTTTTTCTAGTTTGAGAGTGTCTGGAAAAGAGCAGTGACTTTCTAGTCAGGGAGGCCCAAGGTCACATCTGGAGCCAACCACATGTCAAGTTTAATCTCCTGGCCTTTGCAACTACTAATATTTACTCATGATGTCTTCTGGACATCTACAGAATTTTAGTCCACACTACAATTAGGAAACAAATTATGTGCTGCTTTTTTAATATATATTTTTTTAACAGCAGTGGCTTTGGTTTCTTTTTTAACATATTCCTTTTTACTGTTATATAGTAGGCTTGCCATAAATTTCTATTGTTAGTCCTTGATATTTTATGAATAAAAATTTTAAAAGCTGATAGTTTCTGAGACATTTATAGTTGAAACATGTTAATGTAGTCAATTTGCTGCTTAAGAACTAGAACACCTCACTACCACATTATCCAAAATGTGAAGTTTATGTTTCAAAAGAAAGGGAGTAAAGCTACTGGCTTTAAATGTATAGAGACTACATAAACATTTCTTGCAACATTTGATTTACCTACATAATGTCCAGTATCTGTTGGCATCATGAAAGACAAGATTTGGGGGTACGAGATATGGCTCAGCCTACAGAAGTTTCTAGAAATGCCAAGATTTTCAAATTATTATTATAACTACAAAAAGCATAGACATTCAGGTCATTTTTAACTTAATAGACATATGAGCTATTCCTTTGAAAGAAATTCTGGAAGACTATGTTTATCAGTTGACAATGTCAAAATCGGAGTCTAAAATGTGAATCAATCAACAGGACGCTTCAGTTATCGACTTGTTTTGTTCTTCTTGATCCATGGCAGTTATCTGTATTCTTCCAATTCTACTTCAGGATTTGTTAGTACATATTCTCTCCCCTTTGAGATTAATCCATCCTTGATTTCATTGTCTTCTCATTCCCCTCTTATACCCTATAGCTAATCTGACAGCGTGGTCTCTGTCTGCCAACTGAATCTACGTGCATTTTCCAAACTCAGTTCAAGTTAGCTGATTTTGATCAATTTCTTGTATGCAAAATAGTCCTAGGAACTGTAGATACACAAGGACAATTCTCTTCCCCATACTTAATATGGTCATAAGCCTTTGGTTGTATACAGAAAAACTGGAAGAAGATCTTTAGGCTTCAAATTATTTCATCATAAGACTCAGCAGCTCAGTGTAGTACTCAATAAGAAAATAAAAACATTTTTAATACAAAAAAAGTACCCATTTCTTTCACTGCTCTTCGGATTGCCTACTCTTAATGTTTCATTTCTATGTTTACACATATTAGCTGGTCAAAACAGGAGTGATGACAAACTAGTAAATGTGTGATTTTGTGTTTATCCAGTCATAGCTACTTCTACTGTAGGTATTACTGAGTCCACGTGGGACTGTGGGCTTGTGACACATTGACTGCAGTTCTTCAAGAGCCAGGCAATCTTCTCTAACTCAAATTCACTCTTCTACTTCAAGAATAGAAAGGCCAATGATAAATTACATAGTAAGATGTAACAATAAATTTGGATAGCATGCTTGATTGCAAAACACTTTGGGTGAGGTTCAGTGTCGTTGATAAGGTGCAGAGAAAGTTGTGTAGAGAGTCATGGCTGCTTTACTACTGCATAGGCACCTTGCCTAAGCTTTTCTTCCCTTTGTTCCAGATTCACCTCAGCCTTGCTCACTTTATGTCATTTCTCTTCAGCCAATTTCATTTAATAAACAGATATTGAGCAACCATCAGATGCCAGACATGACCATATGTTCTAGACAGCAGCTAATATACTATCTGGTAAATAGTAGTAGTACACTATAAATAGTTGAGATTAACATAACAACTACGTGAAAAGTGAATAAACAAATGTATAGTTTTTCAAACATGGAGTTATTCCCCTATTTGCCTCTCACTGATTTGGGGATATATTTAACATTTCTGGTCCCATAGTTGGACTTTCACTGAGGGGTGATTCTTACTGACTCTCTGGACCCTCTCTGCCTATGTAGCCCTTTGTTGCCTGCCTGGTGTCTTCTTGGAATCTTCCACTTCCCTGCTCTCTTGGATCCTTGTAGCTCCTTTCCATATAGATGGAATACCATGCAAGGATCTTCTTTGGCAAATAATTCTGAGTCTCTAAAATAACTGACTTCAGATTTAGTGCACAACAAATAAAAACCTGAGTCACTCATTTGTTGAGTCACTCATTAATTTGTTTTTCAAGAAAAATAATAAATTTCTACCAAATGCTAGGCTATGCTGCAAAAAGGGAACCCACACTCAACAAAAAGCAGTTCCTACACTGAAAATGGACACAAGGACAAGGAAACCGGTAATTATCAAAAGACAGCCTGACTTGAGCACTAAAAAACTATATTGTATGAAACCCATCCCTAAAGTCTCCAAAACGGTCACATATTAGAAAAGTATCTAATGCATAATAATTTCATTGAATATTTGCCAAATAGCATTTTTAGATGGACAAAAATATCTATTCTATTAAGTCAATACAAAATAAATAGTGTCAAAGAAGTGACAGTGATTGGAATGACAAGAATTAGATCAAAATTTTAAAAGTGGTATTTTAAGATGTAAATGAACTCAAACTAAGCTGGTAGCATTAATAAGATAGAAATTCTAGGAGACTTGCTTAAATCAGAAGGTAATAATTATTTTATTTTATTTTATTTTATTTTTTTGTTTTTGAGACAGAATCTCGCTCAGTTGCTCAGGCTGGAGTGCAGTGGTGCGTTCTCGGTTCACTGCAAGCTCCGCCTTCCGGGTTCACGCCATTCTCCTGAGTCAGCCTCACCAGTAGCTGGGACTAGAGGCGCCCGCCATCACACTTGGCTAATTTTTTGCATTTTTAGTAGAGACAGGGTTTTACCGTGTTAGCCAGGATGGTCTCCATCTCCTGACCTTGTGATCCACCCGCCTCAGTCTCCCAAAGTGCTGGGATTACAGGAGTGAGCCACGGCGCCCGGCGGTAATAATTATTTTAATTAATCCATCAGCTTTTGAAATGCTGCCTCTAAAGTGATAACAAATGCTTTAAAAGAGTTTGCTTTCTTCAATAGGTTTTTTAAAACTCTGTTTAGTAAGTAGTGCCCGTTAAAGGTCACTCCAGCTGTTCCCCATGATCATGAACTCCAAATGAGTGCCTTCTAAATGAATGAAATTTTACCGTGAAATAATTCTGCTCATTTCTGCCAGGCTTTGTGAATGCTTTGAAAAATTTCAGGAACCCAATCCTGATAAGCTACTAGGAAGCCAACTTCATTATGCGGTTATGGTCACCAATTTTTTTTCCTGGGAATGACATATAAAACCTCTCATCTGAGCAAAATGAGGCAGATTAATGTTCCATAAAACATATACAGTCTGGATTACAAAATCGCAAAAGCTATCTCTTGGCTAGAGAAGCCTTCCCTTTTCAGATGCCTGTAATTTCAAGAGAAATTTCCCCAGAGCTTAATATTTCTTCCTGTTACAAACAGAAAATTCTGCATAATAGAAATAAATCTTGATATAAGGAAATTTTAGTCAACTTTGCTTCCTGGCTAGGAAATATAAGTATAAACTATTATTTTAATTAACCTTTTGCCTATGCCAACTTTATCTTCAAAACTAAAGAAATATTCTCCTCACAAGGTGATGTGGTTTGGCTGTGTCTTCACCCAAATCTCATCTTGAATTGTAGTTCCCATAATCCACATGTGTCATGGGAGGGATCTGGTTGGAGGTAACTCAATCATGGGGGCAGTTACCCCCATGCTGCTTTTCTCATGCTGGTGAGTGAGTTCTCACAAGATCTGATAGTTTTACAAGGGGCTTTTCTCCTTACAAAGTAAAGAGGTAGTGCTCAGCACTACTTCTCCTTCCTGCTGCCATTTGAAGAAGGATGCATTTGTTTCCCCTTCTGCTATGATTGTAAGTTTCCTGAGGTCTAACCAGCCCTGCAGAACTGGGAGTCAGTTAAAACTCTTTCCTTTATAAATTACCCAGTCTTGGGCAGTTCTTTATAGTAGCATAAGAATGGACTAATACACAAGGTTCTCAAAATAAATTGTTATGATAATCACTAGACTTGGGAAATTATACCAAAATAAGTTTCAGGAAATAATTATTTTAAAGTAAAGTGTTAGAAATGATTGGCAGGTTTGCAGGGTCAGTGTCCACATTGGAAGCTGCTGCAATGTGAAACCAATTTGCTCTTCACTCATCTCCTCATCTCCCATCTCTTCCTCTTCTGCAATGCATCTGCTAATCTTCTTTAAATACAGTTTTTATTCTGTCTCTCCCCTACTAAAAATCTTTCAACTGCTGAAAGGACGTATTTTGAGCTTCCATTTGTGTACTTAACGTATCTTTCCAAGGAGAGGATTGGTTTAGATGATCAACCCTTAAGGGGTGAAAAAGGTAAATATAGATAATAAAGGGTTACTTCCTATTTGGAATCCACACATACAGACAAGCTACTGCTAGATTAGCTTTTAGAGACCCCAGTAGGATTAAGAATAATGGGGGGGGGGGGGGGTGTGTGTAGAGGACAATGGAAGTAATATGGTCTCTCCTGGCAACATCTCTGGGGAGGTACTAACAAGCATGTAAGTGGTTCTCACAGGCAAGAAACTGTAGGGGGGTGAAGAGGCTGCAAGTCTTCAAAAATTCACTAATTGGATTATCAATTCTTAAGGAGTTCGCCGTTGTAGCAAACCATGCCTTGGGGCATAAAGTTTAAATGCCACTCAAAGCAGGAGTGAAGAAAAACATTCTTACAGCATTCCTTTTGAGAGGCAGTATTGCATAGGGTCAAGAGCGTGAACTGTATTAGCACACTGCCTGGGTTTGAATTTCAGCTCTGATGTGAACTAACTCTCTGGACTTGGGCAAGTTATTTAAGCTCTCTACTTCCTAGTTTCCTCATCTATATAATATTGATAATAAAGTTACATTTGTTCTAGTGTAGAGATGTAAAATACTTACAAGAGAGCCCGGTATATAGTAAGCACTATGCAATTACTTGCTATTATTGGAAACTATTTATTTGGTGCATATTCTGTTACAAGAACTGTGCTGAAAATTGGGGACAAAATGGGGAGGGATTCAAATTTCCTGTCCTAAAGACTCCTATTCTAATCAGAGTACTTAAAATACAAGGTGGTGAATGCTAAGATAGAGGAGGATATAATATGCCACAGAAGCTCAGGGGAGGAATACTGAAAGCAGAGAAGATTTCTTTCAAGAAGGGATAGCCTGAGACTTGCCATAATGCTCAAGAAGCCCTTGATCAACCTCTCCCCATTCTCCCCCAACAGTCTCTGGTTAACCACTGTTCCACTCTGCTTCTATGATACCAACCTTTCTTTTTTTTTAGATTTCACGTAGTGTGATTATTATCTGTCCTGTGTCTGGCTTATTTTACTTAACATGATGTGATCCAAGTTTATTCATGTTGTCACAAATGATAAGATTTCATTATACCCCATAAATATGTACAATGTGTCAATTAAAACAAAATTTTTAGAGAAACTTCAGTTTTTTGGTTTCTCCCTTGGGCAGATACTTTAGAGGAGTGGGTGTAAAATTTGGGGAGGAAAATTGAGGATGCAAACAGATATCATTTCTGCTTAAGCATTTTCATTAAAATGCCTAAAGAGATCTTGGAAGAAAGTGGGCTGAATCTTAACTGTGCAGTTATTTTTTGTGATTTATTTTCTTATTCTTAATCAACATTCATTTCCAATATACCTTTTGTATTTGTAACTTTATATTCTTTTTCTTAAAATAAGTCCCTCACACCCATATATGCTTTAGGTTCCCCAAATCTGTACTCACTTTACTCAAACCATGAATGGGATTTAGCTAAATTAAGGATCTCGGGGTGAGTTGAAATGGGTAAAAGAGCACTTAATAAAGAGGTCTCATCTTGGGTAAAAGATCCATGAAGTAACACAGAAACTTGGGTAGTTCCAAAGAATTTTACGGATCTATCTTAAGTAGGGTATTTAAACTTTGCTTTCGTTTCTACTCTGTTGTTTAAGAACTTAATTACACAGATATTTGCGTCCTTATTTTAATTAATGTTCAATACTGGACTACTTCTTTTCACTCTTAGAAGAGTAATACTGAGAGAGCAGGCTCAAGGTATGTGGGTCAACGTCTTATACAAGGTGGTAGCTTAAATAAGCATCATCAAGATCCAAAGAGACAATATGGAGGTCTCTTTTTAGTATCTATTGAGCAAAAAACCTTCCCCAGCTTTTGATATTGAACTCTATTGTAAAAAGTAAAGATTCCTCTTTAAAGACTTTCCTCCCCATTTAACTAGGAATAAATAGTAACTTATCTTAGAAGAAAAATTTATTCAAAGACCTGTGCTAACATTCTTAAATGTCTGCTAGCCATTATAAAGCAATCAATGTAGTTTATGTTCTTAGCTCTCACAGTTTGGCCTAAGTATTTGTCCTGGCAGGCTTATACTGGTCCAAGCAAGCATTAGGTCACAGCCTGTTCCTTTTCCTTATTTAAAGGTGTTTTTACCTTTTTCAGCATTCCACAAGTTACTTCCTCCTTCCTTTGTTCTCCTCTACCTTTGCCTCTTTAAAAAGTTCTAAGTTTCTAGCCAATTGGAACAAATACAAAATGTGAGGTCCCGTTCCAGCCAATGGTAACCGGACACAACAGTAGGGTGGATGCTTCAGGTTATAAATAACCCTGTCTCCTTTGTTCAGTGTACTTTCGTGGCAAAACTGCTGGTGAGTGTGCCCTTTCTGCAGAAAGTATAAAAATGGCCTTGCTGAGTAAATTAAATTTATGGTCAAGTGCTATTTCTTTATGGTACTGGGAAACAAGCATTTCAAACATCTATGATAGGTAATACATGAATATGCTTATGTGTATAAGATAATATGCATATAATAATATACAGTACATAAAATGTATGCATACATACTTCTGAGCCTATAGTTCTTAAAATATGCCAAAGTAAAATAAAAGCTCATTGTTCATCTGGATCCATTATTTTTATTTATTTTTGACATGACTTTTTAAATATGAGCAATTTGGATGTATGCATTTTAGTTAGTAAGACTAGCTAATGTACAAAATTACTTTTAAAAGTAAAATAAAGCAATAAAAATAATTTACAAGTATTAAAATTCTCATAATTGGGTAAAGTTCAAATGAAGAAATTCAGTATTTTAAATTGGAACACTTTTAGAACAATATGTTCTCATCTCAGATGTTACACATTTCATTTTTTAAGAGGGAAAAAGAAAAAATGAGAAAAACGAACTCACAAATACCGTGGAATTATAAGTTAATAATGGTTGTTATGTTCTGTGCTTTTGAACCTCTAACTATTCTACCCAAATAGAACATGGCACTTCTCACTCTAGTGTGGTCTGAGGTAAGCCATGGAATCAGGTACCCTCAGAGGCCAGACACATCCTCAATCAATTATGGAGACCAACAACCATTTTTCCTTTCAAATGAGCTTGAGAAGAATTGGGCTGTTTTCCCAAAATGGAGGAAGTAGATGAGAGCTGCTCATTCTCTGAAAAGGAATCATGTTAATGAAATGACAAAGAGTGCTTTGTTCATTTAAATACCATAAAGTCCATCCGAATTGGTAATAGAGTACATAATTGTCTCCTTTATATCTCAGTCAAATCTTTGCTAAGGGGCTGATCTCTTCAGCGCCCTTAATGAGAAAGAAAACTGGAAAGAACTCAGTTTCATGATATTTAAAACCCTTCCCCAGGGCACATGGGCTCCATAACAACTACAAAAATCCATTACTACATAAATATAATCTTTTGAATTTTAAAGCAAACAAATAGAAGTAACATATATCAGAAAAAGTACTGTGCTGCTAAAAAGAAAGTGATATTTAGATTTTATTTATTTGTGTTTTCCAATTACTTTGCAATGACTATGGATATTACTTGGTTAATTACTTTTTAATGACTGTGTTATTAATTCATAAAACTCTAAATAATGTTTGACTACATCTATGTCAATATAAATGCAAAAATAGAGGGAAAATAAAACATATCCATATTTCTGTATATTGAAATTTTTCTTTACATTTTTCTATATTTTGTACATTTTGCATGATAAACATAAATAGCTCTGATTTAATGTAATTTAAAATTCTATAATATCAATAATATTATTCATTATAATATATACCAGAATAAAAATAAATCTTGTTTATTGGAATATTCCTAAGTGCTTGCTGTTTTATTATATCAAATGTGATTATTAGACTGGCTAAAGAAGTTTCATCCAGGTTTTTTTTTTTTTAATTATCTGACCACAGGATAAATGTGGCTCATGGAAATTAATTGGGAGCACCTGTTCCAAGGTAGCTTTCTGACAGAGGAACATCAATCTTCCCATTGCATGTAATTCTTCTTCTGAAGAGACAGAAAAAGTCTGTTTTTGGAAAAGTCAAGATATTTGGCCATGGAACCAGACCTTTCTTTCCAACAGCCTCCGTTAGTGTTTCCAGCTTCATGTAACAAAGAGATGGGTCGATCAAAGTATTTTTAAATGTGAGTCAATTGGGCGGCATTGTTGAAGAAATCCATTCAGAAACTGCAGGTGTATCCCTCCACATTTGAAGTGGGCCTGCGGGATTCAGATGTGATAATGGAAAAGTGGATAAATGACAGCTCTGGGCATCAGTTTCAAGGAAGTGCTCAGCTGAATATAGAAATCAAATGGAAGAAAACAAATAACACTTTGTGGGTCCTCTCCCCTCGAAACTTGAATTGTTCCTTGCTCCTCCGTGCTTCCTGAAAGAAGACAAAAGGTCAACTGGTAACCTTTCATTGCTCTTAGTGCTGGATGACTTTCTTCTCAATTTATACAAACAAACTATAATCACACAGCTCTAAATGACTTGGTTAACAGTCCAAAAATACCTGGTTATTTCACTGATGCTGAATGATTCTCTATTCTTGTATTCTTTTGAGATCATAGTAACTGATGAGTTTGGGAACTTACAGTTCTAGAATTGTTTCCTGTGACTGATCCAGTGGAACTAGAATATCTCAAAAGTATTCCTTCTGCTCCATTCTATAAAGTACAATAGTTCCACCTTATCTGCAGTTTTGCTTACCCACCACCCAAAAAAAATTAAATGGAAAATTCTAGAAATAAACAATTCATGAGTTTTTAGCCATGTACCTTCTGAGTGACCTGGGGAAATCTCCTGTGCTCCTGCTCCACCTCGCCTTGGATACAAATCCTTCTTTTGTCCAGCATATCCAAATTTTCTGCTCACCCATTTGTTAGTCACTTAATAGCTGGCTCAATTATCAGATGGACAGCTGTGGTATTGCAGTGCTTATGTTCGAGTACCCCTTCTTTTACTTCATCATGGCCTCAAAACAGAAGAGTAGTGATGCTGCTAATTTGGATATACCAAAGAGAAACTGTAAAACCCTTCCTTTTGGTGAAAAGGTGAAAGTTCTCCATTTAATAAGGTGAGAAAAAAAATGGTATGCTGAGGTTTCTAAAATCTATGGTAAGAATGAATCTTCTACCTGTGAAATTGTGAAAAAGAAAAAAAAAATCATGCAAAGTATACGTAGGGTTCTGTACTATTGGAGATTTAAGGCATCCGCTGAGGGTCTTGGAATATATCGCCTTTGGGTTAAGGGGGACTACTGTATGCTCTTGACTACCATGGTGGAATTATGCAAGTTCCCCTAGATTAAGGCATGTGTTGTAGGATTAGGTCATAGAGACAGGTGGGCTCAAATACTGATTATTCCACTTAGTAGCTAAGTGATTGGGCTATTTATTTAAGTTTCCTCATCTGTTAATGAAGATAATAGCTCTCACCTTATAGGGTCATTGTGAAAATCAACTACCATATTGTTGATAAATCTCAGCATAAAGTAAGTTTTTATTAATAACTCTTTTATTATTGTTATTACAAGTTTTATCATATCATGAATTCTTAACTTTGTTGAATATCAGTTTTCTTGCCTGTAAAGTGGGAAAAATAACGATTTCCTCTTAGGTATGACAACTGAATGAGCTAACTCTGTAGATACTAGGTACTTAAATGATAGCTGTTTTGTATAACTATTCTTTATTATCACTATTATTATTACTCGAGAACTTTCCAACTTCAGTGTTTCCCAACTTCAGTGTATTCTGTCCTACATTTGTGTGGAAGGAATACAACACTGAATTTAAATAAATAGTGCTATACTTACATGTGTATTTTATTAATAATAACAGCAAAAGATACTTGCATTATACAACTTTCTTTTATACAATATTTATAAAATTGAAATTAATTATTTGAGGCAAAAAAATAGACAAAACAATACCAGTGGTATGGGGGAATGGCAAAATGCACGTGTTTATTCATTAATTCAAGTAGCCCCCTAAGTGCTAGGCACCGTATCAGTGCCATGTAACAGAACTTGCCTACCTGCCAGACATATTTACTGCCCCCAAACTGAAAACCAGCATTGAACACAATGGCATGCAATTGCCTTAACCTTCAAGTTGAGCTGTCTGTTTTATGGCCTCAACAGCATGCATCTTGGTAACAAGGCTGAATATGGCTATAAGCAGATTCCCAACATCACATTCTAATAAAGATCAAAATGAGAGAACATAGCAATTATTCCTCAATTTTCTACATCCTAGTGTGATGGGGAAATGCAGACTATTTCAATGTAAAGAAATCAAACCAATCAATGTGCCTGAATTGCAGTTCTGATCTCTATACAAGGGAAGGGTTAGAAGATTATGGCATTTGACCAAGGGACCATTATAACTTTTGTCACCAACACTGAGCTTGGATTATTATCTAAAGGAAAAGTAAGAGTTAAGAGAAAAAGAAATGTTATTCTGATTTAGATGAAATGAATGAGTTTTATTAATGGGAAACAATAGCTGTGGGAGTAATAATGGCTTTTTTCTACATGTAAGGTAAACCATAGCATATTTTTCATTAAGGAAATGAATTACCATTTCCTTCTATTACAAGAGTAAACAGGGAGGACATCATTTTGCACACTGTGAATAAACAAATAGATAAGAAATAAAGCAAAGTCTTCATGCCTTTCTCTTGCAAGCCCCTTTGTCTGAAACAGCACAACACAGCTTGTCTCATGCATGGTGACAAAGAAGCAGAAGGAAAGTCTTACCAAAAATGCAGACATCAGTTACAATGTCATTTGATCTTGTCCTTTGAGATATGCTTTTTTGAAATGCCTCTGCAGTTCAGCACTGCATCAGCAAAACAAAGTCCATGAACACAAAAACTGAATCTATAACCATGCAGCTGTATGTGAAGCTGTGAAAAATGTCTAAATGTGTTCAAGAAACATTTTGATGTACATTAACCTAAACTTCCTGTATGAATATTATCAATTATTCATGACATAAATTATGCAACAGAACTGTCAGTGGATACTTGATAGAATATACAGAATGAAATACATATATATAATTACAGATATCATGCATATATGTTAACATATTCATGCATATACTTTTGTACACATATTCATGCATATAAATACCCAATCACAGAAACATATATTCACATATATGCGTATATAACACATTCATGTAATAAATATATATATATCCATGAATACACATATTTACACCTACATACACACATACATAAATGAGGCAAGGCGGTAGAATCAAAGAGCACTGAACCAACCATGCTTGGAAACCTGGATTCTAGCCCCTTCATGTGGGTCACTTACTCCTGCTTTCAGGACTTCTATTGCCTCAGTGTTTGGACCAATGTCCCATTTCAGTATAAAATTCTTTCATTCTGTATCCCCTCAGCCCCTGTCTTACCAGATGTGGTACAGATGTCTTGTGTAGGATGAGCCAAGGTCATCAACCTTGGGAACTTGTAAGTGTTGATTTGGAGGGGTGAGAAAGGCATTCTTCCTAGCTCGCTTAGCTCCTATTCACATATCAAACTTTCTCTGGGCTGTGCCTGCAGACTTTTGTTAATATCTCTTTGGATCTGTTCTCCTAAATGCTAGAAAAGTGATCCTGGTTCTTTCTGTGAATGAGTTCTCATCTGAGGGCTCACCCAGAAGTGAGCTACCAGCTCTCTTCATTTGAGAAGAGTGAATAGCTAATTATTTTATGACATAAAATAGAGTCAAAATTAAGTTACTATGTTTTTGTGCTATTTTTTAATTTTCACTATACTCTAAATGTTAACAGATGAAAGCCTAATTGGAATTTTCCAATGGAAGTCTCATTTTTCATAGCTCAGGCTGGGAACAAACGCCTCTATTTATGTGTTAACTTTTATTTGATGTTTTTTGTCATTGTGTTTATTACTTCTTTGGATATTAGTTAACATTTATTGAAGCCTTACTGTAAGGGAGCTATTCAATTATCTTATTCAATTTTCGTAACTATCTATTATAATTATCCCAATTTTAGAGATGAGAAAAGTTAAGCACAGAGAAATTAATTAACTTGACTAAGGTCACACAGTTAGGTGTGCCAGAGCTGAAATTTGAATTTGAGTGGTCTGTCCCTATAGTCTGTACTATTAACCAAGATACTCTACTGCCACCATTGTAACGTTTGCCAGTAGGACTATTATAGGTACCAAAAAAAAAATCCTATCTCAAACCCATATAGTATATCCGAATATAAAGTCGTCTTGTAATGTATGTCTACACATTGAGACTTCTTGACAAATACAGTAACTAGCAGTGTGACCTTGCAGAAATTATTAATTGTTTTTGCTCCTTTTTCTTCAACTCTAAAATGGTTATAACAATAGTTGTTTACCTTGTTGGGGCTCAGAAACCAATACCTCAAAATATGTTGCTCTGGCATGCCGAAGTATAGAAGCACCTTTAAGGTCTCCCTCTGACCTTCCTCTGCCTTCCTGTTCTCGGATCCTCTTTATTTCCCAAAAGGGGCTTTCTCTGAAATTTCCCTATTTGGCTGAGAAAACTTCTTATAAATTAAAGGATATTATCTTAAAACCCTCTTCTTAGGGATCTTATTAAATAACCAGGAAGGATTAATACTGGAGAAGAGGAGAGACTGGAAATTGTTACCACATGCAGACAGACTTTTCTTCTATTCTTCCAAGGGCAGTTATGAGAAATTACTTGGAGAACTGTTCTTGCATAATAAGGCAACCTTTTTTCACAATGCTGTTCTGCCCCACACCCTTCTCTAACTTGTCCACAAGTTATTATTTGTTCTTTGGTCTCATTCAGCATCCAAAGATAATCTTTTACAAATCATTATCTTGTCCTTGGGTCTATTCATTCACTTTCCTCTCTCCAATGAAGAGGATATGTAAGCATCAATCATCTGGCCCTTTTCGAGTTTTTAATATTGTTTGAATGACTCTTATGCACCTAATAAATTTGTCATGCTTGTCTCTTATCAAACTCTCTTTTGTTATAGGAGTTTTGGCCATGACCATTTATGAGGAGAAAAGGGATCACCCCCCTTTTTGCCCCTACAATCTTATACAGATGTTGTAAGGGTTATATGAGACAGTTTACATAAAATATTTAGTACCTTGCCTAGCACATAGTTAGTGCTCAACTAAGGCGAGTTATTATTACTATTAGCAGTAGTGTCATACAGGAGATAATTTAGAATTTGTTATTAGAGAGAACTGGATTTGAATCTTGGATTTGCCATCTATGTATTTCAGTTACCTCTTCAGCCTTGCTGGTATATTGCTACTTGTTTTGTAGTGTCATTTTATATGCTTGTGTGTATATGTATACATACATGCTTGTGTGTATATGTATACATACAAGTGTGTGTGTGTCTGTGTGTGTGTGTAATACTTATGGGGACAAGAGAGAGAGAGAAACATTAATGTTGAATAACTGCTGGGAATTTCTTGTCTCACACTTAAAATGATAATCCAATTTGCATGCACATAATATATGGATGTGAATTTGTTGATCAGATTAATATTATAAGAGGGTAAAATAGGAAACAACTTAAATACTGAAAAATAAAAAATTATTTAAATGGGTATTAATATACCTGTATAACAGAAACAACTTAAATACTGAAAAATAAAAAATTATTTAAATGGGTGTTAATATACCTGTATAACAGAAAGTTATACAACCATTAAAATTATGTTTAGGAGGAATATGTAATCTGAAAAATCTTTACAGCAGATTTTTAATTAAAGAAAAGAAAGCAGGCTACAGGGTAGGCTGTGAATCATAACTCCAAAGTAGAAAAAATGTGTACAAATAGACATAGAAGAATATATGCAATAAGAAACATTCAGAATGAAATGTTAACAGTGGGTATTTCTGCAAGTTGCCATTACCAGCAGTCTTTATTTTCTATGTTTACTTATGTGTTTATGTGATTTGTGTATCACATTAACATAGTTTGTGTTTGAAATACTACTACTACTAATAATGATAACTAATAGGTGTTATTTTATAAAGTAAAACAAAAACTCAGTGGTTTGGAGAAAGAAAAAATACCTAATTACCTCCCTTTTCAATCCAGTCCTTCAGTTCTGCTCCAATCAGACAAACCCACACAGAAACACATAGCCTATCATCCATCACCTCCATCTGTTTCTCCTTTTCTGTCTGCTTAGCCACATGCTTCTACTGAAGACTGTGTCTATGCCAATTTTCCAAAGCTTCTTCCGTCTCAGGCCATTGCTGATACTTCACCTTTTACTTTCCAATCTGTTCTTTCCATCACCAGTGTTTAATTTTCCTATCATGTGCGTTTAAATGATTATTAGCTTTCTCTTTCAGGAAAGAACTCCATCTCCTCTCATTTGTCTTACTCAAAGGTGACTCACAGAAAACTTGATACCAAGTTGTTGCTTCATGAACACTCAGGATTGGCCAGCTTCATTTCATGATCGGTCTAGGTTCCTTGCTCTAAATCTTCCATCAGATCAGTAACATGAAGGAAAGTGGAGCTTTAAGTTGCACAGTCTCCCCCTTATTGCTTGAATCTAATGCTGCCGTCACACAACAATGAATCTTTCACCTGGGGCAGAGAATAAGAATTAATGAACATTTGTAATCCAAAAATCAATGCTACCTCCACAATATATCTACTTGCAGTTGGGTCATTCTCTTTACCGGTTATGTTTTAAACGTATTGGACACACAGTAACATGTGCCAGGCATGGATTATGATGGAATCTGTAACTGTTTTGAGAATGTGCTTTTTTTTCTTCCTTTTAAATAAGAATGCCAACTCCTGAAGCACAATAGCCAGTGGAAGTGGCAGAGTAGTCTAGCTGAGATCTCTGCATATGAAGTCAGGCAAACTGGCTGTGAGACCTTTAGGGTATTTGTTCCTGCTATAGTATGAATATTTGTTTTCTCCAAATCTTTTTTTTTTTTTTTTTTTTTTTTTTTTTTTTTTTTTTTTTGAGACTGAGTCTCACTCTGTCACCCAGGCTGGAGTGCAGTGGCCGGATCTCAGCTCACTGCAAGCTCTGCCTCCAGGGTTTACGCCGTTCTCCTGCCTCAGCCTCCCGAGTAGCTGGGATTACAGGTGCCCGCCAGCTCGCCGGCTAGTTTTTTGTATTTTTTGGTAGAGATGGGGTTTCACTGTGTTAGCCAGGATGGTCTCAATCTCTTGACCTCATGATCCACCCATCTCGGCCTCCCAAAGTGCTGGGATTACAGGCTTGAGCCACCGCGCCCGGCCTGTTTTCTCCAAGTCTTACATTGAAATTTGATCCCCAGTGTTGTACGTGGGGCTTAATGGGAAGTGTTTGGGTCGTGGGTGTGGATCCCTTATGAATAGATGAATGCCCACCCTGGAGGTGTGATGAGTGAGTTCTCACTCTTAGTTACCATAAGAGCCTGTTTTTTAAAAGATCCTGTCACCTCTCCATGATCTCTCTTGCTTCCTCTCTCAGCGTGTGATCTCTGCACATGCCAGCTTCCCTTCACCTTCCACTCTGAGTGGAAGCATCCTGAGCCTTTCACGAGATGCCAAATCTTCTAATCAGCAGAACTGTCAACCAAATAATTTTTTCTTTATAAATCTTTCAGTCTCAGGTATTCCTTTATAGCAACACAAAATAAATTTAGACAATTCCTCTCTGATTTTTAACTTCCTCATCTCTAAAATGGAGATAATAACACATTCTTTAAGGTATCTTTTTAAAGCCCAAATGAAATAAGATTTAAAATACTTAGCAGAATGGCTGACATAAAACAGGATATTCTTGATTATTAACTGTTATAGTAGGCAGTGAGGTGGTCCCCACAAAAATATATGTCCATATTCTAATCCCCAGGATTTGTAACCATTACCTTATATGGCAAAAGAATGACTATGTGTCTTATAGGGCAAAATATGTTATTAATCTAAGGATGCTGAGAGGAGGAGCTATCCTGAATTATCCTAGTGTGAGGTAAATGTGATCACATCCATCCTTATCAGAGAGAGGTGGAAGAAATTTGGACACAGACACACAGAGAAGAAGACAGACAGACAGAAGAAGAGTAGGTGATGTGAAGACATAGAGAGAGATTGAAGTGATAGGCCCACAAGCTAAGGAATTCCTGCAGCCACCAGAAGCTGGAAGAGGCAAAGAACAAATTATCTCCATGAGGCTTCAGAGGGAGCACAGCCCTGCTGACACTGTGATTTCAACTCAGTGAAACTGATTTCAGATTTCTGGCCTCTAGAATTAAGAGAATATAAATTTATGTTCTTTTAAGCTACCAGATGTAGTACTTTGTTATGGTGGTAATAGAAAACTGATACAGATTTTATTTTGTTTTGCTTTCTTTTGAGACAGGGTCACACTCTGCCACCCGGACTGGAGTACAGTGGCACGACCATGTCTCACTGTAGCCTCGACCTCCTGGGCTCAAGGAATCCTCCTACCTTAGCCTCTCAAGTAGCTGGGATAGTACGTGACAGTAGCCACCAGGTCTGGCTAATTTTTTATTTTTTTATAGAGACAGTGTTTTGCCATGTTACCCAGGCTGGTCTCGAACTCCTGGACTCAAGTGATCCTCCCATCCCGGCCTCCCAAAGTGCTCAGATTATAGGCACCAGTCACCACACCAGGCTCAGATTTTTTATATTTGCTGTAATAAATTTCTAAAAATGTAGAGATGGCTTTGCAATTGCATAGTGATAGAAATTGGAAGAACTTGAGGAAGCATGATAATAAACACCTCACTTCTCTGAACAGACTATTTGTAGAAATATGGACATTGAAGGAGATTCTGGTGAGGGCTCAGAACAAAGTCAGGAACAAGGTAGGGAAGTATTCTATAGTTTTCGAGAATACATGTGCTGTCATAAAAAGAATATTGGTAGAAATACGAACGTTAGAAGCATGACAGGAGAGGGTTCAGCACCAGGAATAAGGAGCATGTTAGTGGAAACTGGAGGAAAAGGGATCCTTATTATATGCTGGTAGAAAAGTCGGCTTAATTGTGTCCTACAATTTTTGTGTCAAAAGCAGAATTTATAAGCAATGAACGTGGATATTTAGCTAGGGAGATGACCAGGTCTGCTGTCAAAACATGCAAACTGGTTTCTTCTTGATGCTTATTGTAGAATGCAAGAGAGAATAAATGGATTGAGAAAGGAACTGTCAAGCAGAAAGAAATGAGGATTTAATAATTTTGGAAATTTACAACCTATCAGGATTAAAAAGAAACCTAACTAATATTGAGACTAAGCCTCACCGTTAGAAAAAAAAAAATGCTCTGGAGAGAAAGCCAAGGATGTGACTGGACAGCAGTTTAATAATTGCAGATGTGTGATTTCTGAACTCACTCAACCATCTCAACAGAAGCTAAGAAGAGTTGGGGTTATCCAGGAAAGGCCTATGGAGTATGCTGTTGTCTAATTATATGAGCCCCTGTGAGAAACATGTGAGACCCACAAGGTTTTGGGAAATATTATATCAGCAGAAACACTGCCAGATTGGCCCAAAAGGGACATACATGGGACATAACGAAGGCAGACTGTCAGACTTCTGGGATTTTATAGGCAGAAAATGGGCTGATAGAACTAGTTGGCTACAAACATGTATTATCCTTCAAAAAAAGAGAAGAATGACTCTCAGGGCAGAGCCTTGGGTACAGAGGGCAAAGCTCCAGACCCAGAGATCATAGCTTCAAGCAGCAGAAAATAATTGTCAGGTCTTGAAACCTAATGAAATTTTCCTTGCTGGATTTTGAACTTGCTTGGCATCAGTGACCACTTTCTTTCTTCCATTTTCTCCCTTAAAATGGCAATGTCTATAACTATTAACTATATCTGTCCCATCACTGTAATTTGGAGGCAGATGACTTTTTTTTTTTCGAGGTTCTCATGTCCACAGATGGAGAGGGATTTTGGTATCCTATCTATTGGCCCAGTCAAGTTAACACGTAAAACTAACAATCACACATGCATCCTTCAAAGGGAAAGGAAGAGGGAGTCGAGATAGAAACAAAAGGAAGGACATACACAGAGAAGGCAAAATAAAGAGAGCAGCAAAGATCGGAATGATGCAACTACAAGCCAAGGAATGCTGCGGGTTGATGGCACCTACCAGAAGTTAAAAGATAGGCATGCAGCAGATTCTCCCTTACAGCCTTTGGAGGAAGCATGACCTTGTCAACACTTTGAGTTTGGACTTCTGGCCTTCATACTTAGGAGAAAATACATTTCTGTTGTTTTACACCTCCAGGTTTGTAGTAACTTGTTACAGCAACCTAGAAAACAAATAAAACTCTCTTAGCTCTTGGTAATCCCCAGAAAGTAGAATAGGTATTAGCCCAGAGTAAGCATAAAACCTTACTGATAATGTTATGTCCTGATTTATAATTCATTTCTGAGGATACTGTGTGTGCTCAGTAAATACTTTTTGACTTGAATAAAAGTCCCAAAATGTGCAAATAGCTGTCATGGACATCTCTAAAATAGCCTCAGAGAATGTTTCTAAAATGTCCCTCTCTTCCTCTCTTCTAAACACTCATTTCAAGTAAACACTGCTTCAAAAACAAGTTTAAAATGCAACTTGATTGATGGCTCATCAGCAGCAAATAATCACATTCAAAGCCACATATTTACATGGTCAATACCCAAATTAAACATGAGATTTCCCTGAAGTCATTCTATAAACTTGTTAGATCGAAAGTCACTTATGCACTTCATTTCGGGGAAGGAGGTCACCCAGCCTGCAGAACACAGATTATTCATGGCATGAGGAAATTCTTTGTTTTGCTGGGTTAGGCTTGGATCAGAATTGCGGTAAACCTCTTGGCTAGTAGCAGAATGTTGACTAAAGCTCTGTCTTCCACTAGCGCGGAGGAGAAAGCCCCGTCAAAACCTATAAGAAATCTTTTTCTTGTTTCTAATCATCTCAAACACTGCTGAATACTTTATCTCTCACAGGAGCAGACTTCTTTGTTCTCACAGTTACAAAATGAAGGGGAGGGCGAGAGCAATCTGTTCTCAGCCAGAAGCAAATGAGGTTTTGCAAGATAACCAGGGGCACAGAGACTTCTCCCATACCTGGTAAAACATTGTATCTAGGGATGCCCAACCCCTGGCACGTTGCTTTCATCTGGACCTGTGCCAAGATCCCGAACAAACCTAAATAGGAAACTCAAAACCAAGCAGAGAAAATAACTGAAATCCAGGAGGAGTTGGTTTATGAAGCCCAATTAGATAACCTAAATATTGCACTCAAAAGGTGACTAAGTCAAGACTTGAGAAGCATCAGCATAAATCAGAAGGATGTGAGTGGTAAAACTGGCAAGGTGTAGACAAAATGCAACGGGAATAGTCAATGCATAGAGAATGTATTTTCAAAAAAGAGGTTAAATGGCAGTGCAAAGAAAACTTTACTCGTAAAACCTCAGTAAAACCTCAGTATCTCTCTTTTTAAGATGGTATTTTTAGGTTGTTAGCTTCCAAAAACCTTGGTAAAACCTCTGTATCTCTCTTTTTAGATTGTATTTTTGGGTTGTTAGCTTCCAAAAACCTTAGTAAAACCTCAGTATCTCTCTTTTTTTAAGATTGTGTTTTGGGTTTCCAGAAAATACTGTCATATTATGAAGGCCATACTACCAAATTTTTAGGAAATATTCTATGCTAGGTATTACATTAAATATTTTGTTTGTCTCTAACATCCCTACAAGATGAAGTCAGATAAAGATAGATATTAAGACAGAAAGATTAAAGGACTTGTTTCAAATCATACAGTTCATAATTGCTGGAGCAAAGATAAGAATTCAGGTCTATATCTTTCTATTAGATCATGCTACTCTTTAGTCAAACACGCCAAACTACTCTTCACCAACAATTAACATTTTCTTTGTAATATCATCAGTAGGCAAATGAGTCTTGTTACCAGCACTCTGTTCAAATATATGTGGAGTGAAATAATAAAGCACTTGAACTAAGGGAGATTTTATTCAATGTTTTAAAAGAGATTCTCTCAGCACCTAGTATCCCTAGTTACTCCCTTCAACTTCTTGAGGAGGATTATTTCTCCTTGTCTCTACAGGCCTAAAGAAAGCCAAATCAGATGTATTAAAGATGCCTTTTCAACTTGTGGGAATCTGCAGTATGCTTAGCTCTTTGCTGGGATGCTGTTACAAAAGGAATAAATGAATTACTGAAGTCCTTGCTCTCAGGAACTTATGATGAACAGGGAAAGAGTAGAACTTCACAAAATTATTAGGAAGTGCAACACAGAAGTCAGTTTAGGTCAGAGCTTTCTCTCATTATGATTCCACATTCTATTGCTTTGAACATGTTCATTTGTCCCATCTGGAAACCAAACATGAACTGTTTCTTATACTCTAATGGTCCCCTTGGGTTTACACCGGTTTCCACTTTATCTGCTCTAGTAGTAACCTCTCTCTGTTAGGCAGTAGGACTTTTGCAGAATCCTTTACAATATGAGGGAATAACATGAGTCAATTATTTATAGTTAAGGTGCATTGAAAACATTTCAAAATGAACATAGTGCAGAACTTGCTGGATATAGAGAATGAAGAGAAATAAGAGGTTTGCAGAAAAGTTTAGGGTGAGGAATTGAGAAAGAAAAGAGAGCTATTAGAGGATGATAGGTTAGAAGAAAGAGGGAAAAGAAGATTTTACAAAGCATTAATTTAAATTTTGAATGGACAGTTTTCCTTTTCTGAGAAATGCAAGTTAATGGATATGCTACAGTTTGCACTACTTCTGGCTCCTGGGCTGAGTGAATGTCACTAGGATTCTCAGAAACTCTACTACATGGGTGCCAGCTTACATTCAGGTTACATGTATGTAGCATTGTCTATGTGGAAGCACCATTCTAGGCACTAAGTATACAATAGTGATCAAGGTTGGTGATACGGTTTGGCTGCTTCCCCACCCAAATCTCATAATGAATTGTAGCTGCTATAATTCCCACATGTCATGAGAGAGACCTGGTGGTAGTAATTGAATCATGGGGTGGGTTTTTCCCATGCTGTTCTCGTGATAGTGAATAAGTCTTATGAGATCTGATGGTTTTACAAAAGGGCAGTTCCCCTGCACACACTATCTTGCCTGCCACCATGTAAGATGTGCCTTTGCTCCTCCTTCACCTTCCACCATGATGGTGAGGCCTCTCCAGCCATGTGGAACTGTGAGTCCATTAAACCTCTTTTCTTTATAAATTACCCAGTCTTGGGTATTTCTTCATAGCAATATAAAAATAGACTAACACAGCTGGCATAGTCTCCAGCTCCCAAAGAATTCAAATTCCAGTGAAAAGTCAATGACAGAAATTATCACCATAGTAGGACTGTAATATGTGAGGATGTATGGTGCTTTCTAAATATGGCACTGTTTATTCCTCAGACTAATCTTGTGAGATTTGTGTTATCAATTCTGTCTGATAGTGAAAGAACTCGACTCAGAGAGTCCAGATTCTGTTCAGTGGAGATGCATATAATGAATAGCAGAGCTGGGATTCAAAACATAGATCTTACTGAGTCTAAAAGCCTTCATCTTGGCAGTGGAACATAGTCAATGGCTAAGAGACAAGAAACAATGGAGAGCTTAGAACTAACCCTTCGGAGATGCTGACAGTCCTGGGTTTGGAGAGGAAATGCTGGTCAGGGGCTAAATAAGGTGCTCAGGATGTCAGAAAGATGTGGGACAAAGTAATACAAGGTGGTATAATATTTCTGAAAGCTGAAGAATTGACATTATCAAATAATATGGAAAACCTCAGGATGTAGTCAATAATCCTTTATTTTTGGCAATGCTAATATTGAAAGCATAGATTTCAGGTGGGTGTTGAAGTCTCCAATGGCCACCAAAACTGCAGGGCTCTAAAAAGATGTTATGTTTTGAGAAAAACTTAAATGTGAGGCAGACCTTTTATTCAGTTTTTTTAAAAAAAGTTATTGCAAAGAGAATCACTAAAATGAACCGGCATTTTTAAATATTAAAACAATGAGGTTTGTTGGTAGGTATCTAATGGAGGAAAGAAAAAGTCAGTTGAAATGGCGATATTGAATAATGCCACCTGGCACACAACTTCAGGGGGCGCCATTCAGTTTGAGCTGTGTTTCAAGGCATGTGTTATTCATAGATCACAAAGTGAATGGTGCCCTCTAGAGCTGTGCAATGGGCATCCGTGCAACTATGTTGCTGTGAGAGGGAGTAACGTGTCATAAAAATCAACATGAAAGAATAGGAAAAGCATAGTCTTGGTCTTTAGAAATGTTACTGTGTGTCCTTGCATACTTCACTTTATTACCTGGGCATCAATATATATAAAATTGCAAGACCTGAATGGGTGAATTGTATTAAGAGCACTAGGAACACAAATTCACATTTGTGCTGTGTTTACAAACCTCTCTTCACAATTACAATTACATTTAATATAATAAAATCTATGATGACGTGTTATTATATTTGTCTTATTTTTCTCATTTTTATTCTTTTTTTTTTTTTTTTTTTTTGAAAAATAGAGACGAGGTTTCGCTATGTTGCCCAGGCTGGTTTCAAACTCCTAGCTCAAGCACTCCTCTCACCTGGGCCTCCCACAGTGTTAGCATTACAGGTGTGAAGCCACAACACCCGGTCCATCTTATTGTTTTCATAATAAGCTTTTAGTTTTTAACCTGAAGTTCAGCAAGTTCAACCAACTTGACTGTGTTCAAACAACTAGTGACTACTGGTGGCCAAAATAAAATTTCCTAACAGCAAACCCTGTGTAGAAGGGGATGATGTCTAGGAAAGTGATGGAGAATTGGTGACACATTCACATTCTTGTTATGATCTATTTGCAGGTATCTTCTAAGAACATTTGCTTCCCAAACCAGATAAACCCTTTTTTACTCATTAACCATTGGGATTTTTGTTCAAAGGCCCATGAATTATTGCTATTTTAAATTTGCAAGCAAATTTATAATCGGATTCCTGATGTCCCAGCACCCATAAATATTTTATAATAATTGTACAAACATTTACATTAAGGTTAGTGTAAAAGCCTTAGTAAAACTGTCAAAGCAATTTAAACAGAAAAATATGATTAGGGTGTACTTTTTACTTTTTTCCCAATAAATACAACTTGTTTTATGACATTACAGGACATGAATGATTAAAATAGGGAGACCCCCATCTCTACCAAAAAAAAAGAAAAAAAGAAAGAAGAAGAACAAGGAAGAGGAGGAGGAGGAAGAGAGGAAGAAAAGAAAAAATATTAGTCCATTGTGGTGGCACACACCTATAGTCCCAGCTACTTGGGACGCTGAGGCCAGAGGACCCCTTGAGGCCAGAAGTTTGAGGCTGCAGTGAGCCATGATAATGCTACTGTGCTCCAGCCTGGGAGACAGAGTGATACCTTATGTGAAAAATAAATAAATAAGTATTGGTAAAATAGGATAACATTCAAGCCGTGTGAAATGGAGGCCTAGCACTTACAGAGGTAAGCAATCTTATTTAGTTGAAAAAGCAGCAGTGCTTAGCACCACCATACCTTGCTATGAATTGCTGCCAGGTCCTTTAACATCTGTGGGTTTTGGAACAACCGATTTACCCTCTATGTGGCTCCATTTCCTTACACATGAATTGGAGGTAATACTTACTTCACTAAATTGTGTGACAGTTTAGTGCTATAAGTATGTGAAGTACCTGATAGAGCATGGCAAATGGTGGTATCTGAGTTGGGAGTAGTCATGTTCATTAATACTAAAAGTTTTACAGGACATTTTTAAACTGTGTATTCATCTATTATATTTCAAGTGATGTTTAATTTAAAACTTTTTAGTTTGACGTTATTGCAACAGAGACGTGTTTCCCATATGACCACATATATTCCTTCTAAGTGTTATATGTTGCAGATTATTCTTGCACAAATATGAGACAGCTAATTTAAATTCATACTATTGATTATGTATACGGAGACAAGGTTTATTAAAATTGGCTGGTTGACTTGATTATATCGATTTGCGTTTAGGGATCTGTGGTCGATAAATTAGATCTGCGATTTCTTCCTTTCCTGAGTTTTACAGGCTTTGATCAATAATTTAGAAGCAGTTTTCTTTTAAAAGACATGCACTCAACATAAGCTTAACTGAACGACACAGACGTTAATAGAACTTTTCTGGCTTTCCAAGCCGTGATTTTATTTAAAACTGAATGGACATGAATCCCCTCTCATTTGTCAAATATAATTTAATCATGAATTATGTTATGGTTGTTGAAAGTTATATGTAACAGTGGGGATGATCTGGGCGTGAATCCTAGCCTTGCTATTTACTGGTGTGTGTCCTAACACAAGTTTCTCAGCTTCTCCAAGCTTCTGTCTGTTCATTGGGATAATGGGCATAATAATACTTAACTAAGAACTTTGTCCGAATAATTAAATAAAGTTTTATATGTACGTGTGTGTGTGTGTGTATGTATGTGTGTGTGTATGTATGTATGTGTGTGTGTGTGTGTATATATATATATATATATATATATATATTTTTTTTTTTTTTGAGACAGGGTCTTACTCTGTCACCCATGGAGTGCAGTGGTACAATCACAGCTCACTGCAGCCTCCACCTCCCCAGGCTCAAGTGACTCTCCTACCTCAGCCTCCTGAGTAGCTGGGACTAGAGGTGTGTGCCACCATGCCCAACTAATTTTTTTGTGTTTTCTTTTGTAGAGATGGGGTTTTGCCATGTTGGCCAGGCTGGTCTCGAACTTCTGGGCTCATGCAATCCACCCACCTAGGCTTCCCAGAATGCTGGGGTTATAAGTGTGAGCCACTGTACTCAACCAAACTAACATTTTATTTTTTTTTTAAATCATAGTATCTAGCATGTAGTAAAGCCTCAATAATTGCTACTTTCATTATGGTTATTACTATTTGTATTGTTCCATGAGTTTGAAATACTTACCAAATGTCTTTAGAAAATTTCTGAAAATAAAAGCCTTCCAGGAAAGTATTTTTATTTTCTAGTTAATAAAATTTTATGTTTGAGGATTTTTTAAGGTAAATAAAATAAAAACCATTTTTAGTTTCTTTTTTTTTTTTTTTGGCTTAGAACACTTCAAAAAACAACAGAAACGGTACCATAGATTCATTAAAAAAAAATTGTAACATTCTTTCAAATGTTTTATTGAAGTAAAATAATTACAGAAAATTGTTATAAAGACACTGGTGAAGCCATGAGGCAGATAAAAAGGAGTTTGAATACTTTGCAAACTCCCGATCCCCCATTTTGTAGAAGAGAAAAGATAAGGTTACTAAGAGCAGAATATAGAGGCATATAATGTTGTTGACATGAATCATGTTGGCAGCTTTAGGAGCTCAAAATGCTTCTTGTTTCCTTGGCAGAGATAGTAATATTGTGAAGCAAGAGTTTATTGAAATTATGAAATAAGAGTTTTTCATGCAATTATGAGGAATTTGCTGAGGACAAGTAAGGAGAAGGCCAATTCCAATTGGCAAATCCTCTGGTCACTGGCTTCAACTAATAAGGACAAGCAAAAGCACAGGAAGTCATTTCCCTTGTACAAAGATCATTGCAATGAGCTGGGAACTGGTGCTTTCTGTGGCTCACACTGAGTAGGTCTGAGGAGATATAGAATCAATAAAACTTTAAACATAGTAAGTACTAAATGAACACTTAATGAATTGAAAACTGACTAGAAAGCCAGCTATGAAGACATATTCTAGAACCACTGGCTGGGGAGGAAAAAAATCAGATCACCAAATAAAGCACAAGCTGGAATAATCTCTTTAGTTGACATCTGACTTTTTTTTTTTTAAAGAATAAAGCAGTACATTTCCACTGTGGAATTAGAAAATGCAGAAACAAAAAAATATGATTTAAATGATAGTAGTCTATGATTTATCACCTGATGCAGCCACTGACTAGCTTTGTGATTTCAAGTGACTTAATTAAGCCTTCTTAAGTCTCACTTCACTCAATGCATGCAATCATAATCCCTTCTTAATGTTTTCATGGGGATAAATGAGATAATATGTAGCTTAGCACAAAATCTGGCACATAATAATTGAGTAGCAAAATGGGTAGATTTAATGTTAAAATACTATATTTTACAAACATATATCTAGTCTTTGTTTCATTGTATGGATCACAGATTTCAGAGTTCATTTCCTGGGTATATATTTTTATAACCTGCTCCCTCCATTTTTATCATAAGTACTTTCAGACATCAAAACAATCTCTTTATAAATATCACATTGAATGGATTCATAATAGGCTATCATAAGACTTTACCAACTTTCTTCAATTATAATATCTTTTATTGATAGAAATTTAGGTTGTTTCCTAACCTCTCATAAATAAAGCTATACAAAAATATGTCCATCAGATTTACACTAATGATTCCTCCGGTACCTTGAACCCCTACTCCTTCCACATCCACTTCTCTTTTTTCACCTCTATCAATTCCACTTTAACCACACAACTTGGCCACATGCTTAAAACATTTTATTGATGTAGAAAGGGGTATGGTAGATTCAGCTTTCAGTCCTGTCTCTTAATGTCATTCAACTTTACTGGGCCTCAATTTTTCTCCTGCAAAATGATCTCTGTGTCACTCTCAAGCTGAAAATTCTGCTATTTTATGTCTTGAACTTTTGCTTTTATAAAGGAACATGTATCATAAAAAGACCATTAAAATACAAGTCACCAAACCCTCTCAGTACTGCCTCTAATATATGCGACTGGATGCCAATTCCTTTACCAGATACCAATACCTTTACTAATACCTAGCCTTCCGAGTGTCGCTCACCTGTTTACTCCCATCAAGGGGCCCTGTTGACTCACTGGGACCCTCCATCTATCATTTTGAAACCCAAGGTTGACAGTCATGGAGGCACCCTTCCCACTGAGGCACAGCTTACAATACCAGGAACTGCCTGGTCCCCACTTTCATCTCTAACCTCCTCTGAAGCTGCCTTTCTCTGACTCACCATGCTCTAGCTACAGTGGTCTTTCTTTTGTCTTTTATTATGCCAACTCGTTTCTTGTCTCAGGGCTTTTTCACATCTCTTTGCTCTGTCTGACCTGTCATTCTCTTCCATCTCTTTGCATGATTACCTTTTTATTCTTTCTTTGGTGGTAATGAAAATATCACCTTCTCAAAGCCCTCCCCTGCCCACAGCATAAAAAGCAGCCCTCCCCTTCCCTGTTCTGTGACATAGTCCCTTATTGCTCAGTCACTGTATAGCAATGATTATAGTCTGAATTTATTAACTTATTTATTCATGAATATTTTTCTTCTTTTTTGTTCTTATTTTGGTCTCTGCTCTATAATGCAAGCTCCATGAAAGCAGGGACTATAGCTGTCCTGTTCTTCATTATAGCGTTAGTCTCCACTATGCCATGTGCCTGGTATATTTTTTCTGTACTCAATATTTTTTTAATAAATGAAAAAGTATTAGTTGGCCAGATTTCTGCAGAAATTCTGTAAACAAAGCAATCAACATGAAAGCAAACAAACCAAAAACCCTAACTCAGCCTTGCTTAAACCTGAATAAAATAAGAAATATCAGGCATCTTGGCCGGGCGCGGTGGCTCAAGCCTGTAATCCCAGCACTTTGGGAGGCCGAGACGGGCGGATCACGAGGTCAGGAGATCGAGACCATCCTGGCTAACACTGTGAAACCCCGTCTCTACTAAAAAAAATATAAAAAACTAGCCGGGCGAGGTGGCAGGCGCCTGTAGTCCCAGCTACTCAGGAGGCTGAGGCAGGAGAATGGCGTAAACCCGGGAGGCGGAGCTAGCAGTGAGCTGAGATCCGGCCACTGCACTCCAGCCCAGGTGACAGAGCGAGACTCCGTCTCAAAAAAAAAAAAAAAAAAAAAAAAAAAAAAAAAAAAAAAAGAAATATCAGGCATCTTTTAATATTTGTGAAATGTTAGCTTTCTCCTTCCATTAAACCTAAACTTCACCATCTTGCAAATGGCCAGAACACCTAGTAGATCAGCCTTCACCTTGATAGAGGAAGAATATAGAGAAAGGACTTCAACAGAACTGAAGTCAGGATGAGCACAGCAATCTTCAGTGTACTGAGTGATTTATATGTACAGACTACTTCTAGGTTACCTACATGCCACTGAATTTCAACTAGGCCCCTTACAATGTTCCTGCTTGAGAAAAACACCACAGTTCTGGATGCATCACAATATTAAATTCCACTAGATACGTGGCTTTGAAAAACACACACATCTTCCACATTAATGATTCAGGTGACTATATCAAGAGAATTGCCTTTTACACTGCAGCCCTGTTTTCCTTGAATAAAGCTCATTTTTTTTTTTGTTTACCATAGGACCCTCATTTTCTTTTTCAAAAAAAAAAAAAAAAATAGATTCAGCTTGTCTTTTCCAAAGTATTACTTTCTGCAGTTTGCCAAGTTACATTGGTTTTGATTTGTCTCATCTGTTATTATTAGGTTGGTACAAAAGTAATTGTGGTTTCTGCCATTACTTTCAATAGTAACTTAAAAAGGACAAAAATCAATATTGAACACTGGCCATTGTCAAACCACCATACGTGGTCTACCTCATTAAAATCAGACCACAGAGTCTGTAATGAACCCTAGTTTCAGGAGTTTACTATCAGGCAAGGAAGATTTTCTGTGTTAAGGTCAAAAAATTTCATTCATGTTGCAGATCACTTTGCTTCCAGTCACTGTGCAAAAGTTCATGTCTGTTTATCAAGGATTTCTGGATGCCTCCTGCTATCTGTACATGTGCCAGACTCTTTGAAGAGAGCATTGTTTTTGTGCAGTGAATTCCAGTTCAGGACAGAGAAGAACATTCCTCCTCAAAACAACCATTTTAGAAGACAGCCTTCAGTGTAGTATTTCTTACACTGCGTATTGGTTGAGCTTTGCTATGTATTTCTCTCTCTCTCTCTCTCTCTCTCTCTGTGTGTGTGTGTGTGTGTGTGTGTGTGTGTGTGTGTGTGTGTTTCTTCATCCTGAAGCGTTACCGCTTAGCCCCAGGGGTAATCTGTATTATTACTTATAGATGAAAATGTGGTGAAGGGCTGTTGTGATTTCAAAGCTTGCATATTTTCTCAGATAAAGTTTCCCTCCAGTTCCCCCTCCCCATTGTTTTCATTCTGAGAGCCTCAAGTTGGGTGCCAATTAAAACTGAGAGAATATTACAGTGTCACAGAACAACTATATTAACCACATTTGTCAATACGTGCCGTTTTCATTTTAAATGGGAAAGCTCAGAGGGCATTTTCCACTGGACCATCTGGAGGAAGCTGATCTGGCTTCCTCAGCCAGAGGTTTTACCAGTTGCCACCAATAAGGAATCATTTTGTGATGTTTCCAGAATTCGAAACCCTCTGCCGCTTTGAATCCAGCTTTTAAACGTCCTTTTGCAAGGCCTGCCAAGAGAGAACTTGTAGAGAGCCAGGGTTTCATTTGCAATTCAAAGAGACAATCCTATCATTGAATGTGGTCTTTAAAGGGAAGGGAAAGAGCAAAAGTTGGAAAAGAAGGAACTCAAGGAAGAGGTCCTTTCATTTTGACTAGATATTGTGAGTGTCATTCCTTTTGAATTCTTATTGTTAAGTGCTCTGCTGGGTGCCTGTCCTAGGTCCCCTGGCTTTTGATTGTGAGTCAAAGCTGTCAATCAGGTTGTTTAAACTCAGAAGTTACCAGTGTCTTTTTCACACTTGTGAGAATAGTGCTAGCTGCCCCACCAAGCTAGCATAAGGACTAACTTTTTATTGATCACTGGAAGGAATTCTGGTTTCTCAAAGAAGTCAGACTAGTTTTGACATAAAACAGAATTTGGCAACAAAGACTTGGGCAGAAGCAGGAATACTTAACATAAGAGAAAGTACAGTGCATGCAATTCAGTGAAAAACAAGGAACTTGAAGGTAGGAAAGAGGGTGTGAGATGGCCAGGTATGGAGAATGGGGAAAGGGGGTGGGGAGGGGAAATGCAAGAAGCCAGGTTAAGGAAATTAAAGTGTAGAGTGAATAGATCAAGCTCTATCTGAGAAGAAGTCACATATGATCTTTCTGCAAATGAGTAGCCAGGAAGGGTGAAACCATTCCAACAATTGTTAAGGTTTTACATATTTTGTTTGTTTTTTGAGATGGGGTTTTGCTATGTTGCCCCGGCTGGTCTCCAACTCCAGGACTCAGGGGATCCTCCTGCCTCAGCCTCCCAAAGTGCTGGGATTACAGGTACATGATACTGTACCTGGCAGGTTTTATATTTTTAAGGATTTAATCATGATAAACATATATTAGTGGAAAGCGGAACAACACAACATGTAGAAAAGGTAATATTGGGGGAGGCACCTTAAAAAAAAAAGTTTAATTACCACCAACCAGATAAGCAGGTGCAAAGTGGCCCTACCCCTAATTACCCTGATGTTAGAACCTGATTATTAACTGAAGTGGTGTATTTATATAATGTGCATATAAAAAGTAGTGGACTAAGGAGGAGCGCATACATCTGAGGATAGTGCCTGCCCTTGTTATGGTAAAGTGGTCCTGATCCAGACGCCAAGAGGATGTTCTTGGATCTTGCACAAGAAAGAATTCAGGGCAAGACCATAAATAATGTGAAAGCAAGTTTTTTAAGAAAGGAAAAGAATGAAAGAATGACTACTCCATAGGGCAGAGCAGCAGCATGGGCTGCTCGGCTGCCGATAATTAGTTACTTGTTGATTACTTGCTAAACAAGGGATGGATTATTCATGAGTCTTCAGGGAAAGGGGTGGGCAATTCCCGGAACCGAGGGTTTCTCTCCCTTTTAGACCATATGAGATAATTTCCTTACATTGCCATGGCATCTATAACTGTCATGATGCTGGTGGGAGTGTCCGTTAGCATGCTAATGCATTATAATTAGCGTATAATGAGGAGTGAGAATGACCAGAGGTCACTCTCATTGCCATCTTGGTTTTGGTGAGTTTTGGCTGGGATTCTTCACTGCAACCTTTACTATTTCATCTGCAAAGTCTTTATGATCTATATCTTGTGCCGACAGCCTATCTCATTCTGTCACTAAGAATGCCTAACCTCCTGGGAATGCGCCCAGTAGGTCTCATCCTCATTTTACCCAGCCCTACTCAAGATAGAGTCACTCTGGTTCAAACACCTCTGACACCCCGGCATTAACCAGCTTCAAGGCTCGTGCACAGACACCTCACCTCTGGACATTACGATCTTTGTCTCCTGAGAAATGTGGTATGGTGGGAAGAAAGCATTTGCGTTTCCACGCCAATAACTGGATTCATGTTATGACTCATACACTCAACAGCTGTGTGACATCAGCTGATATTTCCACTCTCTGAGTCCATTTCCTCCTCTTTGGAATAAGACAATAAAGCCTGTTTTACAGGAAGGACTGTGATTTTATAAAAGAATATACTGTGGCTGGCACAGGTAGGTGATAAACAAATTAGATGCTAAGGATAATAGGCAGTTATTAACTTTCTAATAAAGGTCTGAATGACATTTGTGATTCCTCATAACCCCTAGAATTTTTTCATTCTCTGGATTATTGGTAAAGATTTCAAGTTTTTAAATGTGGGCATATTTGCCACAATTATACAGCACACACTTGTTTCTTCACATTTTCAACGAATGTTTTTCTTTGACTGTCTTTACCCGTTGATTTCAGAAAGAGAGAAACAGCGGAATCACTGGACTACGTTAAAACAATATGTCAGGAGAAAAATTAATTCCCTAATGGGGACTTCCTAGAATATTTCCTCTGTGTTCCCACCTTCACAAATGATGCAAGATAAAGCACCTTCCGTCTATCTCAGGATGTGATTTTACAATCCCAATTATTTTTACTGTCAGGAAGCATTTTCTTCATTTCTAGTCAAATTTGCCTCCTTAATTTCCGATTGTGCCGTGCTAAATAATTCACTGTTCTCTTTGTTTTGCTGGAGATTATATATATACTAAATACGTTTTCGTCCCCTCCACGCCTCTCCCCCAGCCCTCTCTCTCTGAGTGTGTGGCCATTGGAAGGGACACAATGTGCCTTCCTTAAATCAATAGCTTCCTTACAAAAAATATACACATGCTTTTGCACTCAGCATGTGCTGTGCTCCTTTGCAACCGAAAATGTATGGATTAATTGGAATGCAATTAACACTCATGCAACCAAGATCCTAGAATTTCAGGCTTTCAGAAACAGGAAACATAATGATAAAAATAAGAGATATGAGGTGTAAACTAAAAATAAAATCCTAAGCCCCTCAGCTGACTAAGCGGATCCCTTCCTGGCTGAGGAGACCCCAGAGAAAACTGAAAAACTAAGTCCCTGGCCATGAAGATACAAGAAGTCAAACTCACCTCATTATACCTTCTCCCTTTTGGGATTTAGACACAGCAACTGACCTGTATTATCATAAAAATAGAGATCATGAGACTGACAAAATAGACTCTTTGTGACAATAAGATATCAAAGGATAAATAGGACCTAAAGCTGTGCAAGACAAGGGTTAAGTCATGCCTGCAGGTCATCAATTTTGCTTACCAGATCACTTGATCTTGTATATTGTGGCGTGCTTATTATACTTCCTTAACTTACACATTCCTTTCTGCTAACTCCAAGTTTTTAGACAAAGTTTTGCTCCTTTAATCAACTGCAAATTAAACAATCTCTGAATTCACCTATGACTTATAAGTCCCGCACATTAAGATATCCCACTTATTCAGGCCGAACTAAAGTGTAGCCATCATGTATTGATTCATGTTTTTGCCTGTAACTGTTGGCCTCCCTTAAACTTATAAGACCAAACTGGACCTACCCTGAGGTCACATACTCAAGGTTTCTCGGCTTTGTATTTTCCCTGAGCTGTGATCACTCATATTGATCACTCATATAGAACTTTGCTTCTTAATTCAACCAAAACTGGGTTCTTGTCACATGACCAGGAAAAGTTAGGGACACAGACACATTGAAAGGTGAGGGGAATGGAATTTATTGGGTAAAAAGGAAAACAACAACAAAAAATCTCTCAGCAAAGTGAGAGGGGTTCCTGCTTTCAGGTCCCAATCTCACAGATTGATTTCAGGCCACATACACAGAAACCGAAGAGGCCAGACTCCTCCCTGCTGCCCACAGCCTGAATTTCTCCTGGCTCCACCCCGCTATCCCAGGGCACAGACTGGGAGGAGATTCCCCAGGGTCCCTCCTTCTTATCTTCCTCCTGCATCTATCAATATTGGTTCAGAATAAACCTTTAAAAAATATTTTACTGTGTGGTTTATGTTTTTTTCTGTTAACAGGGGAAATAAAAGGATGAGAATGATCTTCCAAGGTTCACCCAAGTTATCAGTAGAGCCACATTATATGCCTGGTCCTTGATAGCTCAAGGGTCACTAAGACGGTCTATGAAAACATTTATAAAGATTATCTAAGGTCCTGCAAGATCTAGGCAAACATATAATAAATAAAGAGTAAACCATATTTACTTTTTTAGGCTTCCCAATATGAGAAGAAGGCTCATACCATTGGGAAATAATTTTTTTTTAAAACCAGGGTTTAAATTAAAGCACTTTGTTGTTGTTGTTTGTTTTGGTTTTCTGGTTTATTTTCAGTTACTAAAATTTTTTTTCTGAAATACTTTTTATTATTGTGGGTTTTCCAGATGTTTCAATTAGGATTCTTGTGATTCCAAGGACAACTGAAAGATAAATAAAAAATAAGAAAAATTATTTCCTGTAACTGGAAGTTGAGGATTAGGACAAGCAGGCTTCAGGGCTGCTGGAGCCAATGACTCAACAATGCCATCAAAAACTTAGGATTTTTCCCATCTCTCAAAAGATGGAGAAATGAATCTGATTTGTTGGTTAGATCCTCTGGCTGGGGGAATGATGGTTAAAGCAGTTCTAGGGATCTCATGTTTAAAAAGCAATGTCAGGAAGAGAAGAAGAGGCTACCTTTTAAAAACACTAATTGGTTTTCACAGAAACCTGAAGCCTCACTGTCCACTGTTGAGTCATGTGCTCACTCCAGAATGAATAGCTGGTGAGGAACACAGCATTACCTTAAGCTTACCTCAGACCTGAGCTTGCGGCTGTGTGGGAGAAGGGCAGATAACTCAAAAATACTGTGGATGTCTCAAGAAAATAACAACTGGGGATGGAATACTGGATGGACATCCAACCATGTCAAATACAACAGGATTTTTTGAATTTTATTTTGATATCCTCACAAAAAAAAAACATAAAAATAAATGATGTTTTGCATATTCCAAACCAATATCCATGAAGAGCAGAGACTCTAATTGATTGGGAGGATTTTTGTTAGTTAAATATCCAGTAGTTTTCAGCTCACGTTGTTGTCATTATTGAGTTTTTTGTTTATTGCTTTTATTTCTTCAGAATCAGAGTGCCCTGAACATATAGCTAATAACAAAATCAGAATTCCCTGGGAGCATATAGCTCGTAACGTTCTTCAGCATCTTTTAACGCAAGCACAGTCTGAGGGTGTAGTCTTAAGGTAATTCAACACACCTGGTATGTGGGCTTGGCAACCGTTTATATAAAAAGGAATTTGTTCAGGAAGTATTGTGAAAAGAACAGGGAACAGACACAGAAATCCACCCAGGCTCTGTACTTTAGCATTAGGCTTACAACAATTGTGGTTTTGCTTCATTCCCTGAAATAAAATATTTAGTTAATCATTTGGTAGAGGAGTGTGGACACAGGAAACCACAGTGTATACCTGGGAGAGGAATTGGGGTGGATAAACTTTTCTCCGTTGAGGGGAAGCCTCTAGCTCCATATTTTGCTTCTAATTGACATAGCAAGGTTTATTTCTTACTGCATCACCACTGCCCTTTCTGGGGTTCCAGTATATATATTGGATATTGCTTTACATTTCTAAACTTATTGAATGCATGACCCTTTATCTTACCCATTATTTACTGTTTAACTGTCAACTTTTACTGCATATATTAAGGCAATAAGACAGAAAATACATCAAAGCCCTTAATATCTTCTTGAAAAGATCTGAAATTATTCTTGAAAATGAAAAATTAGGTCTATTCTGGATCTCTGAAATGTGATATTGTGCTCTTATATGTTTCCATCAAAGAAGGGAAGAGACAGTTATTTAGTATAAATAGTAATATGGACTAGGCTCTGCATTGACCATTTTAAAAATAGTATCTTATATAACTCATTCACCAGCTTTCAGAGTTAGTATCAGATACTGCTTATTGTCCACCAAATATTTATCTTCTTTTTTATTTTTAACAAAATCTGTGTGCCTGTCTAAAAGCATTTACTCTCTTGCCTCTAGGTGACCATGGTGGTAGAGTTCTTACCAGTGAGATACAATGAGAAATCTTCCAGGGTGTTTGGGAAAAGCTATTATTGCTTTCCTGATAGGAGGCCCACCTCCTCTAGCTCCCGTTGTGTGCATTTACCCTCCCTCATTTATGATATAATTATCTTAGATATTGTCTCTACACACATCTAGAGCCACATCAGTGTCATAATTTTTCTTTCAGCCTTCAAACATACTTTAGAAAACTCAAAGAGAAGAAGAAAAATCTAATGTATTTATTTGTATTTTTGCTGACCATGCTTTTCTTTCTTTTCTATTTTTTGAATTTCCTTTTTAAAAAAAATTTTACTTAGAGAACATTTTTTAGTCATTCTTTTAAGGTAGGTGTGATGGTGACAAATTCTCTTAGTTTTTCATCTGAGAATGTTTTGATTTCCTCTTCATTCCTGAAGTATGTTTTCACTGGCTGTGGGATTCTGGGTTGACAAATCTTTTCTTTTTAAGACTAGAAAACTATTTTGTGATTTTTTTCTGGTGTCCATGGTTTCTGAGGAGAAATCTGCTGTCCTTCGAATTGTTCTTTTGTCTGTGGATAAAAATTCCATTTTTTCTTCTGGCAACTTTCAAGATTTTGTTCTTTTGTCTTTAGTTTTAAGAAGCTTAATTATATTGCAACTTGGCATGGATTTCACTGAGCCTTTTCTGTTCAGTGTGAAATCAGCTTCTTGGGTGTGTAGGTTGATACCTCTTGCCAAATTTGAAAGTTTTCAGCCCTTATTTACTTGAGTACTTTTTCAGGTCCTATTTCTCGTTTCCTTCCAGTACTCCAATGACATGAATATTAGATCTTCTGTTGTAGTCTAATAGGTCCCCGAAACTCTGTTCATTTTTGTTCAGTCTCTTTTCTCTCTGTTGTTTAAACTTGGTAATTTCTATTGTTCCATTTTTCAGGGCCCTGATCCTATCCTCTGGGCTCTCCTTTTTGTACTGAAGCCCACCCACTAAAGTTTTTATTCCCATTATAGTGTTTTTCAGGTCTAAAATTTCCATTTAGATCTTCTTTATACCTTTTATTTCTTTACTGAAGCTTTCTGTTTTTCATTTGTTTCATGTACGTTCATGATTGCTCTCTAAAGCATTTTTTATCTTGGCAGCTTTAAAAATCTTCGTCTGATAATTCTAACATCTCTTGTCATCTTGATATTCACATTTATTGATTTTCCTTTTTTCATTCAGTTTGGGTCTTCCTGGATTTTGGTATGATGAGTGATTTTTTTTGTTGTTGAAACGTGGACATTTTCATATTATGTTTTGAGGCTCTAGATCTTATTTAAACCTTCTGCTTTAGCTGGCTTTCCCTGACATAACTCCAGCCTGTCTAGGAGGAGGAGAATACTAACACATTCCTGCCAAGTGGAGGTAGAAGTCTAGGTTTCCCAGTTGGTGTCTGTTGACATCCGAGGGGGCAGGGCTCCCTGTTATTCCTTGGTGGAGGTAAGAGTTCCAGTTCCCCAAATGTTCTCCGCCGACACCATGGCGCCATGAGCTTCATTACTTTTCAGTGGGGAATAAAAGTCCTGGTTCCCTACTTGGCCTTTTTTTGACAGCACCCCAGTGGAGATGTTGAAGCACCTGGTTATAGGTGAGGGAGGAAGTCTAGACATTCTTTGTGGCCTTTACTGTTGGGGATGGGATCACAGTTCTGTGGTATTGGCTGGGACAGAGTGGTTATTGTCTAAATATTTTGTGTATTGATAGGCTGCCCATTTCCTGGTCCTTTGCTACAGTGAATAAGCTTTTGCTGGGGCCATTTTTGTTTCTAATTGGCGTTTTCAGGATGCCACCTTCTTCAGTTCCAAGTGTAGGGGACATGAGGCAAAAAAGAGAATCCAGGGAACTCACCATCATCTCATTATTGGAGTCTTAATTCTCTAGCCAATCTGTGTTTTTCTCTTCACATTTCAGAGTTCTCTCATGTTTGCCGTGGTTTTTAGCTATACTGTATGGAAGGAATTGGCAAAAGCATTTTTACTTCATATTCCCGAGAAGCAGAAATCACTCAAGAATATACATTTTAAAAAATAAACATCCCAGGTGCGTCTCAGGCAAATGTTCATGAACCACACTTTGAGTAACATTTTATAGAATATTACACTGAGGCCCAGAGAGAAAAACTCAAAGGCATGGATGTTACATACTCAGGTTGCACAACAGAGATTCTAAACTAGAAGCCACATCACATCTCCTGGCTTCCATTTCAATGCCATTTCCTCCTGGTGACACTGTATCAAACTACTAAGAATAACAAAGGGAATTAATGTACCAATTTCACTGTGATTCATGGAGATCAAACAGTTTGCCTAAAGATAGTTCATGAGCTTAAGAAATAGTAGAGCCTGAATCTTTCTGATTCATTTGCTTCCCACAAGCTGCAGTATAATTTCTATTGTGAAGGATTCCAGGCAATTGCTCTAAGACAAGGCATTGTCCGCTCATGAAATAATTGTTCTTGGATATTAAAGTCACTGCAGTATATTGAGGGTGTTGCACACAGCCTGGATATCTGATTCAGACACAGTAAAGCTTTTCCAGTTGTTAATATTCATTTGGCAGCTGCCTGTATAATTACCTCAGTCAGTTGGTAGACATGCAGGAAGTTAATTCTCTGCAAATACAGTTATTCATACCTTGATGTCAATTGTATCACCCTCAATGGAGACAGCTTTTCAGCTGTCACTGGTGTTGGGAACAGGAGGTCTGTATTTAGGCAGCCTTCAGAAGACCTTGAACTCCCTAAAGTGAAATCTAGAGGTACTGGAAATGGCATGAGACTGAAGGCAGCACATGAGTGCATCTAATGAAATATGGGCATCCTCCAGTGGCTGCCGTTCATCTGACTGGCCCCATGCACAGGTTGTACCAGATGGTGCTCTCATGGTTTCCATCAATGCAGAACTGTGATGAAGAAGGGGAGGAGAAAAACGGATGAGAAAAATAACACCAATCTGCACAGCTGAAAATAATTATGATTACGTGGCTAATGACCCAGGGAATTAGACAAAGCCAAGCTTATTGGAACTCAGGACACATGCAGGCAAATGTCACAATTTAATGACAAAAGATGAATTGCTTTATCTCTTACATAGTAACTCATGACGGGGAGTGGTGATTCTTCTTTCTGAATCACTGTCTTAGAGTATAGTCATGGGGAGACCCATGTAATGAGTGTCTTCTCACTTTGAAAGGGATTGAACCTAGAAAATAAAAAAAGTAAAGAAACTTCAGCAAATATGATATTTATATTCATTTTCACCTGTAGGAGTAGTAGGCAGCAACCTACAGGATATTGGAGGCAGTCTTGTTGTCACCAAAATATGGATTATGTATTCTTTAAAGAGAAAGGTCAAATCTTACTCTTTTGCGGTCACTTAAAAGCATTTATTGAGATTCTGCCATGTACGTGGCCCTGCTTAACAATCTGTAATAGAAAGATGAAAAAAGATGCTGCTCCTACCCAGCCCAGAAGAGCTCACACTGTGTAAATATTGATTGGGGGTGGATGACTGATTGCGATTCCCTGTAGAGGCCCTGTCGAGGTTTTTGAAAATCTGACTTCTTTCCATTAAAGCTGTGAAAGCTGATAATCAAATGCTGGTAGTTCAAGTATTCATTCTTTAATTCATTCACTCAGTAATTCTGTAAATCTTCATCGAATATTGATTATGTGTCAGGCACTGTGCTTGGCACCAGGCTTAAAATGGGGAAAAATGTTTTAATATAATTATATGATATGATTATATGATATATTAAACTATGATCTGTTTATAAAAAGTACATAATGCAAGAGGAGTCACAACGTTTAGAAATCAGAGATGAAATTTTTGACTATCAGAAAGGTTTATGCAAAAGAGATTGCATTATTAGTTCCAACAAATGCATTAGCCAGTCAGGAAAAAAAAAGTAAAACAAATACCGTTAATATTTTGGATCTTAAAAAGCATGTTTATAAAAATCGCATTAGGAAAGTGCATAGCTTGGAAGATTGGCAATGAAAGACCAAACATTTTAAGTGCGTGTAATTGGTTGAAATCTAGCCAAAATTGATAACAAATGCAACTCATCCCCATCTGCTGCTTTATGTAAATGAGTTGGTGATCTCATTTGGTTTGCTAGGAGACAGGTGTCTCTGTTGCTGAAGCAGCTACTCAGTTGGCACCTAGCCCCAGTCTAAAGCAAAAGTCTTAAATTTAGCTGTGGTGTAAGGCTCAGCTTAAAATATGGTCCTGAAAATCCCAGGACAAGAGAGTAAGGCCAGAACTGAAAATCACTATAGGTGTGTGTCCTGTTTGTCCAAGGGCTGTCTCTGGTATGACAAGTACATTTTCAAACTACTGTGCATGCATTGTATACCGGATTCTTCCAGAGTGGAAGATCTCCAGGAAGAGAGCGTGCAAAGAAATATTTCTGAATACTTTTTAAACCCACTTTTTTTTTTTTTTTTTTTTGAGATGGAGTCTCGCTCTGTCACCAGGCCGGAGTGCAGTGGCGCAATCTCGGCTCACTGTATCCTCCGACTCCCAGATTCAAGCGATCCTCCTGCCTCAGCCTCCCGAGTAGCTGGGATTACAAGTACATGCCAGTACGCCCAGCTAATTTGTGTATTTTTAGTAGAGATGGCATTTCACCATATTGGCCGGGATGATCTCCATCTCCTGACCTCCTGATCCACCTGCCTCGGCCTCCCAAAGTGCTGGGATACAGGTGTGAGCCACCACTCGTGACCTAAGCCCACATTTTAATAATACCAAGACTGATCGGGTAAGACCTTACTTTTTTCAGGCTCTTTCATATTACAGATAATAAGAGATAATTATAGATAATAAGAGAATACATGTATTTATTAAAACATTTGTAGGGATATCATATCACAGATAGACTATCAGTGTTAGGAGAAACCCTAACTGTTAGTGAGCATCTATTATTAGTAAATAGAGAAGAGCACAGACTATGAAGATAGTCTGCTTGGGTTTGAATCCTCTATTGTTATTTATTAGCTGTATAACCCTGGGAAAATTGCTTAACCTTTCAGGTCCTCATTTCTTCCATTCGTAAAGTAGAGGTAATAGCATTACCTAGCTCATAAGGTTGTTATGAAGACTGAGATAATGCGTGTAATGCACTTACAACAGTGCCTAGAATATAATGAATGTTCTACACAAGTTCTCTCATATTACTGTGTCCCGGAAACTGTGCTATTACTGTGTCCCGGAAACTGTGCTCAGTAAATGGAAAAAAACCCTACATTATTTAATTCTGACATCAACTCTTTGACGCAGGCATTACATATTGCCACTTTATAGATAAGGACACTAAACATCAGAATGGCGAACGGCAGGGAAGAATTAAGGTCGCTTTTTGAGTCTGGCTGATGCCCAATCAAGATCTTTCCATTGTAACTTGTTGCTTGAGATCACACAGCTAAGTAGTAGCATAAGACAGGGAGGGTAACCAAGATTCCCGGTTCTCAGTTTAACATGCTTTTTTATACATTATAGAGAATCGGAATACTGTCCAATTTCTGACTTTGACTGTGCAAAGGAAAAATATTTACAATTTAGTGAAGAATGCTAATTTATAATTCCCAATGAAAAATGATCAATTAATGCCCAGGGAGATTTAATTTTTCCTTTTTCCAAAAGTTACTAATTGCTATTTATGTAGCAAATATTGTGCTAAATCCTGGGGTCATAGTGGTAAACAATATGGGCAAGGTGATTATCAGCGAATTTTTAATAAATTTTAATTACTCAGGTTATTTTTGCTTTCATTCATTTCTTTTATGATTTTTACAAAATCATGGACTTGGTTCTGATTCTGTAGGTTTTTACTTATAGGCACAAATTATACTTGTCCAAAATTATTTCATAGCACTTAAAACATGATCATTCAAGTCACTTAAAAGAAGAGGTCATTTTCATTATTATTTTATTAGACATTGCTCAGTAAGATATGTATATGTTCATGATTCACTTACAAATGAATGGACTATGATGTGGTGCTAGGCTGACAACTCCATGACCTCAAGAGCTTCTGAACCAGGTAGACCATAATGAAGGCGTTCATTAGAGGTCTGTGAACCAGGGAGGTGGCACACACTGAAGTTCCCACATCATCATTCATACTAATCTGATTAACTCTCCTACTCTCATTTCCAGAGTGCAGGGATCAGGAATTTTGGCAACCATCTGGGTAACAGAAGCCCCTCCCCAAGGATCTGGTAAATTTCTGCCCATATGTTCCCTGTAAAATTGCATTGCCTAAGGCTTTCTTCCCACAGCTCATGTCTGCAGAGATGACCAACCAACCAGATCTTGTGACAGGCCCTGAAAGCCTTCCAGGAATAGGGCAATGTTACATTATCATTTCTCACTGGGACATACAGGTGACTTTTATTGCTGTATTGCTAATATGGGAATGGAGAAAATGACAAGTACATTGGATCATGTAAAGAGATGTTGTGACGCCCAATTTGCAATACATTGTTATTTTTAAAAGGACCTTGCATCATAGGACACACAAAAAGATAGTGCCACTTTCTATCTTACAGGACAAAACCTGGGAAGCAGGCTTTCAGAACATGGAGTCTGATGTAATTCTCTCCAACTGGAGAACCTCCAGAGAGAAGGAGACATACGATGCTGATTTATTTGGATTATCCTACAAAGGCCATTTTTAATAACTAAAAACTAAGGCTTGATTCATGGAACTGTGATTTTAAAACAATCACAATCCTGGACAGGGCTTTCCCTTATATGATTTCCCTGTATCCCAAGGCAGCTCTTGGTAGGAGCGTTTTATACTTGTCAGCAGCTTTCATCAGTTGAAAAATAAATGAATCGTTTCCTCTTTTGAATAACTCAAAGAAACATGTGCTTAGAGTCGGCATGGTACCATTTTCAGTGGTTTTTAGCCTAAGCTATGATATTTATCACCCTGAATTTATCAGAAGATATATGAAGCATATTCAACTGTAGGAATAAATATTGAACGTTTAGTTCACTTTTGAGAGTTGGAGGAAAAGAGACTGATTTCTCTAAGAATATTGCTATCTTCTACATATTCATTCATAGCCTCACTATTGAAAAGAAGAACCACAACAGAGATCATCTGTAGAGTCATTATAATCTACCTCTTGTGCTCAGACAACCAGAAACTCATGGGTGACTAGATGAGAATAGGTAAGCCTGGTCTTCAGGACACTTTTATCTTATGACAGAGAAATACTTCACAGAAACTAGATTTCATCTGCCACAGTTCAACCTGGTCTAACTGGCTGAAATTCTCCTCCTGATGATATCTAAAACTACCTTCTGAAATGTACAGATATGTGATTGTGTGATTTTCTTATTGGCGCCATTGGTCAGACCATACACCTCTAGGGGTGGTTGGCACACCATCAGGAAGAAGCGTTTGGTTACATTGGCAGCTATCTGCAGAGATGTGGTATTGCCATTTCTATATGTTTCTACCTAAAAATGATATGTAAAAGCTTTGCATAATTTAATTTATGATTCTCTCATCTAAGTTGTTTCCTCAATTAACTAACTTCAGTCTGGTAACTTTAAAAAATAGGTTTCATATTGTATTTCAAGTTATTTCCTGTGTTATAGTATTGCATTTTCCTTCCACTGTGCCCTAACATATACTAAGATCCTCTCAGTTTATTACTATCAATTACCGTATGCTGATGCCCTGCATCACATAACAGAGAGGAACAAATATTTGAACACAAGTTGTAGTGTCTTCACTCCAAAAACTAGATCTGTTTTATTCTTTACTTCCCAGTACCTTGTATCATTTCTGGCAAATGCTAAGAGCATCTTCTGTGATGAATGTTTAAGGAATAAAAGATGAATGAATGAATGAATTGAAATCTTGTCCCTACTCTCAAAAACTTCACAGTCAACTTTGAAGAATGAAATATTAAATTATTAGAAATTATAACGTAAATTTTTATTTGATCATTTCATCTTTTTTATTAGAAAAACAAGCATTCATTCTGTTGTTCTAGGCATTAGGAATGTTATAGAGATGAATGAGATGCATAGTACGGACCAGGCGTGGTGGCTCACGCTTCGAATCTCTGCACTTAGGGAGACTGAGGCAGGTGGATCACTTGAGGTCGGAAGTTTGAGACCAGCCTGGCCAACTTGGTGAAGTCCTGAAGTCCTGTCTCTACTAAAAATATAAAAATTAGCCAGGCATGGTGGCGGGTACCTGTAATCCCAGCTACTTGGGAGGCTGAGGCATAGGAATTGCTTGAACTTGAGAGGCAGAGGTTGCAGTGAGCTGAGATTGCACCATTGCACTCCAGCTTGGGTGACAGAGGGAGACTCCATCTCAAAAAAGAAAAAAAAGAAAAGAGAGAGAGAAATACACAGTACCTAAAATACTAGTATGAATTTCTTTCTTTTATTTTTGTGGCGGGGACAGAGTTTCACTCTGTCACCCAAGCTGGAGTGCAGTGGCACCATCTCAGGTCACTGCAACCTCCGTCCCCTGGTTCAAGCAATTCTCAAACCACAGCCTCCCAAGTAGCTGGGATTATAGGCGCATGCCACCATGCCGGCTGACTTTTGTATTTTTAGTAGAGACTGGGTTTCGCCATGTTGGCCAGCTGGGTCTCGGACTCCTGACCTGAAATGATCCGCCTGCCTTGGCCTCCCTACGTGCTGGCATTACAGGCATGAGCCACTGCACACAGCTTAGATTTAATGATGAATATGGCATCAGCATAGAACAATCAAAAGACTGGACAGATACCATCATTATGCAAGTGGATGTGGAATCAATAATTAGACACGGTTTCTTCCTTTAAGGAAGAAAGTCATCAACTAACTTGGCCTTTGAGTGCAGTCATTTGAACGCAGACTTTAGAATCAAACAGACTTGAATAAAAGCCTAGATTCTTACACTTAGAACTATTTGATATTGGGCAAGTTATAGAACCTCTCTCAGCTTCAATTTTCTCATCTGTAAAGTGAGATCATGATGCTTAAGTGTTTACCAGGATGAAATGCAATAACATATTAGCAGACATTACACTTCTGCACAGTTTCTGATCCACAGCAAGCACTTATAAACTATTACTAAAGGAAGTAGGATAAAAAAGATTTGAAAAGCTCTCAGAAAGGAAATAGCATTTGTACTTTCTAAAATGATGATAGGTTTGGATATGAGTAGGAAAAGGTGTGGAGAGGACAGAGAAAATAAGGGAAAGCATTTTCAAATGCGAAAACAGCAGTAGCTGTAGAGATTCAGGAAATGCTGGTAATGTACCAGGAAGAGCAAAAAGGCTGGAGCATTAGAGAAATGGGAAGTGGTTACACAGTGTGAAACACATTACAATGGCTTTACAGGTTTCGAGAAGAAAACATTTATTGTACCCCGGAGAATTTAGCCACACTATTTCAGACTGTGAACTCCTAAATTAAGGAGAAAATGACCAGATATCAGGCAATCTGTCTCCTTGAAAAGGTAAGAGCCCTTGGAAAACTACTTAAGCAATCATGGAATTTGTGGGGTGGGGGGAAGAAGAAAGTTAGAAGGAGAGAAGAGAAAGGGATGCCTAGGAAAAGGTCTAGTCCCCAAATTTTTCCACTGCAGGAGCATTCACCAATCATCTGCAAATACCTACATTATGACATGGGTGATAGAAAATTTCTTCATCTCACCTTTTGATTCTGGTACAGGGTTTGCAGTACTTAAGTAATTCGATTTGAAATAATCTTTCTTTCTGTGCAATGCACTTACAGCCACCTCATTAATTTTGATCTTATGGTCAATAAAGTTTCTGTTATTTCTGCAAATTTCATATCTGGTTAGTCTCCCGGAGTTCTTCCTTTTTTTTTTTTTTTTTCTTCTGTTTTTGCAAGTACCAATCCATGTCTTAGTTCACCCATTCCTTCCTTCCAATTTCCTTCAAGTCTTATTTCTCCTCCAGAAGGTCTTTTCTACCTATACCAACCCACACATTTCTCATCCTCCAATATCCTATGGATTTTATTGAACTTTTTTCTCCTTTGCCCTTTGCACTATATATGTAATTCTTGGATTTTAGGTGAGTTAAAATATATACATCCTTTTGTTCATTTAACCATAACTTCCTCCACTCCTCAAAATAGTATGTATTCAACAAACATAAACTGAGCACCTACTATGTGCAGGACTGCTATATGTGAATATAGCAGTAAAGCAAATCGCCATGCTCTGTGCTCTCATAGGCCTTAAATACAGTAAGAAAGACAACAAAAATAAGATGTAATTAAATTATTGGATTTCTGATAATGATAAATTCTCAAGGAAATTAACCAAATGATGTGTTTGAGAGGGATTGTGAGGATGAAGCCGAGTGTATTAGATAGGGGATTTAGAGAAACCTTTTGGATGAGATCATGTTTGAGGTGAGATCTGAGAGATAAGGAGTAGATCAGACAGTGATCTAGGAGCACATTACTTCAGGCAGAGAGAACAAATGGAAATGCCCTGCAGCAGATTCAGATTTACCTGTTGGAGGAATAGAAAGCAAATTAGTATGTCTGGATCCTAAGCAAGTGGGCAGAGACACGGAGGCAGAGGGGAGCCAGACCATCTCAGCCCATGGTGCGGAGTTTGGATTCCGCTATAAGTGAAATGGAAAGGTAGAGGAAGCTTTTAGCCAGAGGACATACATAATTGGAGTTGAGTTTTAAAAAGATCTTGCTGACTATTAGATAGTGAATTGTCTGGAGTAGGGACAAGAACAGAAGCAAAAACATTAGTTAAGATGCTGTCAGTCAGTCCAAACTGCTGTAACAGAACACCACAGACTGAACAGCTTAAACAACAGAAACGCATTTCTCACCATTCTTAAAGCTGGAAGTCCAAGATCAGGGTGCTAGCATGATTGAGTTCTGGTGAGGGCTCTCCTCCTGGTTTGCAGACAGCTACCTTCTTGTCCTGTCCTTACATGGCAGAGAAAAAGGTCATCTCTGTTATGTCTTTTCTTATGAAGGCACTAATTCCACTCCTGAAGACTCCATACTCATGACTTAATCACCTCCTAAAGGCCCATGGTACTGTCATCTGAGGATGAGGGTTTCAACATACAAATTTTGCAGGGGACACATTCAGTCTACAGCAGATGCTCTACGTATAGTCCAGCCATAAATAAGGACGACTTGCAGTAGGATTGCAGCAGTGGAGTTAGATATGTTAGAGATACTGAAACATATTGAAAGTTACAAAAGGTACCATGGCGGGGCATACTGATGGAGTACAAATTCAGAGTTAGAGGAATGAGATTAAGGATGAGTCCTGTAGTGACATTACTAGAGGGAAAGAAAAAGCTTTTGAATTTACTGATTAGTTGTAATTTAAAAAAAGTTTTTCTAAATAAAAGTTATGATAGTTATATTCAAAAGATATACAACTTTTACAAGCTATGCTAATGGCTACAAAATATCTCTCCATTTACAATTTGTTTTCTTTTAATAATCCCTATAATATATATCAGGAGTTGGCAAATTTTTTGCAAAGAGCTAGATAGTAAATACTTTGGACTTTGTAGGCCATGCTATCTTCAGACAGTATATCAATGTAAACTTTACATTAATGTGAAGTACTAATGAAGCTTTATTTACAAAAACAGGTATAGGCCATAGCTTGTCAAACTTTCATGTATATGATATAATAGAATTATTGCCTAAGCAGAATACATAAGTGCTTCTAATTCATAGAATCCCTCAAAAACATATTCAACTTAGAGATGGACACTTCACAAGTAATTGAAAAATTAGGCTTATGGGACTTCTGATCTTTTAAAAAGCCATTTTATCTTTCCTCATTAGGAATTCCTGTAAGCATCTGATTGTATTCAAATACTCATCCCAAACATGCATGATAAAGAATTTGGAAATCTGATACGAGCCCTTTGATTGAAATATTTATCTGTTCTCTAACCTCATAGAAAATGAAGGTCAAAAGGCCTTTTAAAATTGAGTGGCAGAGGTGGGATATTTATTGTTATTTTTAATTCACTTCAATTATTTCAAGTGGCATTTCATTCTTCTAATTTCTTTTTTAAATTACCCATCCTTGAAAAGTATCATCTGAATTTGACAATTACTGCCCTTTTTTGGGGAACAGAGATAGTTTCTGTCTGTGTCTCATACAAAAATACAGCCCCTATGTTCTAAAGGTTATTAATATTTACAACAAATTGTGATGTATTGAAGTAGCTGCTTTTATCTCGCCTTTGAAATCCTGATAACAAAAAGGACAGAAAGATCAATAGCCACATGATGGGTAACTAATTGCTTTTGCTTTCACTTGCAACCTGCCATCTCACTCAGAGTTCAATCCAAACTCCATTTGACAACCTCAGATATTGTTTTCAACCTTAGATCTCAACAGTCTGGACTCCAAATTGAGTACTCCAAATTGAGTAGAAAGACATGCTTAAAAACTTCTCAATCAATAATATTTTTATGTGTATGTACTACTCAATACCATCCAAATAGGAAGTTTATTAGAAGTAATTACTCAGATGACTATAAAGAAGTGGAATAATTTATGGCTAAGAGGGATAGTCTTCTAAATGGTATGTAATTACTTGTTTTGTTATGTTTGTCATGATTTAATTCGCTATTGTAAAGTCAAAGCTTCACACTGAAGATGCATTCGTTAATTACTTATTTAGTACCACTACTACTAGCTAACAAAATATCATCAGTTGCTATAGGTCATGTTCTGGTCCAAAGGATGTACAAAATTAACTTACTGAATCTTTACAATTCCATAAAGTAAGTACTCCTTTTTTCTACATTGAGACATAGAAAAGTGTCCATAACTTCATAGTAATGAATCCTGTATTTCCCACTTGCCAATTTCTTGACCTTGGGCAAGTTCATTAATCTCTTTATACCTTAGTTTGCCCATTCATAACTTGGGAATAAAAATCATGCCTGCCTCATCAGGTCATTAAGATAAAGTATGTTAATATTCTAAAGCACTTAGAAGAGTATCTGACATATGTTAAGATAGCTAATTATAACTAATAAGATAAAGCTAACTTGTCCAAAGACAAAACTAGTAACAACAGGACCCTTCTGTACAAGATCCTATGAGGAATACAAAGATGAATCAACATGGTTAGAAGATCTGGCATATTTATTGACAAGAACATCTTCATGGCAATATGCCTGGTTTTTACTGAGTGTGAAATAAATCTCCATTCATGTAAAGTAAGAGAAAAATTGTGTCATGAATACCAGTTTATCTCTACAGATGGATAACAACTCATTGTGGACCCGAGCTGCTGACAATTAAACTGAACGTATGAGTCAAACTTGCTTATGTTGCTTTCATGGTTTACACTGAATTACAACTGCTTTCACCTTCCTCTTAAGAATTTGTTGGTGAAAGCAATCATAGTGAGATTGTTTGAATCTGTGTCCCCACCAAATCTCATGTGGAATTGTAATCCCCAGTGTTGGAGGTGAGGCCTTGTGGGGGGTGATTGAATCATGGGGGCAATTTCTCATGAATGGGTTAGCACCATCCCTTGCTACTGTTCTCATGATAGTGTGTGAGCTCTCGTGGTATCCTTCTCTCTTGCTCCTGCTCCCACCGTGTGCGACACCTGGTTCCTCCTTTGCTTTCTGCCATGATTGGAAGCTTCCTGAGGCCTCTCCAGAAGCAGAAGGTGCTATGCTTCCTGTATAGCCTGCAGAACCATGAGCCAATTAAACCTCTTTTCTTTATAAATTACCCAGTCTCAGGTATTTCTTTATAGCAATGTGAGAACACACTAATATACATCAGAAATTGTTTTTCCAAAATTAAATATTTAAGATTTTCCTATTAAAGGGCTGATTAAATTTTTGTTGTTAACTTTTAAAATAAGAATTTCATGCCAAACACTGAGTATTCACAGTATAGTTACTTATAATTAATAGATTGTGAAGGTCATTTATATCCCTGTAGTTATACCTATATCTTTTGATGACCCACATCTTCAAACATAGTATTTCTTTTGCATTTTGATGAGTGATTAATTTTAAAGATGACTAAATGATTTTTGCAGCACTGTACATGCATTGCTTTCCCCTCATCTCACCCAATGACTCTCCTCAATTTTGATCAGAAATTTACTTTTTGCTATCTCTTCTTACATAGACGTGTTTAAATATTTCATTATCCTAATTTAAACTCTTAATACATTCACTTCCAAATGTGAGCTGAAAGTTATTGCTTAGCTAAATGAGAAATTTACAAAGGAAATGAAGGAAAAGATAGCATAAATGTTCATTCCTCTCTCCTTCTTCATCCTCCTGGTATACTGCTTATATTGAATGTTAATACTCCTAAGAGAGAATCCCACCCAATCCAATGAATGAGGAGAAGTGTGAGTTTGCATCCGTGTTAGGAATGAGACTTTTTCAGCTGATTAGCCTGCTCTACCTAGGCTGCAATGCGGTGCCACTTAAGAATGTTTCTTTGCCAAGGTGTTAATGCAGAAAACCAGCCAAAAGCCTTTTAAAGAGTTCTCTGTTATGTCCGCCAAATCCCATCCTCAAATGTGAACAAATTGATGGTGGTAGTGTTGGGAGTCAGGCCTAAGAGATTCAATTAAGCCAGGAAACACTCTCTACATAGAATGAAATGTTTCCCTGGTCCTCTATATCAAGAACCCGGTGCTTGACTTACATAGATATTGCCTCAGAATTATTTCCTTGGTGTTGCAAGTCCTTTAAAAGCTTTCTCAGATAAAGCCGATTTGCTCTCTCAGAGTCTTGTACTTTTAATGGGTTTCATGCTGTTATGAATACCCAGACAGGACTTCCCTTTCAATTCCCTGAATGAAATGTTAGATTGAGACAATTAAATTCCTTTTGTGAGTCTTTGGGAAGTAATCTTGGACGAAAGCAGTGGGGAAATAATTACTATACATCAGTGGGCCTCTAAGTGTGGTCTTCAGACCAGCAGCATTAGTATCACCTGCAAACTTATTAGAACATGCAAGTGACCCAGCTAGACCCCAACTTTACTGAATCTGCAGTTCATAGAGGTAGGGGCCCAGCAATGGGATACACCCACATTTGAGAACGTCTGCTATAGAGAAACATTTAACAAAGAGATGCAAGCCCTTCTGGGAAGTCTGTGAAAATCTGTTATCTGTGGTTCTGATTTTTGACTCTTCAGCATGTTTCCAGGGTGAAGAATTATTTTAATTTGTACTAATCGTTCCAAGTCAATCATCTTCTCAGCATAAAACCTTCCTGGCATTGCCATACATTATTTTCTAATGTGATATGGCCACTGCCTCCTACCAAATTACATGAGTGATTGTCTCTCTCACTTCCATCAAAATGTATCACCTTTGATTTTACATCTCCTGATAATATTCAGAAATCTCAAAGCTTTTTTCTTTAATATTATTGTAGGTTTTATTTCTCCTATTAGATAGTGAGCTTTATAAATTCATTGGTGCATTCAGCAAAAAAAAAAAAAAAAAAAAAAAATGTGTTTCTCTCATACATTGAAGCAGAATGTATGGGCCTAATTTGGTTCCCATATTTACTCTACAGGGCAAGTACATTAAGGCCTCTGAGGTTTAGTTTTATCACCTTTAAAATAAGGGTGACAATATCTGGAGGTAAGCACTTAACATAATGCTTAGTATATGCTAGACATCAGTTTTGAGCTCCTTATATGAATTATTCAACTCATTCTCACTGTATACCTATAAGGTAGGCATCATTATTATCCCCATTTTGCAGATGAAGAAAGTGAGGCAGAGAAAAGATAACTTGCTGGAGGTCATAGAGCATAGGTATGTGGTGGAGTTGAGAACCCAGGCAGCCTACGGCCCGATACCAGGCACTGAACCTCAATGCCAATGGCTTTGTAATCTAATGCCATAGGTTGTTTTGAATATCATTTCCATGTACTTAGCACGGGGCCAGACATGGAATCCTTTGATGTAGGATGGCTATTTTTAACTACTTCAAGAAGTGTTCAGTCCTATGGAAGGAGAAAGATGTGGGAAGGAAATCAATAAAATAATGTAGGTGTGTATTAGTAATCCTATTGCTGATGTAACAAATTACTCTATACTTAATGACTTAAAATAACACATATTTATTAATTTACCCTTCTGGAGGACAGAAGTTCAAGGTGGGTTTCAACGGGTTAAATTCAAATTTTCAAGAAGATTGCATTTTTTCTCAAGGCTCTACAGAAAATCTGTTCCCTTGCCTTTTTCAATCTCTAGATTTTGCCTGTATTCCATAGTTTATGGCACCCTTCCTTCTGCAAAGCCAGCGATGTCCTCTCTGCAACCTCTATTTCCATCTTACACCTTTTCTGACTGTGACTCTCCTGCCTCCCTCTTCCACTTTTAAGAACCCTTGTGTTACATTGGACAATCCAGGATAATCTCTTCATCTTGATTTATAATTTAATCACATCTTCTAAGAACATATTCCCAGGGTTAGAACATGGACATCTCTTGGGGGCCATTTTTCTGCCTACTAATAACTGTTTTATAGATGTATGTTCTCACACACACATTAGAGAGAGGGTGAGGAATGGAAGTCAGGAAGTGATGTTTGAATATAATGTTTAGTGAGGAATAGTTCTTTCAACAGTGAAGTAAGGAGGGAGAAAAAGGAATTTTCAAGTCCTCCAATCCTGAAGTAGCTAGCCATGGCATACTCAGGTTGCAGATTTAGTTCCAATGATTAGAGGATTGGATTATGGAGGTGGCAGTGTGTGGAGCTAAAACTAAAATGAGAAACAGAGGTCAGGTAATTGATGTCATTGTATGTCAAGCTAAGGGATTTGAAGCTTATTGGCTGACTATGGGCTTCTTTTTCAAGGCGACCTTTCAGGGTACACATAGTAGATACTCAGCAAACACCACTGATGAACAAACTATGTAATTGAATTAATACAGACTTTAATACAATATTTTGGTCAGAAAAAATAAATCAACCCATGACTCTCTCTGTGTTCTGAGAGCATGACTTGAGTAATTCATTGATCCCTCTTGTGTTCCACTGAGAAGTGGAAGAACTTTTATTTACTGAGAACTGCCCTAGGCATCCTTAGTTACATACTCCAGTAAAAGCACTTCAAGTTAAAGCAGCTACGGCTTTCTAAGGCCAAAAGGTGCTGTTTAAGGATAGAGTATAAGTCAGTTTGGAAACTCAAAACTTATGATGGTACATTAATGTGCCAACATGGGAACATTCCACCCTATACTTTCATTCATATTCACAGAATAATGTAACAGACCCTTTAATCTAAAAGTAAACAGAACTATGTGTGGGTGAGATAAGGATGTTCACTAATACAGTGGGGTATCTGCACAAGTATCTCTGTGCAGGGGTGCTTGTCCGAGCGCAAGCTGTGTGCTATAGCCACAGAAGTAATAAACAGAGTTGTTACCTGTGCCTGTAGTCCAAGCTATTCAGGAGGCTGAGGTGAGAGGATTGCTTGAGCCTGGGAACTTGACCCTGCAGTGAGCTCTGATCGCACCACTGCACTCCAGCATGGGTGATGGAGTGAGACTGTGCCTTAAAAAAAAAAAAAAAAGGAAACTCCAGGAGAGAGGTAGACAGGCCTTACAGGCCTTATAGACACGGGCAGAGCTTCTTCTCCAAGAATTCTCTCCCTTTTATCAGCTCATTGCATTCAGTCTCTCCAAACATACTCATCTCAAGAATGTCACAACACATTGACATTCTCATATTTTGTCTCTTGTCTCCAATTCTGCTTCTTGGTTGAATCAAGGGAAATGCTGGACTTTCTAGAGTTGGGCCATCCTAGTCTCATGTTTCTACCTCAGTCTCTATAAGTAAAGCAGACAGAGGGGCTCCCCTTTTCAAAGAAAAAAGCCACGCCGCATGCATTTGCTTATTCATTGACAAAATATTAACCAAGTTCTTACTATATACTTGTCACTTTGCAAGGTGTCATGAGTATTGCAGTGTGAAAGATGGAAGCAGTACCCTTGTTTTCCCTGAGAGTTTCCAGTTAATGGGGAAGGTAGACCTTGTCAAAATAATTAAGTAGACGAATAAAATAATGACCACTATTGAATGCTAACTCCAGGGCAGGCACTATTCAAAATGCTTGAATCTCTGTAGATCCCCAAGACAACCCTATGAAATATAGATGATTACTCTTTCAACCCCTTGTCCAAGGTTATAGAGTTCTAAGTGTTGGAGCCAGGATTCGGCTTCAAGGATCCACCCATTTCTGATGAATGCTCATAAGAGAAATACAATGTGCCCAGGGAGCCTGCCATAGATAAAGAAAATCAGAAAACCACAGTCCAAAATCATGGTGACTCGTTCTATAGGCAGGCTGCATGTTGCATCTCATCACTATGGTAATGAGATGCATTCCTTGCTAACCTCTCTTTAGACCTCTGCAGATCTCCCATCCCCAGGGGAGCTCCTTGAAGATCATTTATGAAAATCAGCAGTAAGCACCAGTGGCCTTTCAAAACCTCTCAGAGAGTGCTTAATGCAGTAATTGTTTACTCTGATTTGTAATGAGAGAGAATAACATGGTGATATTAGGGACTGATTAATTTTCCTGAATGTATTTCAGAGCAGAAGGCACCTTGCAGAATAAGACTTATTTTCTCCCCCTGTAGATTACCCTGTCTTGATTTTTTTTGCAGCTGAACCCCACTGGCACACCTCAAAGCACAGCCTGCCTTTGCTTTGCATAATGTAAAATTGCTGAGATAAATTATTATCACATGCAGGATCAGTGATCACTTTTTTACCTCTAAATTGGTGAAAGTGTTGCCATGGAATCACTAATAAAAAGAAAGAGGTCCAGGGGTTGCTAGTTCATTTAGACGATCTACAGTTTGATTTCTTCCCCTTACAACAAGCACACAGAAAGCAGCTAGCGTTTACCAGGTGCAGAGTGGCCATTTTGAAATAGCTAAGAAGTAAAATGAATACTGAACAGATGTAGTGGGCCAGACAATACGTAAGATAACTATGTTTTTATAAAGTAGATCAAATGAGTGTTTGGGTAAAGTGGAATTTCTGAGATGTGTGAGTATGCTCCTACGGGAAAAAGGCTTGTTTTGTCAATCGGGCTTTTGTTAAGAGGCCACAGGGTGTGTTGCTCGGGAACTGAGGCCTTGTAAATTGGCCCTTACCAGCTGCTTTGTCTTGTCTTCTAAATTGCTTGAAAACCTATTAAGATATATGACCCACATAAAAGTAGCACCAGAGGCTTTCTGTATCATGGTCCCTGGGGACTGGATTTTACTTTATCACCCATTAACGCAGAAGGGATTTCATCAGTCGGCTTACCCTTCTCTCACCCCCTCGGGTTATAAAAATTCCAAAGATTAGCTTCTCTGGGATATAAGCAAAGATGTGAATACCCAGACAGCTGTTTGACAGGCAGATATGCTGGGATTTAGAGGGATGGCGGAGACGTGGGTCATGCAGGGGGATTAGATGTGAAGTTTGTGGAGAGGGTTAGTGAGATAGAAGTTCAAAATATTAGATAATTGGACTTCTTATTAGGAAAGTATGAACAGACCTTCGTTATTGACTTTCTAAAGAGGTGTCTGGGTCCCGTTTCATCAGAGCATCCTCTCCAAGGCATCATTGTTCCCCATCCTGGCTTCTGAGGCCCAGTTTACCTTGTTGTGGTAGTATTTTAACTAAGCATAGAAATTCAAAATGAACCAGATGCCGTCATGCTTAACATGATGAAAGGGGGCTGAGTCTTGCTGTGTCTCCTCAGGCAGGATAAAGGAGGTTTGAACTACTAGCTGGTGTATTTAATTGCCTAAGCCAAAGGTCACAAACTGCTGGCTTGCTGGTCGTCCTAAAACATGTTTGGATCGGCTTGCCCTGTGTTTTGAAACTCCTGAATGAGTGGCCAATATACATAAATTGGGACATTCCACCCAAAATAGCTAGTTTTCTAGGTGCTCTTGATAATAGGCTTCGCCACTCCCTGTGATTAGACACCCTCCTGCTCCATTTCTTTCTGTTGCTTCCTGGTGCCAGTGAAGTATTCTTTGTGTATTATTCTGAAGCACACCAACTGCATTGCTCCAGCATTTTCTCAGTGGCTGTGTCTGAAATATGATGAAGGGACCCTCCTGCCCCGTTTTATTGTACTTGCACACTTCCCTAAGATTACTCGCCCTTGATTTCATCCCTGGGCCTTTCTGTGCCTCAGTGACTCAATTTGTAGTGCACTCTTGGCCTCATTCCCTTTCCCAAGGATGCTATGGGGATTATAAGAGAAAGAAAGTGTTTGTAAGACGCCCCAAGCTCCGAGGGACAAATACACCACTCAGTCCAAACTCATGGCGTGGTTACTGTTTGTATGGGCAGTTTAGATCTAGCCTCCAAACTGGCTAGGGTTTCTTCCTGCTTCGGCTGTATTCTACAGAGGGATCATAAGGAATCAAAGCACGCTCTCTCCCTCCGCCCCTTTTATTCCCAGTTCTGCAAGATTGGCAGCCCCGTCTCTGCAGCCTTGCATTTATTAGTTGAGAGATGATTGCCCTCCGTTTATCTGTGACTGGGTTTTGCCTAAAGAGGGTGGCTTCGTGCCAAAATGAGATGCATGCCTAATGAACTTGAATGCCTAGAAGCCTGGGCCTCACAGAGTCCCTCCATGTCAACCTGCAGCCGCTGGGAAAATAAAGATTCCAGAAGCTTAATACCGACTGAGTCACTTACTTGACTTTAGTTTTCTGTGCACATAATTCCCCTCACAGGATTGTAAATTCTTGTTTTCTCAAAACAGTGCTCTAGGAATTCAGATAGTCTCTTGTTAGTCTCATGTTTTATAGTATTACTATAGTCTCGGTGTAGTTTTTTTGTTTGTTTGTTTGTTTTTGTTTTTTATAGAAAAGGGCAAATACGTGTGTGTGTAGAAGTGTGGTACAGTAGAGGAGTTTTATATTCTCTTGTAATATTGAAGCAATTCTTTTGTAAGAATGAAATGAGGTTCTTTGAGTTTCCAATCCGGGAGTGAATGTCAAGTTCAGAGTCCACAATTGTGTCTGACTCAAAGTAGGAAATTGAAAAAACTGGAAGAAATGATGACTGCAGAGATTTCCAAGCTCACCTTGGCTTCTTAATCCCAGAGAAGATTAGATGGTAGGAGTAGAATGAGTCCTGAAGATTGAGTGATTTCAGGCTGTGTAATACCATGTTGCGGGCTTTACAGAAACACAACTGATGGTTTGCAAAATACAGTGGCTGCTAAAACCAAGTGTCTGAAGATGACAGATTGTAGCCTGTCCAGTTGTGACCCTGAGATGACAAAGCCAGAGCGGCCACCTGGCCCATTGTTAACTCTTTGATTTACATGTAGCAGGCTTCAGCTCATCTCCTTAGCAATAAACTCCCAGTAATGTGGTCCCTGACCTCACCCTCACACTGACAGGCGCCTTTTCCCCCAGAGCATTAGCCACACACCAGGAAGAAAATTAGTGCTCTGAAGCAAGGATTTACCAAATGTCCTCTCTGGGGAGTGTAAAGAGTTAATGTCATTTTCCATCCTGCTTAATTTACTCCAACAGGGTATTATGTCTTTTGAGAGAATCAGAAGCCACGAGTGCCTGGGGAGACAGGACTGGGGGGCAAAATTAAGGAAAATACATAAATGATACCCCCCTTTTCCAAAGTATCTCATTATAATACATTTACATATAACTCTTTTCTTAGCCCACAAGTGCTTTGACATTCCAGCAGTCTTTCAAAATGGATCCTTTTTTCCCCTCCTTTTTCTATTTGCAACTTGTATGGGGTCTAGCAGAGCCAGCACTGAGAACCAGCAAACCAGGCTTTTAGTCTTAGTTATGCTGCTATCTTTTGTCCCTGAGCTGGTCACTTCTCAGCCTTTTCAACTGGAAAACAAATGGGTTGAGTTAAATTATTTCTAAGAGTCCTGGGCTTTGTAATTTAATGGTTTAAATGTTTTCAAATATCAATGTTTAAAACACTTCTTTGAAGCACAACATATTTTAAATGCATGTAGCATCTTTTCTCCTTATTAGGGCACTATCTAAAAATAAATTTATGATATCCCTTCATAGAATACTTAAGAACAAATGAAGCTGGTGGGGTTTCTGGGTCACTTTCTCAGCAGCAAACACAGCATAACTGTCTCAACCTTTAACCACAGCCACATTTGACCTCTGAAAAAGGCTTGATGACTGCAGAACTGGCCACCCATGACCTTCTAACTCCATTCACCCCCCACCCTGTCCTAATTGGTGATCCCAATGCTTGTCAGAAATCCCTGGAGCTTAAATATATCCAGGCAGGCAGGTGGGGTCTTTAAAGGATGGCTATCATCACAGCACACAACGTTTTCTCTCCAAAGCAAGAAATTCCACAAGCAGTTCCAATATCGTGAGTGAGATCAGGATCAAAGAACCAAGAGAAGAGCTTCTTCTCTAGGAGAAGATTATTTATTTTGTTATCCCAAAAGTGGGCAATACCTTCTGAAAAATTTTTTCTGAGTCCAACATATATATAATCTAGTTTTCTACAGTGGATAATGCAGCCGTGCTTTAACATGGTAGTCATAAGCCGGGTGTGAACATTCAATGTAAATGAATTACATTTATGTAAAATTAAAAATTGAGTTCCTCAGTTACCCTAGCCACATTTCAAGTATTCAGTAGCCACATGTGACTCAAGGCTACCACATTGTCCAGTGAAGATCAATAACATTCCTGCTGTCACAGAAATGTCTACTGGACAGATCTGGAAGAAAGTGGATAAAGGTTCAAACCTTCGGGAGCTGTTTGTTGTTTCCCCTTCAATCATTCCTTCAAAATATATTAATTAATTAATTAATTTATTTATTTATTTTTGAAACGGAGTCTCGCTCTGTCGCCCAGGCTGGAGTGCAGTGGCCAGATCTCAGCTCACTGCAAGCTCCGCCTCCCGGGTTTATGCCATTCTCCTGCCTCAGCCTCCCGAGTAGCTGGGACTACAGGCTCCCGCCACCTCGCCCGGCTAGTTTTTTGTATTTTTAGTAGAGACGGGGTTTCACTGTGTTAGCCAGTATGGTCTCGATCTCCTGACCTCGTGATCCGCCCGTCTCGGCCTCCCAAAGTGCTGGGATTACAGGCTTGAGCCACGGCGCCTGGCCCAAAAATATATTAATTTAAAAGAAGTAGGCTGGAGGCTGAAAAAATCAGGCGGAGTGCTTTCAATACATTGTTTAATTTCTCTCTTTGAAGCAAGTGCATTGTATCTTTTACAGAAGAGAAAATTGAGGCTCAAGATCACATAGTCGGCCAGTGCAGAGCTAGGATGTGTAAACAGTCTTTCAGATTCTAAAGTCTGTGTTAATCTTGGATAAAAATGATTTCTAGAATTTTTTTAATCTTTAAATTGTAGGAAAACATTAAGTTTCTGGACTCAGTTTTCATCATGATCCTCATCATTACCATCCTCATCATCATTTGTAAGAAGTGAGTGAGACTGTGTTTTTATATTTTGGAAAGGATTCTATTTTACAACAGGAACCTAGGATTTTAATGGCTAGATCACTGCAAAGCCAGATTAAGACAGAGAGCAGGACAAGAGGCAAGAAAGAAAGAAAACAAAAGAAGTAAAATAAAATAAAGGCAAGCATGCATACATAACTCAAACATTTGTATTTTACTTATATATTTGTAATCACTTTGTCTTGAGGGCTGTAGACTTCATTTAGTTCCCTATAGAGCTAGCATCCTTCCAGATCTTGCAGGTAAAAATAAGAGTGAGGTATTTGATATGTGGTGTGTTTCTTCTCTGTGAATCAATTCAGCTGAGAAGCAAAGAACTGCACTTCAGACTTCAGGCGTTTTATTCCTTGGCAACCTACTATAGTGATATTACAAACATTGAACCTGTTAGACTAATGGAAGTAAATGTTGTAAAAGCTGTGAAAGTCACTGGAAAATATTCACTCATTTGTGCAAGGATAATTTACCAAGTACCCACTATGTGTGAAGCACTGTGCTATATACCTGCTCTAAAAAATATAACATTAAAATATAAACCCTTCTTCACCTGAGGGGCAAATTATTGGATATGGGCTGTTACACAAGCAACTCTAAAATAGTATAATACAATCAGCAGTGTTGGTAAATGTCTTACATCCAGCTCTTCAGGAAAAAAAGCACATATTTGTCTCATTTGCTATCATCACAGTGACAAATATCAAGTTACCATCATAATGTCACTAAATTTGGAGTTGGAAAGACATTGCTTATTGTAAGCAGTACAAGCCAGATCCAACACACTGTATAAAGTAGTATTTATGTTATATCATATTATATGATATCATATATCATATTATATCATATATCATATTATATCATATATTATATATACTCATATATAAATATACATGGATATAATATATACAAAATATAATAAATGTAATATAATTTAAAATCATCTAATACCATGTTAAGATGATATAGCCTATTAGTTAAGAGTTTAGGTTTGGGAGGGTTCTCGTCTGTACGTCAGCATTTTGAGAGACTGAGGTGGGAGAATCACTTGAGCCCAGTTGTTCGAGACCAGCCCGGGCAACGTAGGGAGACCTTGCTTTAAGAAAACAAAAACATTAGCAAGCATGATGGTGTACACCTGTGGTCCCATCTTCTTGTGCCATTGCACTTCACTCTGAGTGACAGAGTGAGACTCTGTCCTGTTAAAAGAACAAAATGGTTAAGGTTTTGAGATCAGACCAATGTGACTTTAAATTGCGACTTATATACTCATTAGCTGTGGGATTATACTGACTGGCTGAGTTCTTTAAGCCTCTGTTTTCTAATCTATTCAATGGGAGAAAAGCTAGTAGCTTCTTGCCTAGGACCGTTGTAAGGGTCAGCACAGAAATGCTTAGTTCAGTCCCTGATCCATAGTAGGTGCTCGTTAAGTATTTGCTGATGCACAAGTGAGTAAGTGAGTGAATGTCAATTGGCAGCATCACTGGAGTATGAAGTACATGGCTGTAAGAACCTAGAAGAGGAGGAAATTCAGCTCATGGTAAATCAGCAAAGGCTTCACATGAGAAAACATTTGAAATAGGCCTTGATAGCTGAGTAGAATCTTACCAGGCACATAAAGAAAAGAAGCTCATTCCAGATAGATGCAGTAGTGGGAACAATTCTATTTGTTGTGGTGGTGGAAGTGTTTCTTTAAGAGGTATATAGTGCCTTAGTTGGATATGCCTCCTTCTTTTCCTAAAAACTGCTAGGAGCTGCTACACATCTGCTTCTGCTGTTAAGCAATGAATTCCACCTTCCCTAATATCCACTGAGCCCCCCAGGGATGACAGCCATGAATCCCTTTTCACTAGGTCTTTGTGAGTACTTCTATGAAGAACATGCAGACTTTTTGCCAATAGCCTTTGTTTACTGAAGCCCCAGAAACTGGAGAGAGAGATGTATTAATGATGGGGCCTAATCTCTATTGTATTTTACTGAAATTCCATTTCAGCCACAGAAATGCCGAATGCCTGCTGGTGAAATGTAATTTCTTGAAGTATCACTTATTAAAGGACAGCATATTTCATCTCTCCATGCCTGAGGTTTATCCAAACAAAGGAAATGGGTTGTTACCAAGGAAAGCATAACTCAAAATTCCAATTATGATTGTTAAACCACATGTGAAATTACTTTTAAAATTACTTTTAATAATTAAAAATGGCTCTTGCCACTCTACAATCCTAGTTCAATATTAGGTCTGGTGCCATTTTAAGGAAAGCTAATAATCCCCAGTAAATCCCCTTGACCTTAATTGTCTTCACATCCACCCTTCAATGACCTTTATTGCTTTGATGGTTAAAATCTAAAATAAATGATACTCATATATCTAATGTGCAACTGCATCATGTTCCTTTATTTTATGCATTTGTTATGTTTCCATTACACATATTCTCCAAAGAGGCAAGATTGCTTTGAAAGAAAACCTCTTATTACATGTATTTTTAAATTCAATTTTTAAAGCCGATAGAAGAAAATGTCAATGAGAAAAGTGTCATTTGGGAGAGGAGGTGAAACAATAGAAGGAAAAAGAAACTGAAAAGGGATGGGGGTGGCAGTACAGAAGAAAGTCAGTAATTATAAACTTCACTGGCAAAATACCAATGTAGCATCCACCATAAAGCCTAAGAGAGCAACTAAAGCTATTTCTAGAAGCCACAAATTTATGTAAGTACTTGCATCTTGAATAATAATTTCTTGTACAAAAGATTCTAAGATTTGGAAAGCCTGTAGCCTCCAGGACAGAGTATTTCTTGGCTGCTTACCACAGCAGTCCATTTTGATACCTATATTTTATATTTAGGAATATTCTTGGATTCAAATTTATAACTTGTTTCTTAGAGATTGCACATGTAGTACAGACATTGTAGATTTAATTGTTTCTCATATTTTAAATAGCTGATGTTACTTTTGTTTCATTATGGTCTATATTTCTGCCATTTTGCATAACAACACTTTATTCTTCCTTGGAAAAGTAGCTCTGCTTTACTATGTATTTGTTTAATCAGTCATTTATTCATTCAACAAATGTTTCCCAAGCATTGTATTATGTGCTGTAACTGTACTTGTTGCTTAAAATATACAGAAGACTTGTATATCATCTGTTCTTTTAAAGTGAGTGTAGGGTGAAGAAAGGCGGAAGAAAGACATCATGGTGACTGATGAACTAAAGAATGATAGGCGTAAGTACTGATTTTATAGAAATATGTCATTTAGCAGCATATCTCTAAAACTCTCCCTGGTTGAGTGAGCCATAGAGGAAGCAAAATGATTTCCTTCAGGCTCCTTTTTTTTTTTTTTTTTTTAAGTAATGCAACATCATAAGGCAACACTGAGAGTCAGAACATTGTCCTTGAGACCAGGTCAGTATTGCTTAGGGCTCACTAAAGAACCTCTGTCCATGGTGCCCAAACCAGCTATCAATTCTCTCTTCCAGGAGTCATAGCCACACACCCATATACACATCCAAACATGCACACCCATTCAAGCAACTATGTATCCACTAACCTTGGTAAATACTTTCTTGCTTGAAACAAATTATTTCCATTTTTTTCCTTATCACACTTAGAATGAAATTGAAATTCCTAGGAGATTTGTCTTTTTCCAAGCTTTCCCTTTACACAACCCTCCAACCACACTGGCCTCCTTTCTATGTCTCAAACAAGCCATGCTTGTGTCCATTTAAGGCTTTAGCACAAGCTTTCTCTTTGCCTTAGTACATTTCCAGAGTATCAAATGCTTCAATCCTTCTTGTCACTGAATTCTCAGTTTTAAACATCTCTTGAGGAGGAATTTGCTTAACGACCTTATAAAAACTATCCCAGTTTCACCACCCAGTGAGCCTTTATCATAATATCTTTTAATGGCAAATATTTGTATATAATAATTTATTATTACATTGGTTTATTTTCTGTTTTCTCCACCAGAATATAAGGTCGATAAAAGAAGGGACTTTATCTCTAGAATTAATCCTAAAAATCTACTCATTGTACATATGAATGAGATCTTAGACATCATGGTAGCCAGCCTCCAAATGGCCCAGTGATCCTTTCCTTCTGCTCTTCATGTTCTGGTGTAGTCAGTCCTTTAAGGCTGACCTCTAACCTATGAAATAGTATGGAAATTACAATGCATGACTTCTAATGCTAGGTCATAAGAGAAATTGTCTAACTCTGTTTTGGTTTGCTCACTCTGTGTAAAGCCAGCCACCTTGTCATGAAGACACTCAAGCAACTCATGAAGCAGCCCCCATGGGGAGGAACTGAGGATTCCTGCCAGCAACCAGCAGCATGTAAGTGAACATCTTGGAAACTGATTCTCTAATCACTCTTAAGTCTTCAGATGCTACAACCCTGGTTGATATTTTTGAGCACAATGTCATAAGAGGCCCAGAGCAAAAACTACCCTACTAGGCTGCTCCTGAATTCTTGACACACAGAATCTGTTGGAGACAATGAGTATTTTATCTAAGCCACTAAGTTTGAGAGCCAATTGCTATGTAACAGCAGATAGCTAGTATGCCTATGCTGCACTAACTGCTAGGTCTTGCTGGGCACACAGTAGGCAGTCAATATTTGCTGATATTTTAATGAATAAAGGGGGGGGAGTGTTGAGGAGAACTCCATTTCATTTAACTGCATTTAAATAAAGATGAATTATAGTTTCACTGCAAGATACAGGATGTAGCCAAATTTTTAAGTGTATTTTACAAAAGATGGCTATGAGGAAATCAATATCACAAACTTGAACACTCAATTCAAGCTCTGGCTGCTTTCTTATTTAACCCCCAGGCTGATTTGTTTTCACAGAGTTCATTACCAGAAGGGCATTCATCTCATTCTTTCTTTACTAAAAGGTCTTTAACTTCTATTTGCAGGTGTTTTTGCCTTCTAATCTTCCTCTTCATTGTTTCTCCAGCTTTTGTCATGATAACAGATGTACTTTTTGTATTCTTTCAAATCCTGCCATTTTGCTTAAGACGAAAAAAGATTTAAATCAAATTGTGGTTCATTTGTGATACTCTCCACAGACATTTATAACTGACAACTGAATGCATCAGTTACTTTAAATAGCCTGACTACAGTCATTCATAACAAAACAAAGAGGAGTGACTAGCAGAGGACTAACTGATGAGCATTTCTGTGGAGTTGAGGAAGGTTGTAACACTTTATATCTACAATTTAAGATTTCGCAGAAGTCTCTGAGACATATTTACATTACAGATTATGAATCAAATTTTAAAGCACACGGCAACATTTTTTGGCCCAGCTAATTGACTTCTTTTCAATGTGCCGTTCCCCTGTAAACATCATGGTTGATGTTTCAGGCATTTGCTTCTCTCTATACCAAGGACTTTCTTTCATTAACAGTGACAAACAGCTTTCATTTTATCTGTATGTATTCTACGAAAAGCAAACCTTGTTTGAAATTTGTTTCATATGGGAAGAATTTACTTCATCTCATAGTCACAGTGGGTCTTTAGCTGCCAATTTAAAATGAAGAAACACTTTGCAAAGTGTAAGTTATTTTATTTTAATGACATTTTGTACTCATGATTCACAATTTTGTGCAAGGTTAAAATAGGATATCATTAAGATCACCACCATTGTGATATCTTGCAGAGTTAAATTATCTGGCTGGGAAATGTTTAAGCCTCAGTAGTTTTTGACCACAAATTCACATTTCAAAAGAAAATATACTCAGGGTTCAGAAAACAGCAGGTGCAAAGGGAGTTGTAGCTATCTCTTTTAACTATTAGGAGGAAAACTAAAATTGGCAGCGATGGATTTGTCATTCTCTGCAGTTTTATTCCTAATGATAATTATATGATGAAGGAATACACATTAGCAATGGCAATAGAAATATCAAATTATATAACGTTATTGGCACCATTCTAGGAATAGAAAAGCGGAGTAAGAAAAAAAGAGACATTAGTGTTATTTATCATTGATGAGATATAGAAACATGAGGTTAGCATTTTGCAATGCACAGTGATAGTAAAGTCTAATCTAGTGCAGAGTTCCTCAGTAGCAACATTACTGACATCTTGGGTTGGAGAATTCTTCACTGTGGGGGCCTGTCTTATCCAATATAGGATGTATAGCCATATCCCTGGACTCTACCCACTAGATGCTGGTAGCATCACTCTAGTCCTTACTACCCAAAATGTCTCAAGACTTTGCCACATGTCCCCTAAGGACCACTGCTCTAGAGTACCAGATAAGTAAAAACATTGAGAAATGGAAGATCTACACTATCTTTACCAAAAAGACCCCCATAAAAAGGTGTATTAGTTTGTTCTCACACTGCTATAAAGAAATACCTAAGACTAGATAATTTATAAAGAAAATAGGTTTCATTGGCTCACGGTTCCTCAGGTTGTACAGGAAGCAATGGCAGCATCTGCTCTGCTTCTGAGGAGGCTCCAGAAAACTTAAAATCATAGTGGAAGGTGAAGGGGAGGCCAGGACTTTACATGGCTGGAGCAGAAGGAAGAAAGAGAGGGGGAGGTGCTGTACTCTTTTAAACAACCAGTTCTCACCATAACTCAATTACTTATTATCACTCATTATCAACAGCACTGTGGGGATGGTGCTAAATCACTCATGAAGGACCACATCCATGATCCAATCACCTCCCACCAGGCCCCACTTCCAACATTAGGTATTATAACTCGACATGAGATGTGGATGGGGACACAGACCCAAACCATATCAAAGGGTAACTGGCACCATTGACCCAGATAGTAGCAGAGACTCACACAACTGGAAGGGGCTCTGGGAGTTATATAGACCATCTTTATTTTACGAATGGAACTCTGCAACTCTGAAAGGAGCATAGATTTGTTCAGAGTCACACAGCTCAGTTGTGTCAGGCTTGAAACTTGATGTTGTACTACTTGTGTGCTGTTTTTTCTTCTTCACTGAAGGTAGCTCATCCTCTGCAAATCTTGAATTTAAATCCTCTTTATTTTCTGGAAAATGGGTTGAGTTTGCATTATATTAGCCCATGGGAATGACCAATTGTGCTGCAAAGAAAAAAACACCATTCTCATCCTGAACAATTGTCTATTCCTTCTGGGATAGGCTGCAGAGAAAAAGTAGCACTTTCCCCTAGGCAATTGTCTATTCCCACTATTCCAGATGGTGAATAGTGGGAAATCTAGATGTTAGATTTTGTGCTATGTTAAATAACTCCTGTAAGTATACTAATGATGTGAGTTTGAAGACTACAACTTTGACAGATGCATGTTCAATATAAATAGTGCAAAATCCAGTCATTGCTTGGGTTCAAATTTCGGTTCAAATCACTAGTTGTGTAACCATGGGCCAATTAGATAACTTCTCTAAGCATGCTTCTTCAAATTTGGGAGCAAAATGGAGATTATTGAGCCTAACTCATAAGGTTGCTATATGTATGAAATGAAATAATGCATATAGATGAGCACAATTTCTAGTATATAGAAAGCACTGTCTAAATGTAAGTGCTGTTGCTGCTGCTATTGTTGTTATAAGTACTATTATTGAATTTAATAACTCAAAAGAGCTAACTCTGCGTAGAGAGATGTGGGTACTTTTTGCAGAATGCACAACGAAAAGACTGTAAAATATAAAGACATATGAATTAATAGGAAGACTTCTCAATCATGGCTAGAATTAAGATAGACAATGTGGAGATGTTTAAGAATTTTTATTCCAAGAAAAGGGCTTTAAGATGCAAGATATCTACAGAATTGTTACAGTTTAAATTAGACATAATTTCAAAAGATAGTTTTAATTTGATGCTGAAATATGATAAGTTAACACAAATCTGTGTATGTGAATTTGAAAAGTATATTATTTTTATGACTTTTTAAAATTGTATTCATTGAATAATTCCTAAATGCCAGGCAATGCCCTTCTTCATGGATGACAGCCTCACCAACTTGAGTTGGTAATGAGACTCAAATATAATGCAAATTGTCTGAAATTGTCACCTTCACCAATTCAACAATCATCCCAATTCTGGGACTCTGAACTATTAATATAATATAACAAAAGACTCCAACATGCCTTGCAGTTGGAAAAGGAATGAAAAAATGTCATACCTTCTTTGTGAATACTTTGAAATGAAAAATCAAATGATAGGTAGGAGAGAGACACAGGAACAACAACTCACTGTGGAATAATTTCAGAAGTTTCCTATTACTCCAGATCTATTGCTAATGATTTTTAAAATACAATATTGTCAATTTCATGTAATCATGTGTCACTGTACATATGGGAATATCTAGGTACATAATGTGGTTGCCTTACTATACTTTATTGGTATCCACTTGAGAATTCTTGGGTCTTCATTTTTATGCGAAGATATAGACCCAGTGTTTTCAATCTGATTCTTTAGCATATCATCAGGAGGCCTTGATACTTTGCTATAAACTGCCAAAATACTATACTGCACTTATGTGTACACCAAGGAATAATGTATTAGTTAATATTGTTTCTAAAAAGAAAAAAATATAGTTACCATGGTATTGGAATGAGCAACAATTGAAATCCTGCTGTTCACTGAGTAAAATGCCCTGCTTCACTGCATAATAAATAGCAAATCCTCATTGTTTGTCATCTTGTAGCTCATTGTCCTGATAATTTCTCAAGTGGAAGTAAATTAATCTATCCCCCCTTTAAAGGAGATAGTAGGCTGGAATAGAAAGAGCAGTGGGTTTGAAGTTAAAAGAGACTAATCTAATCCACTTGCCAGCTATGTGAACTTGAATAAGACGTAGTTTTTGAGTCTGTAAAATAGAAGTAAAACCGTCAATCCTGCCTGCCTCCCTGTGAGACTCATGTTGAGAATCAAATGTGATTGCACATATGGACTGTTTTGTAAAATAGGAAGCATGGTACAAAGGTAAAATACTATTGAGTGGGACAAGGGACATCTAAATTGTCTGTCACTAGGGTGCAGACATGTCTGAGGATGACTATTGGATGGTGGATCAATCCTCCCAGGAGTCTATTTGCATAAGAGACATAGTGTCTGTTTGAATAGAAGCTATAATAAGAGAGGACTGTCAGGCATGCCACTCTGGAACCAGCAAAATTAAAAAAAAAAAAAAATCTTTGGTCACTTGAGAAAATCAGTTATTTTGAAACCACTAGCAATAACTCTCACAGCTTTCTCTTCTGGCCCCACCTTTTGGCTTCATGTAATAGTCTCATAGAAGGAGGGCAGGGGAAGGAGCTCTAAGGAAAAACTAGTACAGCATGTAAGATATTAGGGTAGAAGCAGTAACTCTTAGAGACTATGTCTACAAAGAGACTATGAAACTGTAAATGTGGAGAGAGGTGTTTTTCTCATGCGTTGCAATGGAACATCATTCAGCTTTGACAACTCAGATGTTCCAGTTTATCATTGACATGGTGGTACCTGGCAGAACACATATTCCCAGGTTATTACAAAGAATCTTGGCAAGCATCTGTGCAAGACCCTGGCAGCTGCCAAATCTATCTGATGAAATGCAGTTCCCACTTAAGCAGGCTACCCATCTCCCAGTGACCTCTGCTTTGGTACAATAGCCCTGACACCCAGGTTCAGGCTATCTGTAGCTGTGTCTCTGCTATATGGACCTGCCTTATTGAAATCTATTATCTGAGGTAGACATCTGATCCAGGCAGAGAAAATAAGTTTTGCTTATGTTACATTTAAATTTAATCTAATTCAAATTTTTGAGTGAAGATGTTGTAGGAAAATCCAGGTTCTTGTCACACAATCAGAAAAGATTAGGCTCATGGACACACAGAAGGATGAGAAAAACAGAATTTATTGGGCAAAAAAGGAAGAGAAAAACTCTCAGCAGAGTGAGAGGTAAGCCTGTGAACTGGCTCCTGCCCCACCACACAGAAACTCAAGAAGCTGGGCTCCCGGCAGGAGCTCTAGTTGGGAAGCGCAGACTTCATCTGGGGCCAGCATTCCAGCTTTTCAGCCTTCAGGCTGTTTTAGCCTTGAAGTTGAAGTTTTGCCAGGCGTCTGTGGCCTCCTCCTGCATCTATCAAAGATAGAGAGATTGAAAGTTACCAAAGCGGCTTTACGTTAATATCAGGGCTCCAGAGTGCAGTCTTGTTACTAAATTTCTTGGGACATGCCCAGTTGTTCAGTTATTCTCTTGGTTCTCAGCACAGTGCTGGCATCCTTGTAATATGAATTTCATTTAAAATAATTAATGTATATTTTGTCTAAACAAAAGAAGTTTAACTAATACATGTGGGAAGAGGACTTTACAGGTAGTTAGACATTTACTTGGCAAGTCAGAGGAAAAGTCAGCATAATATGAATCACTTATGATCACAATTTCTGTCACTTAACAGCCTCCAGCCATGTCTTTAAATGTAGTACACTGTGATGGTTAATTTTATGTGTCAACTTGGCTGGGCCACAGTGCCCAGATATTTGGTCAAACAGTATCCTGGATGTTTCTTTGAAGGCATTTTTTGGATGAGATTCACATTCATATCAGTAACCCTGAGTAAGGCAGATTGCCCTCCACAATGAAGGCACAATAGTGGGCCTCATCCAATCAGTTGAAAGTCTGAATAGAACAAAGACTGCCCTCCCTGAATAAGAAGGAATTCTTCCATCACGCTGCCATTGACCTCATACTTCAACTCTTCCCTGGTCTTTAGCCTGCTCACTGCTCCTGGAGATTTCTAACTTGCACCTCTACAATCCTGTGAGCCAATTCCTTAGAATAAAATCTTTCTCTCTCTCTCTCTCTCTCTGTGTGTGTGTGTGTGTGTGTGTGTGTTTCTCTCTGTGTGTGTGTTTATCTCACCCGTTCTTTCTTGGTTTGTTTCTCTCAAGAGCCCTGAATAATACATAGATTGTTACCTAACTAGTTGGCAGTTATCCAGTATCTCCAAAATATCAGTTCTCAGCATCTTTGTTGTAAGTTTGGTGAGGATCAACAGGCAACAAAGGAGTCAGAATATCAAAAAATAAGTGGTAGATTTTATAAAACCCTCAGGCTCTCTTATCTATACTGCAGACTGGGATGTGAACTCTTCATGAGTGAGTGTGCACCTATATGCATTTCCAATTTCTATAGTAACAAATTACCAGAAATGTATTGGCTTCATGTTACTGCTCTGGAGACCAGAATTCTAAAATTTTTCTGCAAGGCTGTGTTTCTTCTGGAATCTCTAGGGGAGAATCTGTTTCTTGTCTTTCCAGCTTCTAGAGGCCACCTCCATTCACTGGCTCATGGCCTTCCTGGTGTCATTCTGACATCTACTTCTGTCATCACATCTTCCTTTTTGACTCTGACCCCCTTGCCTCCTTCTTATAAGGTCCCTCTGTGACCACATTGAACCCACATGAATAACCCAATTAGCTCCCCATCTCAAGATCCTTAACTTCCCCACATCTGCAAATTCCCTGTGTCAGAGGCGTTTAAACCAGAGCAACTCCATTTTGAATAGGAGCTGGGTAAAATAAGGCTGAGACCTTACTGGGGTGCATTCTCAGATGGTTAAGGCATTCTAAGTCACAGAATGAGATAGGAGATCAGCACAAGATACAGGTCATAAAGACCTTGCTGATAAAACAGGTTGTAAAGAAGCCGGCTAAAACCCACTGAAACCAAAATGGCAACGAGAGTAACCTCTGGTCGTCCTCACTGCTACATTCTCATCAGTGCTATGACAGTTTACAAATGCCATGGCCACTTCAGGAAATTACCCTATGTGGTCTAAAAAAGGGAGGCACGAATAATCTACCCCTTGTTTAGCATATCATCAAAAAATAACCATAAAAATGGGCAACTGGCAGTCCTTAGTGCTGCTCTGTCATTCTTTTATTCCTTTATTTTCCTAATAAACTTGCTTTCTTTTTACTCTATGGAGTCGCCCTGAATTCTTTCTTGTGTAAGATCCAAGACCCCTCTTTTGGAATCCGAATTAGGACCCCTTTCCTACAACACCTATGCCATGCAAAGTAACAACCCACATACTGTGGGTCAGGGTATGGATTGCCCCTCTTTGAAATATGGGGTCATTATTTTGCCTGCCACCATGTCCCACATAAAAATGTGATCCTCCATGGGTATTAGGGCTCAGAAAAAGATAGAGGACTACTTTTTTCTGGAAGGCAAAGAAGAGAGAATCCATTAACTTTTTGCCCTTTCTTGTGTTCAAAATTTAGATCCAAAAGCTTCTTCTCTCCTAATTTAGGATGACAGAAGTAATGAAAAAAAATCGAAAGACAGAAGAAATGTTTCTAAGAGCATAGATTACTAATTACTGAGAATAAGTACATGAACACAAGGGACAGAGCCCCTGTTCATGTGGAAATTAATTGTTAGTAAAGGGAGAGAAATAAAAACACCATAAATTGGGATGCATTTCAAGGGTGGAACTGACAGAACTTGCCGGTGAATTAGACATGGAGAGTAAGAGGAAGGGAAAGATTATGGCTCCAATCTTACTCAAGCATCTGTGTGCAAGGCAGAGCACCAGGGACTGCAAACACCCTGATGACAAGGTGGAGATCAAATCACCCTTCAATAATCAAAGTTTACCAGGGTCTTGCTATGAACAGGAGCAAATCAGCCAAAGGCCAAAGCATGTTTGAAGAGATGCTTAAGCTCACGGCTCATCAGAGGAATGTAAATTAAAATTATGAGACAATTTTTTCATGAAGTTGGAACAAAAATAAATAGTAAAAATTAACAGTATGATGAGGTGCCTGAAAGACTATCTCAGTCATTAGCTGTATTGAAAAAGAGACATCAAATCTTATGTTATTGAAGTTGTAGGGAAGCAGATACTTTCTACTTATTTTTGGAGAGAATGGAGATGGGTTTTAGCTTTTCAGAAAAAAAAAATATGTTTCTATGTCTCTTAAAATAAAAAAGCCATTAAGGAGGCTCAGCCATTATACATTTAAATATAAAAGAAAATTACAGAGGTGTACAAAGAGTAAATTCAGGAGGTTCACTAGAATATCATTTATAATAATAGAAAAAAATCAGACCCAATTTAAACACTTTTTAAGAGAATATTGATTAAATGGACTGTCTATATCCATATGACAAATATTCTTAATAAAGAGGGGTTAAAACACATTGGTAAGCAAAAATACATTTAGTATTATATAACTTATGCCCAAAGTCTTAATAAAACTATATACATCCTTATGTTCACATGTAAGTAGGATATGAGTTCTGTTAATGATGGAAAGCCACAGAGAGCATTTTCTTTACCTATATTCCTTAATTATTATAAAATGATATTGTATTAATGTTGCATTTGTATAATTGAAAATTAAAATGATGACAAAAATAAAAAGGAGTTGATTGGTTCAATAGGAACAATGGATAGCAAAGACTTACCGTGCTGCATGGCTTTACATTTTTGTGAAAGCTTTACTCATTGGATAAGCCCCCAATTCTCTTGAACATTTGTTGCTTTTCCTATTGATGTGAAAATCAGATATTTTTTCAGACAAAAGGCAGTAGAATATCTTTGAAATGCAAAGTGACATGATAGTGTAATACTTAAGGGTTTTATTCAACTACAAGGTCAATATAAATCAACACTATGATGAGGTGTCTTGCAATCCCTATCTTCATCATTAACTATGTTAAAAGAGACATAGACTCTTAAACAAGGGAAGAAAGAGACCTTCTCACTCCCTGCTGCTTACACAGTATCTGGAGTGTTATATCAAAGTGTGCACACTATATTTGAATCATGTGCAAAGAAAGAAAGCATGGCTGTTTAAGGGCTTGAAACAATGTCCTATGGTTAATAGTGAAATGAACAGGGAGGCATTTAATCAGGAAAAAAGAATACTCAAATGACACATGACGGTTGACTTTCAGAATTTTAAGACTGCTACATAGAGGACAAAAGGAGCTCATTCTGTTGGCATGCAAAATACAGAAACTAAGAACTACTGTTTCACAAAACAATAGCATGTGCATTGCTTCTCATTCTTGTGAGATATTATTGTCCTGTTGGACAGCTGTGGCAAAGACCAAAAAAGTTTGTGTTTCCTTTTTCCATAATGTTATCTCTGAGAAGTGGCCGCCAGCCAGGGACTACATTCCCTAGCCCCACTCAGCTGTGGCCATATGACTGTGTTCTAGTGAATGGAACAGTAGTGGAAAAATTGGGACCCACTTCCACAGGCGACACATTTACACACCCACACACCCACACACATCTCCTATGCAAATGCTTTCATATGCTTTTTCTCTTTTGGTTAGCGAGAATGAAGAAGAGTTGTAGTACAAACTTGGAAACTAATGCTAATTATAATGAAGGCTCCATCAGCCTGGATCCTTGATGGACTGCAAGAAAGAGGGCTGCCCTACCAACTTGTTAATCCACTTTGTAGTATCATATACTAAGAATTCAAATTCTGTTGAGACTGAGCCATTATACAGTTTGAAGTCTATTGTTAAAGCAGTTAATTCATTGAACAGATTCAGAAAGTAGAACTCAGCAGGTAAGTCTTGAGTCAAAAACAATTACACCATCAAGTGGTTCAATCAAACTCAAACCCAGGCCATCTTATTCTGCATCCAGAACCTTTTCTCTTGTACCACCCTGCCATACAACAGAAGTAGAATCAATGTTATAAACAAAAAGGGCAGAGATTATGGCTCAACAGTAAAGAACTCTGTAACAGGCCTATTCTTGCATTTCTTTAAGAAGCAGTTTGTTCTCCATCTCAAGAGGTGTTCGAAAGGAAACATTAGAGAAAGAATCCAACAGCAGATGAGAGTCAGAGGAAGATGATTCAGTATTTCTTACAACCTCAGATTCCATGATTCAGTGCACACTTGAAGCACTCAAGTGATATTTATTACACAAACACTACGCACTCAGTAGCAATTTGGGAGCTCTGTGGTCACCTTAACAAGGTATAATGGGAATGCTAGGAACTGAGCCAGAAAAAAAATAAATGAATGAGAACTTTCACTAGAACAAGTTCCAACAAATGTTTCATTGGGAAAGGTTGGTAAGATTGAGATTGAAAAAGAACTTGATTACAAACATATAAATGATTCTTTGAACAAATAAAATTCTTGGATGATTCATTGACTATGGAAGAGCTTACACAAATATAAGAACCCATGCTTGTGACAATTCGTTCATCTCACTGGGATAATGTTTGCATCTACAGGACCAGGGGACCATGAGTAAGGAGGTAAAGTGTCAGAGCAGGTTTCTTTGGTTGATCATGTGTGGGGTGACATGGGAATGAAGGCTATAGGAGGCAAATGGTGAGTTCAAGTTCGAGTAGCTTGTCGAGAGGTTCTTGTAACACATATAGGTTGGGTTTGAGCTAGAAAAATAGCAAATTCATTTGTTCTCACAACTCATCCCCTCCAGTAAAGCTGACTATGGCTGCCACTTTTGCTTCCACTTTGTTTCCTAGAGGGCAAAACCAAAAAAGAATAGAAGAGGAAGCAAGGAGGGTATTGAGATATGCATAAAATAGATCTAGCTCAAGTTCAGGTGACTAAGATTTTTGACTTGAACAGTTATTGGCATTTGTCTAGACCTCCCCCAATAAAGAGATAGATGCCAGAACTTTAAGTTATTTGTGCTAGTGCTATATCTAAATTCTGAAGTGATTTATTCATTCAACAAAAATGTTGTAACCTCTTACTGTGTGCCAGACACTGATGTAAGTAATGGGGAAGCAGTAATGAAAAATATCGCTGCCACTGTTTTCTTGGAGCTTACATTTTACTGCTGAAAAAAGACAATATACTAAATAAGTAAAATAATGCATTTTGAGTAATAGTGATAAATGCAGAGAAGGGATGTATATCAGGATATGTTGGTAGAAATTTTAGAAAAGCTAGCTAGGAAATGCTTTACTGAGAATTGGGGTTCTGAACGAATTCAGGAAGGCATTGATATAGTGAGCCAGACAGAGGGTTGAGGGGGCTCCTTGCAAGTAGAGGAAACAATAAAGCCCAAGGCACTAAGCTGTTCCTGGCATAAAAGAGTTGATACGTCTGGAGCAGAGGGCACTAGGAAAAAAAAAAAAAAAAAAGATAATAGAAAGATTGCGGGAATCAGAATTAACAAAGCCTGAAGGTCAGAGTAAGACCTTTTAGTCTGGTTGCAATGAGAACCCCGGAAAAGCTTAAGCAAAAGATTGACAGGCTCTAACTTACTTGTTAAAGGAATTACTCTAGCTACTGTGTCAAATAAATTTGGTAAAGGTGGACGCAGGGAGATTAATTGGATCATTGCAATATCTAGGTATAGTGGTTTGGTCTGGGATGGTGGCTATAGGAGCAGTGAGAATGAGATGAATTCTGAATATGTTTGAAGTTAGAACTGAGAGGATTTGCTGATAGACTAAATATGGAGTCCCCAGGTGATTTTTCTTGTGTCTATTAGAGTCTGAGAGGCACTGAATGAGTCTGAGAGAGTGAGAGAAAGGGCTAAGGATCTCTAGAATGCTTGACAGGGAGCAGTAAGGGCTAACTTGAGATTAGGGATGAATTTTAAGTAACATCAATCAGGACGTTTTGTGTCTTCTTCAGACAACTTCCACAGTGCTAGAGGAGGCACTGAATACACAGAAAGGTAAATTTAACCAGGGTTTTGGTTTTGTCATGAGAGTGAGAGGAGCAATGCAGTTGCAAGAGAATTGACTATAATAGTAGATAAGTTGTAAATTATAGTAGTAACTGATCAAAAAGTGTAAGCAGAGTAGGACGGGAAGAGAAAACATGGTTGGTGGGGGTCAGTAAAGGACAGTGAAAATTTGCTTGGATTGATGCATTAAACAGCAATGCAGGGGTTGAAGTGCTACTGGACTTTGGGCATACAAGGAGGCAGCTAGAGAACCGTGTGCAATGCACAGTTGATAAAGAACATGATTAAGTATATGGCAATGATATGGTGTGCCTGAGACAGAGTGAAGAGCAGGGTCACTGGAGAAGAAGGGGCCAAGAAATTAAAAGCAGGGCATTGGAAGGATCATCTGAGAGGCTACAGAAATTATTAAAAAATTATAATACTGGTAGTGTTGAAGAAGGTGACAGTGTATCAGGAGAAAACAATCTCCAAAGGAAGAGAGATAATCCCAGCACTTTGGGAGGCCGAGGAGGGTGGATCATGAAGTTAGGAGATTGAGACCATCCTGGATAACACGGTGAAACCCCATCTCTACTAAAAATACAAAAAATTAGCCAGGAGTGGTGGCAGGTGGCTGTAGTCCCAGCTACTCGGGAGGCTGAGGCAGGAGAATGGCTTGAACCTGGGAGGTGGAGGTTGCAGTAAGCCGAGATTGTGCCATTGCACTCCAGCCTGGGGGACAGAGTGAGACTCCCTCTAAAAAAAAAAAAAGAAAAAGAGATGATAATGACCTAAGAATGGATGAAAAATAAGGAGGAATGTTGGGTGATATATAGTCTAGTGAGGTAAGATTCAATGCTGATTGTTTATGCTTTGGACAGGAATGGTCTAGAAGGGGCAGTGGGGAGAGATAGGACATCTATCCTGCCACCAGATGCCATGATACCATAGGAGAGAAAAGAACCACTCACTAAGAGTGCTGCAGAGAAAGATTTGCCATTAGAGGAGAAAAGATTTCAGTGTGAGCTAGAAGTGAATGTTTGCTGATGAGGTTGAGGATATGAGTTTGCTGATAATTGACCTAGAGCTCCATATGACCTCATGAAAGGGTTTTAAAGATGGGGAGGGAGAGATAAGGGTCAGAAAAGGCAATGGGAATTAGGGGTGGGAATCCGGAGGATGAGCAACAATATGAAGCATCTGGACACCTTGTGACATTCAGCCTAAACAGGGAAAGGGGCATGACGACTAACTCCAGTGGTCTCAAGGCAGATGAAATATAGAGGCTTCTAGTATTGAGGGGGAAAAGGGATGAAGAAGGCCCTTGCCAGAAAGAAGAATTCCATGGTTCCCACTTAGCCAATGCCATTGGAGGCAACATACCCTGCTGAAGGATGATCTTCCTCTGAGGTTGTAGGCACCTGCTTGGCCTTTGCTGAATGAAACTTTTATAGAGTTGAGTTTTCTTTCGAGCACGGGCACTCTCTGGGCCTATGCATATAGCAGCCTGCAAGAAGGGTGTTATCACAAAGGCATATTTAATTCCGTGTCACTAACTGATAGTGGAACATCAGAAAAGAGGAAGAACATTGGAAAGAGAGAAATATACCCAAATAAACTAATTGCAAGGAATAAAATATGGGTTTCATTGATAGGCATGTTGGTCAGTGTGCAAAAAACAAACAAACAAACAAACAAACAAAAGGTACAATGGTCCATTATAATAGTTTACTATACCTGCCAGCTTCCTTGTTTTGGCCACTTGTTTACTCTCGTTTTTGACACCGGCCTCAATTAGTTGTTGTGACTCTGTTGATTCTGATGTTGAAATAAACCTAAACATTATGACTAAAACTAAACCTTTTTTTTTTTTTTTTTTGCCTCATAGTTAAACTCAGCCAGAAACTGAACACTCTCAGGAAAGCTTGAGAGTTCCCAGGATGATGGAGAAAAGAAAAAAAATTATGACAAGCACTGATTGTCAATAGAGAAGCAAAATAGAACATGCCTTTTTTGGGGGGCCAGAAATGCCACCTTTAGGATGGTAAATATAATCTCTTAGGTCAAAAAAATGCTGAAAATCTTTCTAACTCTTTCAAATTGTGCTTTCATCAAACTGTCAGGATTTCCATAGATAGCTGGAATTCCAAACCAAAAACCTAGCAAGCAGTTTCATCATCCATGTTCAAATCTCAGTGGGACTTTATAGCACTTTCCCTGGGAGCAAAATTCATGTTTCTGAAGCTCAGTTTACATTTCATGTTGAAAAGTTGCAATAAATGCAATGAAGTTTTTTACTGCTTCATAAAATTGAAGCACCAAAGAGAACAGTGTGTATTTCACAGTGTTTGATACAGTGTTTGATCATAACCTGAGGGAATCAATGAACCTTCAAGAAGAAACTCTTGGGGATCCTCATGCAGCAAATTCAATCATTTGTTCATCAACTCGTTACAATTCTGTTGTACACTAGCCACATGCTGGGCTCATCTTAAGGAACTAAACAGGCTCTTAAAATGATGGTCTGTAGGTGTAAAACCTCTTCCATTTTAATAAGTAAATATAAGAAAAATACAACTCATGAACTAGGTATTTTCCAGGTTTAATTCAGAACATCATCGTGTCAAAAATTGTAGTTACTAATTGGGCATCAAAGCAATAATGACAAAAAATGAGATAACAATCTTTTTGTTCATGAAAACCTAGCAAATTAATGTATTTTGCTACTTAGGTATCATCAGAAGTAATGACCAGACTACTTTAAGCAACAAAATGGCAACAAAGAAATCAAAGAGTATATTGGTGAATGGAACTGAGAAATTCAGGAGTAGACAGAACTTCAGGCATAGTTTGATTCAGAAAATTAGCATGCTTTTTCTCTTCCTTAACTTCTCAACCTTTTTCTCCATAGTGCCTTCTCCTTATTTTCCCCAACTATTAGTAGTTTTCTTTCAAGAAAATTTGGAAGAAAGCTTCTGAGAACTCCTGGCTCAAATCATCACAAATTAGAATACAACATGAAGAAAAAAGTGTAGCTTCCCTCTCACCTGCTGCCACCATCTACATATCAATCTCAGGAAAGATGCTAATTTCACCTCTGTGAGTTATCTTATTAACTTTAGACCAATCACTTTTCCCATAGGATGAGATATTAGCTAAGCCAAAGTGTTTGTAGCCAGAAGTGGACAATAGACTGTGATTGATGTATCTTCAGAAGCAAACGGAAGGATGATGAGGAGAAAATAAAAGCAACATGTATTCACTATGCCCAACTTGGCAACAAGAATAGAAGTAACCTATATATCTAACAAATGAAATTGTTTTTGGTACAGCTAAACAGCAGACTGCTATGCAGATATTAAAATTATCTTGCAAAAAATATGTCAGATCATGAAAAATGTTTACAATGCATGGTTATGTTTAAAATGTAGTTTATTAAACAGTAGATCTAATAGAATCCTATTTGGATAATATTTTCATATTACAAGATGAAAAATCTACATTTTGTGTATGCAGAGAAAAAATACTCTAAGGAAATACCCTAAAATGTTCATTGTAGCCATCCTTTGGAGGCAATGTTATAGGGATATTTTGTTCTGAGTTCTACATAATTATGTTAACTACTTTTTCATAATAAAAACAATTACTTTTGAAATCAAAGAAAGAAAAAAACTGTCATGTGGAAATATCCACCTAGGAGTTTGGATTTATTTCCAGAGTAAAGTGTTGTGATGATAGATTCCTTGCAACAATTTTTCATAGACACGGAACAGGAATGTCTATCAGTTCCTCCTGAGGTAGAATCACAAAGTATTTGCTCTTAGGCTCTTGATCTGAGCCCTGAGGAATCACATTTTCAATTTTATTCCAGACATATTTCAGAAATGGCAAGATGAGACGAAAGAAGGATTAGAGTCATGTCTAAAAATTGGCTTTACTAGGGCAAGCAAGGCCTTCCTACATAGTGAATTCTCATTTTGAACTGTAAGACTTTTTTTTGGAGAATTTTTTAACCACAAAAACAAAGATGTCCTTTTTGTCATTTTATAGTCTCAATTTCAGCAAAATATAGTGCATATGATAACAAACAGATGGAGGAAATAAAACAAGAAAGCATTCAGGGTTAGGCCAGCACTGATTAAAGCTTAATATTTTGTCTGGGGGTCTAAAATAATCTTTTCAGAGAAAGTAGTTGTCAAGGCAGCTGGTGTAAAACTGTTTATTCTTTTTTGTCATCTTATATAGATGTTAAAGCTTCCCTATTGCAGTATAATGCTTTGAAATCCATAAATGATCCGAGGTTTTTAAAGATGTACATATATTAGATCTGAATTTGTTTGAATTATTTATAAAGAGGAGAGATGGTTAATATTAATGAAATGATCCTTTCAGTCCTTGCAAATTTTCCCATACCTCTTTCTCATACTGAAATATTTCCTGAGTTTCTGTGATGTCACTGAGTTGGATGCTGTGGGATACCCATACAAGATCAGGAAGGGTTCTTATTTATAGTAAGTTCACTCTATTCAAATTAGGTATCCCTTGGAATAGGAAATGTTTTCAGCCCTTGTACATTATGCAACTTTATTTTGTCTATCAGGTACAAAGTACCTGTGAGGTAGGGATTCAAAGGTAACCAAGTTATTATTATACATATGAAGGTAATTATATTTTTAAAATAATTACTATGTAATGCAATGTAGCTAAGATAATAACGCAAAAAAAAACTTGCTATATGAGCAGATTGAAGAAAGGAATTTGAAATGCATTTAGCTGCAAGTAACAAAAGTCAAACTATACTGATGTTTGTTTTTCTTATGTAAGAATTGGAGATAGAATAATAAGGACCACCTCAATAGCTTGCTGCTGCCAGAAATGATGCCCCCACTTTTCTTTGGCCTTTTCCTAAGACTTAGCTCCTCTGAATTTCAAGATGGCTACTAGAAGTCATATCCACATTGAAAGCAGAGAGAAGGCAGAGGAAATGAAGTAGAAACAAATGGATCTTTTCCCTTTATCAAGAAAGCAAGAATTTTCTCAAAAATCCCAGAAGAGCTTTCACTTACATCTTGTAGTGGATCTGTTTCCCTTCTCAAATCTTTTTGGTCAATACAGGGGCAACTAGTGTCATGAAGTTGTGATCGAATAGCACTCCATTTAGCTTCATTGTGTATCTAACACTTTCTGCCCAGGCATCATGAACATAGCTTATAGGAAAGCTGCCACTTGTGCACAAACTGGAGCTATAAAAAATTAACAACCTATGGAATAATCCTTGGCCAGTGGAGAAGAGAAGCCAGTAAGTAAATTCTCCACCTTTTCATTTCTTGGGCAGATGATAGTGAGGCTTTACCTATACAGTCCCTCAAATAATACCAGTGTAATGGGACCCCACTTGCCAACAATGATAACATTCTTAAAAATTCACCATCTGCAGGTTCCATAATTTTCTGTTTCTTTCTTAGAAAAAGAACTGTGTGAGTGAGAACTTATTTATGATCTCTGGAATTTCTTCCCAAGTAAGTTTGCTGCACACAAATCCTTGTCTCAGGCTCTGCTTTCTAGAGAAATTCAGACTACGACACTTCTCATTGGCCAGGCCTGTTTTATATGACTGTTCTTTATTTCAAGGGAAGTTATCAGACTGGGTATCTAGTTGCAAAAATTTTTATCTAATCAGTAAGTAGAAGTAAGAGGTATTGAGAGAAAATTGAACACAGCAGGTTATGCTTAAATAGGTCTTTGTAGATTAAGTAGGAGTTTTCAAGAAGTGAAGGATTTAGGAAGCTTTTACAAATTGTCTCTGCAAAAGGATCAGCATGACCAGCATTGGAGAGAAGTGAAAGTGTAAGGCTTATGAAACAAATGGTAAACTGGCCAAAATTCCATTTGACTCAAACTATGAGTAAAAGAAAGAACAGAATCATAAGCACCAACAAAATGAGTCTGGACAAATAGATGCAGGTCTCATTGGATGGGTTTTGTGGCTTTTCCATAACCTTTCCCCTTTAGACAATCTTGAATCTTTTACAAAGATGTGATCATTCACTTAATACATATTTATTTCTTGCCCACAAAAGATATGTCTTTAGCCACTAAGAATACAGTAGTAACTGAAAAGCACAATTACTTTCTTCTTGGAGCTTACACAATAAACACACCAAACAAATAATTCAATAAATAAGTAATACAATGAGAATCAGTGATAAATGCTATAGAGACCAAAAAAAAAAAAAAAAATCAGGCTATGAGAACCAATAATGATAGAAAGCCAAATTTAAACACAGCAAGCAGGAAGGAATGCCCTGAGGATGTGGCATTTAGGTGCAGTGCTGAACTAAATAGGGAAAGAATTATGTGGGTATCTAGAGGAAAACCATTTTCAAGAGAGGTAACATCAAATCCAAGAGCTCTGAGACAGGGCCAAACTTTCTGTGCTTGGAGAGGACCAAGAAGGCAGGGTAAGTGGGAAAAAAAAAAAAAAAATATGTGGGTGAGTGTTAAGAGGAAAGGTCATGAAAGAAATGTGGAGACTGGACACATAGGGCTTTGTAGGTCAATGGTAAGGAGCTTGGATTTTATTATAAGTGTGTTGGGAAGATATTGGATAATTTTGGACAGGGGAGTAATGTGATATAATTAGATATTCAAGAGATTGCTCTGGCTGCTGGGTGGAGAACTGAGTAACACAGAGGCAGTGTTAAAATGAAGCAGAAATAACAATTAGGAGAACCAGTAGTATAGGTGATAAATCATGGTAGCTTGGTGAAGGATACTAACAGTATAGATGCTGAGTAACAAATATTTTAAAGATAGGTTTGCAAGAGCTTGCTGTTAATCTGTATGGAGTATGAGGCAAAGAGATAGTTGGTGATGGCAACTAAAATTTGATTCCATAATGAAACAGGGCTTTAAGGGCTCTCTATATATTGACAAGTCGTCACGACAACCTCATGAAATATCACTATTATTAACATCCTCATTGTACACCCGAGAAACATGAGGTACAGGGAAATTAGTGAGTTGCTAAGGCCATGCTACTAGTACTTAAAACGGCAGGATTTAAAGCCATGCATCTAGCTCCAAAGTCATGATCTTAACCACAACACTATTTCGAGATGCCTATTAAATATCAATGGCAACATGGAGTAGACAGTTGTATACACCAAAGTGGAACTCAAGAGAGAGGTCAAAGTCAATGACACAAACTTATGAATCATTAGATTGTAAATGTTAAAGCCATGGGACAGGATGAAATCTCCTAGGGCAGAGGTTGGCAAACTTATTCTGTAAAGGTCCGGATAGTAAATGTTTTAGGCTCTGTGGGCCATACTGTCTCCATTGAAACTACTCAACTCTGCCATTGTAGCTTGAAAGTAACCAAAGACAATAGTAAATGAATGGGTGTGTCTGTGTTCTAATACAACTGTCTTTACAAAATCGGGCAGTAGGGGAAGATCTGCCCTCTACTCCTACCTTCCCCTCGTGGTTTCAGGGAATAAAAGTGATTAGAAAAAAAAGTGGCCGGGCGCGGTGGCTCAAGCCTGTAATCCCAGCACTTTGGGAGGCCGAGACGGGCGGATCACGAGGTCAGGAGATCG
>NC_045435.1:60971910-61039357 GCF_002776525.5 Piliocolobus tephrosceles | reverse complement strand
AAAAAAAAAAAAAAAAAGTGACAGGGAGTTGGAACTCTCCACGTTACTGATGGGAGAAGACTGCAAAGAAATCATCAAAGGAGACTGAGGAAGGAAAGTGACAGAGGGAGGAAGAAAACCTGCAGAAGGAACACAAAGAAAAGAAAAGATATTTATCACAAGAGGCCAAGCGTGTGGCCAGAGGGTAGAATCACAGAATGAGAGAAGTGAAAGGGACTTTAGTCTTTTGATCAAAGATTCGAATTTTTGTAAATGAGAAAACTGAGGCTCAGTAGGGGAAAATGATTTTCCCAAAGTCATTTCAAGATTACAATACATTTTTCTAAGGCATCCACATTATGATAGAGTTTCTAAGGCATCCACATTATGATGTTTCTAAGGTATACTCCAATATTATATATTTTAGCTTAAAATATAAAACAAAATTTTGCCAATAATAGCACCACCCTGAATGAGCACCTGAACACCGCATCCTTGTTCAACAAATATCTGTTGCACAACTGCTATGTGTCTACAAGAGTGTCTGGCTCTGGAGCCACAGAGATTAAAGATGCAGTGCCTGCCTTCAAGTTACTTGTAGTCTAAAAGGAGAAATGGAAAAAGAAACAGATATTTGCAATAACTTAAGGTATGTTTTTCAGGAAATCCTAACCAGGTGCTATGGACTGAATTGTGTTGTCCCCAGAATTCATATGTTGAAGTCCTAACACCCAATGTAATGGTATTTGGAGATGAGGCTGTTAGGAGGTAATTAGGGTGGGATGAAGTCAGGAGGGTGGGACCCTCATGGCAAGTTAAGTGGCTTTGTAAGATGAAGACAGAAAGGTTGATATTCCATGTGAGGACATAGTGAGAAACAGCTTGGCCATCTGCAAGCCAAAGAGAGAGCCCTCCTTAGAAATTGAATTGACCAGTGTCTTAATCTTGGTCTTCCCAGTCTCCAGAACTGTGATAAATAAATGTCTGCTGTTTAAACCACCCAGTCTATGGCACTTTGTTATAGCAACGTAAGTGGACTCATATACCACGTGTGCCCTGAGAGCACAGGGAAGGAAAACCTAACCTTGTCTGAGCATTAGTAACAATTTCCTGGAGGAGAGGATACCTGAAATACCTCCTCCAAACTGTGTCAGTGCCTCTCAAGTATATTCCTATATTCTCTAGGCTTTTCTTCATCACAACACACATTCTTCCTAATTAAGCGACTTTGTGTTTATCTATCTCTCCACCCCCTCTTCCCACAAGTTCCTCGAAGCCAGGGCATGATTGTTTATGGCCCCCTTTGCGTGCCCGTTGCACAATACAGAGTCACTATTCAATATGCTGCAGTTTATTGAATGAATGAAAGCATGAAAATTTGACTCAGTAACCCCAATGAACAAATGAAGGATGAACTGGAGGTACCCAGGTAAAGAAAGAATAATTTTGATACAGAAAAATGAAACAGCTTAAGGAAAGACAAGAACCTAGGAAGTAAGTGGTGCATTCAGGAAATGACAGGTAGACCTGAATAATATGAAGCTGAAAGCTGAGGACTGAGAAACATTTACAGCATTCTTATAATCTATCAAGAAATACTCTAACTTATTGACTATATTAACTCTGGTAATGCTCATAACAATCTTTAGATATAAGTTGTATTATAACTCTATTTTACAGAAGAGGCAACTGAGACAAACAGATGTTGAGAAATTTGCTCAAGATTAGACAACCAGGAAGTAGTGAAGCTGGGAGAGGAACCCAGACAATCAGCCTCTGGAGTCCTTTCTGTGTACATGGACTTGAGAGAGCACTAATGACCACATTATGCAGACCCTATAAGGCCGGGCTAAGGAGCTTGAATTTTTGTAAGTAGCCTACTGGCAGCCATTTGGTTATGATAGTGACCTGGTTTTCTTTCATTTAAAGCAAGATTTGAGAGGTGTAAGACTGGAGCTGCAAATTTTTAGCTGAGACATATCAGGAAGCCAGGAATTATAAATGAGGAGACAGATTTCGTAAGTATTTGTGGGGTAAAATTGACAGGGCTTTATGCCAGCAGAGGGTGAAGAATGCAGAAATAAGATGAGTCAAGGGATGATACTTAGGATGATGGCTTAGGTGACAAGGTGGATGGTGCGGCCATTAACTGAGACAGGAAATCCAGGAAGAAAAAGTGAGAGGGGAAGATGATACATTTAGATTTGCCTGTGTTAATTTCAAGGTGCCTGGGGGCATTCACATGCATATCTCCAAAAGGCAGTTGAATATCGAAGTCTGAGACTCAGGAAAAGGCTTCTATTAGATTTAAAAAGTTGAGTCATCAGCACATAGGTGGTAGTTAACACATGAGAGCAATGAGCTTTTTATTGTAAAATTTATGTGCATGAATATTACCTGCCAGTGTGCTCACAACTTTGGAAGCCCAATTATCAAAAGCCTTCCTCTGAGGCCTTCTCAATTAGCTGAATCTGCAAAATATATTACAAGATGCTAAAGTAGCTATATTGGCTTCGGCCTCTAAATGTGTCCCCGAAGTCCTCAGCAGGAAAGAAGTAACAGAGTTTGCTTTTACAAAGGCACTTAGAAAAGCAAAAATAAAATAAGATAAATATAAATAAAACATCTCCCCTTCCAAACATAAATGGTGTCCAAGGAGAAGTTGAATTCTGATGGTTTTCTTCCATGTATGAAATTAGGCCACCTCAGTTTGCCCCAACTCTATATTTTTGGTTGTCACTTAAAAAACCTTTGTATGTGGCATTGCAAGAGGGCCTTGAGGAATTTCTTGCAAGGGCAGACTTAATTAATGTTTCCAGCTGTGCAACTTTTCAAGCCCCAGGCAGTGAAGAGAGGCATATTAAATAGGAGGCCAACCTGTCTATTTCCATTCAAGTTTAATAACTCTTTTTTCTTTTTAATAATTTTTACATTATTTTTTTCTACTATGTCTAAGAATTAGCTCAAGGTTTAATAACTCTTGATCTCAGCTCAGGAAAGTGTTGAATTTGGGTGAAAACAAAGTAATGTTGAAACTCTTCACCATCCTTCCATGATTCATTTCTTTTTCAGACATTGCCCAAATTTTGGGCTCCAGTTGATTCTTGTGTGTTACGCTGTGAGCAAGACATGCATGTCCTCACAGAGAACGGGGCACTATCCCTGATAAAGACTGTGAGAGTTGGCTTCCTACAGCATCGATCACATGGCTTGAACCCACGAGCAGGATGGCTAAGGCAGCAGAATGGGCTGGATCACAAAAATAGATTTTCTGTCTGAGTTTTAATATACTTTCTTTCTTTTTTTTTTTTTTTTTTTTTTCTCAAGACTGAGTCTAGCTCTGTCGCCCAGGCTGGAGTGCAGTGGCGTGATCTCAGCTCACTGCAACCTCCACCTCCTGGTTTCAAGTGATTCTCATGCCTCAGCCTCCCAAATAGCTGGGATTACAGGCACCTGCCACCATGCCCAGCTAATTGTTTTTTTTTTTTTTTTTGAGATGGAGTGTCGCTCTGTGGCCCAGGCTGGAGTGCAGTGGCCGGATCTCAGCTCACTGCAACCTCCGCCTCCCGGGTTCATGCCATTCTCCTGCCTCAGCCTCCCGAGTAGCTGGGACTACAGGCGCCCGTCACCTTGCCCAGCTAGTTTTTTGTATTTTTTAGTAGAGACGGGGTTTCACCGTGTTAGCCAGGATGGTCTCGATCTCCTGACCTCATGATCCACCCGTTTCGGCCTCCCAAAGTGTTGGGATTACAGGCTTGAGCCACCACGCCCAGCCCTAATTGTATTTTTAGTAGAGACGGGGTTTCACTGTGTTGGCCAGGCTGGTCTCAACCTCCTGACCTCGTGACCCACCCATCTTGGCCTCCCAAAGTGCTGGCATTACAAGCTTGAGCCACCGTGCCCAGCCATTTAATACGCTTTCAACATCATTATACTCGGTTTCCAGAAGGGCTTCTTGGAGTTAAGGAACACGAGTTTGGGAATCAAGAGATGGGTTTGAGGCCTGATGTAATGGTGATTTGAGTGTGATTTTGAATAAGCCGTTTTTTCCATTAAGGGTCTCCATATTGTCTTTGGCAAACCAAGAACAGTGCAACACACCAGCCTTACCGCTACTGAGTCATTTAGCTACCACTGCAGAGCAAACCATCCCCAAAATCAGGGGTTTAACACAGCTATTTCTTATTAGAGTTCATGCAATTGCAGGTCAGCTGAGGTCTCTGGTTAGATTCAGCATGGCTGGGGTAGCTACGTGAGACAGCTCTGATTCATGTCTCTCAATAATCTCCTGGAACCAATGGGCTAGCCTGAGAAATGTCCTTCTCCTGGTGGTAGCTAAAACATAAGATCACAACAGAAACACAAGACAGCTCTTGAGGTCTAGGCACAGATAAGGCATATATTCACTCTGGCCTTATTCTATTGGCCAATGTGAATTACATGGTTCAAATCAGAGTCACTGCAAGGGCACAAGGCAAAGATGTCCTTGACATATATCCCAACATGCATACCAGGAGGGGTGGAGAATTGGAGCCACCCCTAATGTACAACATTTAGGAAACAGTTAAAATACAAAGGTACTTTGCAATCAAATTTCAAAGAAGTTCAATTCATCAAATTTGTGTACTTATCTTTTACCTGAAGTTACAGCATTTGCAAAAAATCTAATTGTTCAGATCTGCACTGTTTAATTAGCTGTTCTAATTGTTTCGAAAGTAGAATGTTTTTTTCTTCACTGCCACCACCACCACATAACACCTTGCATTTACATGAAACAACAAAAATCCTTGTTATTAGAATAAAAAGTTTTTTTTTTTTTAAGTAGGCCAATACAAGATGGTCAAAGGATATTCAAAGACAATCTTTGTATTTTCTTTGTCTGTTAGTAAATTACCTGGCTGACACCTGCTTCTGAAGAAATAGCACTTTTCTTATTCTGTCCACATTTGAAGAGAGGAGATCACTGATACTTACTTGCACACTCTAATCACAAATGTGATAGGTCTAATTCTCTCCACTTTGGGATCCCTGCATCATTCCGGAGACAGGCACTCTACCTGGATCAGCATGGTTAAACATCACTCAGATATCAGTGCACCCTCCCAGAGCTTTTATCTCTAAGCTGAGTTCTTTGTGCACAAAGCACTTGTGAAAGGACAGAATGTCAAAGACAGAAACAGGTTGTGCATTTCTAAAGATAGTGGGAGAGAGTTTAAGCAGCATGTATATTTCTATCCTTATTCACAGCTTGTGTATCCAGCTTCATTGTTAATTACATGTATTTTATTTTAATTAAAGAAGCAATGACCCAGTGAGAGAATTTCTTTATTTTGAATTTTGTATTTTCTTTCTGCTCTCTCAGCCTACCATTCTGATGGCGGAGAAATGGATATGGGCAGTTTAGCCACCTCATACCATCCCACTCTCTTTTGAGAGTAGCCTTGGAAACCAGCCAGATTGCATTGTTATCCTTCTGTCAATTACAAATGTGCCAGACACCCAAAGCATTGGGGAGGAAGTGCAATTATTAGAAGCTACCCGAGAGACTATCCCAATGTCATCCCTGACTTGCCAGGTGACCTTTAGAAAATCAAATGCATAAAAGAGGGATGATAAATTGTTCTCTAGGCTAATCATGCAAATGAGTAGAAACACCAAAGGAGAAAAACATTAAGGAAAGGAGAATTCCAAAGGAACCAATTTTTGTTCATGAAAGAATTGTCTTCTAATACAAAGAGAACCATTCCCAAATAATGGGTAAAGTCCTTCCCCTAGATTATGGTCATAATTTACCAACCTACTCCTATTCATGTGTGTTAATCCCAAATGCCTTCTTTCTGCCAAAATCCATGTCTCTGACACCTAGTTTTTCTTTTTTGGTGAAGCATTCATGGTTTTATAAAATAACTTCTAATATTCTTTACCCCAATGCCAGAAAAGTCTTTCTTTTCCCTTGAACATAGGGCTGTGGGGATGAGAGTGAGGACATAAATGGGAATGCAGACAAATCTATTCATTTATTGTTCATGTGTCTATGGATACAGCAACTCCATTGGCCTGGTTGGGATCTGCACTGAGGGGATTATATTTTCAGAGCAGATATTAAAGGAAGAAATTATTCTTAGTCATCAAAGGATTGGCCTTCTCAGAATGTATGCCAGTAAGAGATACTTTGAGCTACCAAAAGGTTTGGGTAAGAAGAAAGCCAACATGAATTGAACACCAATTATACACCCACCCCTTTCTCTGGCATCTTATATATGTATCATTTAGTGAGAAACAAAATTACTTAGGAGTTAAATTCAAATGCAAAGTGAAAGTCACTGGCTAAAATTCTCTACCATGGACAGAGCCAATCTGGGCCTCACTGTATATTGTTCTTGAAAGATCTTGGATAAGTTAAAATTAAGTGAAATATTGGACATTATCAACAAGGCAATCTCTTAGAATGATAATGTGTCTTGCATGTTGCCAGATTGTGATGAAAATTTTACGTGTCAACTTAACTAAGTAAAGGAATGCCCACATAGCTGATAAAATGTTATTTCTGGGTATGTTTGTGAGGGTGTTTCCAGAGAAGATCAGTATTTTACTCAGTAGACTAAGTAAACACAGTTCCCCCTCACCTATGTGGGTAGCCATCATCTTATCCATCGAGGGTCCAAATGGAACAAAAAGGCAGAGGAAGGGCCAAGAACTCTCTCTTCTTGAGTTGGGATAGCCATGTTCTCCTGCTCTTGGACATCAGAGCCCCTGGTTCTAGGGCCTTTGAACTCAGAGACTCACCCCAAGAGCTGCCTCTCATCCCCTGCTGCTCCTCCCTGGTTGTCAGGCTTTTGGCCTTGGACAGGCAGTTACACCATTAGCTCCCTTGGTTCTCAAAACTTTGGACTTTGGCTGAATTACACTATTGGCTTTCCTGGTTTTCCAGCATAGAGACAGCATATCTGAAAATTTCTTGGACTCTATAACCGTTGTGAGCCAATTCCCATAACAAATCTCCTCTTATATTTCTGTTATCCCGTTGGTTATGTTTCCCTGAAGAACCCTGATTAATATACTGACTTTCACTCTTTATATGTGTATACTAAAATATTATAATTCAATATTGAAGCTAACCACCTGGAGTTGGTGTTAGACTCCCCATAGATTAAAGGGCATGATCCCCAATAAGACTGCCCTCACTTCAGACGCCAACAGCAAGTTAGAGGGTCCCCAGGCTACCTGTACTTTTGGCTACAAAACTGGGATGTTCCCATATCCCCTACCCCAGCTTTAATACTTTGCTAGAATGACTCACAGTACTGAGGAAGGTGTCATAATTACAGTTTTATTTTAAAGGATACAATGTAGGACTAGGCAGAGGGAGAGACACATAGATGAAGTCTTAGAGTGTCAAATATTCAGAGATTCTATGCACTTTCCTTATGGAATCAGAGCACATCACCCCACTTAGCACGTCAATATGTTCATCAGCCATGAAGTTCCAGTAAGCTTTGATGTCCAGGGTTTTTATTGGGTTTTCATTACATAGGCAAGTGGATTTAACCAAATCTCTAGCCACCTCTAGCCTCCCGAGCTCAAAGCCTCTCTAATCACATGGTTGCCTTTTTTTGGTAACCAGTCCCTAACTTGAATTATCACCTTTGCATAAACTCAATGATACATGAATAACAAAGAAATTCCTATTACTTGGGAAATTTCAAGGATTCAGAGTCTCCCCTTCAGGAACCAAGGGCAAAGGCCAGCCACTTTCTTCTTATATGACATATACTTAAATTTACATATATACATAAATGTATGTGTATAAATTATCTATATTATATTTTGTGATATATATCATATATAATATATAAATGCATGTATACATAAATGTATATGTACAAATAAACATAAAGCCATCTAATGTCCATGTGTTTTTGTATCTCCTCATATGTCTATACAGTAGTCCCCTCTTTCCTTCAGGGGTCTGTGCTAAGACCCCTGGTGGGTGCCTATAACTGGATATGGTATTAAACGCTGTATCTACCCTGCACAAATATTTTTCTTCTTTATATTTTCATGGATAGAAGATTTTTTCTTCACATACATCTTAGCAACTGTAGCATATGATTTTTTTTCTTATTGTCAGGAATTTTTACCTTTTTACTTAAAGGAAGCACTTTAAGGACTCTATTTGGCATATTCAAATTGACAGCATTATTACTCTTGCACTTTGGGGTCATTATTAAGTCAAATATGAGTTACTTGAACACAAGCACTGTGATACCGAGACAAGTCAGTCTGATAACTGACACAGCTACTAACTGTCCAGTGTCAGGTAGAGAATTCAGTGGGGATATGCTGGACAAAGGGAGGATTCAAATCCCAGGCAGAAGGACCTGGATGGCTGGAGATTTCATCATGCTACTCAGAATGGTACACAATTTAAATCTTTTATATTTGAAACTTTCTATTTAATATTTTTGGATCAAGGCTGACTGCAGGTAAGTGAAACTGCAGAAAGTGAAACTATGAATAAGGGGACACTACTGTATATAAAACTTGACCCTAGTAATAAGTTATCAGGAAGAACAAAAAACAAGGCAGTGAAGTTACCAAAGAAGAAACAAGCCTAATCAACAAACATAAACGTGCTACAGTTTTTCCATCAGCTGAAACAAATGCTAGGCAGTATTTCAGCAGTCCCACTCCATTCCAAATTCAGTTATTTGCTAGAAGGACTCAGAAGACCCAAAATCAGTTTGTTCTCATGGCTAAAGTTTATTATAGCAAATGATATGGAGTAACAATGGTAGGGAAAACATATGCATCAGGCAGATTCCATAGATGCTGGGAATAGTTTTAGAGTCCTTCTTCATCTCAGGCCACACAGAACAGGCTTTTTCTCCAACAGTCACAGGAAGATTCTCCAGAATGTCTCTGCCCAGGGAAGCCCAGTTAAGGGTCAAGGCCTGAGATGTTCACGAAGTCTGGTCACATTAGTACATTCTTCTATGCCACCAGAGAGGGCAACTGAAACTCAGGAATTCAGTAATAAAATCAGGTTCACGTCATCAATTTTGATGTTTGTGCAAAGCAATTCTATTGAGTTAGTATGGCATGGTCCATTGCTTCAGATATATACAGCAAAATCATCAATCATTAACATAAAGAATCTTCCAGATGCTGTCTTCCCAGGGTTTTACCATGGTTAATTATGGTTCTAGGTTCCAATGGAGACATGAAAGGAGCAAGCTACCAGATTTTCTGTGTTAACTCCTCAGAAAGAATTAACATGATTGCAACCTATAAACTCCTGAAATGTGTGGACAACATGAAAGTCCTAAAATTCTAAGCAAGTGGGATCAAAAATCCAGCTGGATTTGAACAAGGTCAGGACCACTATATGAAGGTAAGTGTCTCACATTGTTAATAAGAGAAACTGAAATAAATTAGCCTCTAAGGAAGACATGAAGAAAAATCAACTCATGATCTCCTCTTAGCTGATAAATTACACACAGTTTCAACCAATGCAATAAATCCCTTTGCACTTGTTATTCTGAAGGATTGTATAGCAAGCTGTCTTGCTACCTTGCTTTAAAATCTCTGGTGGTCTCCATTACACTTTGATTACTGGCAACCAAATGCTGCATAATTTTCCTTCAGCCCCTCTCTCTAACATTTTTTGGTGTCCCTGTTACCCTCACTGACTACATCCTGCCACACTACCTTCTCTCGGCTTCCCGCACATGCCAAGCTGGTTTCCCACCGAGGTGCTCACAGGATAGTTCTTTTCTCTGCCCTTCTTTATGGCCTTTCCTTGGCTGGCCTCTCCTTATCTCAAAGATTTCAACTAAAGTACCACTTCTTCTGAGAAATCTTCTCTAATGACTCAATCAAAAGTAGCCCCACTTCCAAAGTTTTCTCTATCATTTTACTCAGTTTTACCTGACAGTTGCAGTGGCCTTTGTGCAAAGCTGTGGTTTTGGCAGAATCTTTTGTGATAGCTCGTGTCATCAGGCAATCATGTGTGAGAAACCCATGTCCCTTCATGGCCTTCTTAGATACCGTTTGTCAGGGTTTGACCCAAGTGACTCCATTTTAATTCTGACAAGTTTCACAGTTCTGAGCCAGAAAGACCATGAAGCGGATTTTTTAGTTTTTAATATTACTTGATTTTTGAAGGTCATGGGGCACAGTATAGTCCTGCCTCTGATTCTTACTAGATCGAATTTTTAGGCATTCTAAATTCCAGTTTCATCTTCTGTGTAGCAAGAATAGAAATATCTAACTTGCATACTATTTTTTATTTAAAATTTTTTTTTATTTTTATTCTTTATTTAATTTTTTTTTTAACTTTTAAGTGCAGAGTACACACACAGATTTGTTACATAGGTAAATCTGTGTCACAGGGGTTTGTTGTACAGATTATTTTGTCACCCAGATATTAAGCCAAGTATTTATTGGTTATTTTTCCTGATCCTCTCCCTCCTTGTACCTAGGCCTCAGTGTGTGTTGCTCTCCTCAATGTGCCCATGTGTTCTCATTATGTAGTTTCCATTTATAACTGAGAACGTGTGGTATTTGGTACTCTGTTTCTGTGTTAGTTTTCTGTTTCTGCATTAATTAAGATAATGGCCCCCAGCTCCATTCATGTTCAGGCAAAGGACGTGATCTTGTTCTTTTTTACGGATACATGGTATTCCATGGTATATATGTACCATATTTTCCTTCTCCAGTCTACTATTCATGGTCATTTAGGTTAATTCCATGTCTTTGCTATTGTGAATAGTGCTATAGTGAACATACGTATGCATGTGTCTTTATGATAAAACAATTTATATTCCTTTGGATATATACCCAGTATTGAGATTAGTGGGTTGAATGGTAGTCCTGCTTTTAGCTCTTTGAGGAATTGCCATATTGTTTTCCACAAAAACAATGTCCACAACAACTAAAAAAAATTAGTTCAACAAAGGTTGAACTAATTTCTACTCTCGCCAACAGCGTATAAGAATTCTTTTTTCCTCTGCAACCTCACCAGCATCTGTTATATTTTGACTTTTCAATAATAGCCATTCTGACTGGTGTGAGATGGTATCTCATTGTGGTTTTGATTTGCATTTCTCTAATGATCAGTGATGTTGAGTTTTTTCATATGCTTGTTGGCCACACATATGTCATCTTTTGAAAAGTGTCTGTTCATGTCCTTTGCCCACTTTTTAATGTAAGAGTTTGGTTCTTTTCTTGTAAATCTGTTTAAGCTCCATATAGGTGCTAATATTAGACCTTTGCAGCATATTTTAAAAGATAAATGAGATAATGCAAAACCCTTAGCACAGTGCCTAATAAAAAGTAGCTTGTGAAATGGTAATTTTAAAATGGCAAGGTTTTGTTAGCAAGATTTCAAGTGGGCAGAAACCAAAGACCTTCTAAATAGACTTACTAAGTAGATAGAAAGCTCAGGGGAAATGATACAAATAATGACAGAAGCTCTCCCATCTCTTGCAAAACACACGTGAGGGCTTTTATACTTAGGGCAACATAACTATTCAGACTTCTTTTCTGGCTGTGTTTCTTATTAGACTTTATTATGTTACTGTATGCTTATTATTTATGAATACTAACATCATTCGGGTCAAAAGCCACACCTCTGTGGTGTCCATTATTTCACAGTACTTATCACATTGTACTGCAGAATCTTTCTCTCAATTACCCTCAGTAAACATCCTAAGATAGAGAAGTTGTCCATTTGTGTTTATATCTACAGCATGTGTTACAGTCTTTGACACATACTAGATATATACTACAAATTTGTTGAATGAAGAATGAATAATGCTCAAAGAAAGGTTTGGTCTGGACTGTCTTCTGATCTGACAGGGGAGTCCACTGGAAAACCATGTTTTTGAGATATTAGTAATGATAGCTTTTCTTTTTCATTTTAGGAGGTTTCATCCTCTCAGGGTTAAACTCCTCCCAAATTAAGAATAATGATTTAAACCCATCATAAGAACGTAATGTAAGTCACCTTTGTCTACCCTAGAAATAAATACTTTTAAATTCAGAAATCAACCAGACATTTTTTCATGCACTGATGAATGCCATGATAGTAAATTAAATAGCGGAAATAACTGCCCTCGTGGATCTATCATTTTAGAAACAAAAGAAAGGACATTGTATTCTTAGAACCAGCTCATCTTACTTTCTGCCTCATTCCCTACCTCTCCCTCTATCTTCATAGTAGTTGAAAATGCCAAAATGTAGGATTACATTTTGTCCTTTAGACATTCTCAATATTTGAAATTTTTATGTAAGAAACAAGTGAAGAAATGATCATTAAAAGAAGAGATAAAATATTGAGTAAGCTTTGTTTAAATTTCCACAAAGCCTCAAGTTTCATTGCAATATAAAAGCCACTGATATAATGCTTGTTTGATTTGCTTAGCAGGAGCACAATGCGAAAATTCCTTGAGCAGGGAAAACAGCTGGTTTGCCAAATCTGCACATTTGGCTGTACAACTGACTCTATTGGTAACTTCAGGCTAGCAATATTTTTTACTGACAATTTACATGCTGCTCCAGCCCAGAGGTATCTGAAATGAAGTCTTTGCATAAACACAGTTAGAAAAGAACTTGGCTCCCAACCCTGGTCAGAACTCTGCTTTAAAAAAGAAATTCACACTGATCCATGGTGATGTGATAAGGATGAGCCTTTTCAGCAGAGATTTGCTATGCAAGGCCCGTTGTTTTATGTGGCATTATGCAAAATATGATGTCAATAATCCATATTGTCTGTCTTAGTACCATCATTCACATAACAGTATCATGCCTACCTTAGCCGCTTTGTAATCCGGGAACCCCACACGCACACTAAAACTGAGATAACTGTGGAGGAACATGGAACATGGTTGCATACAAATTGTGTTGTTCTGGCAGGGAGTTACTCCTCTGCTCCTCTCAGACAAAGCATTTTAATTCCTTGGGATTTTTTTTTTTTTTTTTTTAAGAATAAATACCATCATTTTCTTGGATCTCCAAATTTCCAGCTGCTTATAAGGCTGATTTCATCAAAGTAATTAAAATTTCTTTGTGGCTAATCACTTTAGGGCTTAGTTAACTTCTGGAGAATACATGACTATAATTGTAATTTTATCTGATTTTACTCTAACATGGAATTAAATAAGCATATTTAAAACCAAATATAAGAATGGCATATCCTGTCTTAGGGCTTGCATTCCATTCTGTTGAACAATTGATTATCCATATTATCCTTAGGTCCCAGGGTACAATGTGTAAATACATCACAGTGAGATATAAAGTGAGCTGGAAAAATAACTGAATGATATAGAAATTCTCTAGGGTGGTAACAATCTATTATATCCATTAAAATTCAGAGATTGTTGAAGCAATCTGAATTATTGCAACTATCTTTAAATTGGGAGAATAGCAAATTGCATTGTGGGAGGTTCTGATACACAAGATTTTATCATTTATAGAAACTTGGAACAATCACAGACCTAAAGAAAAATTACAAGTACAGTAACAGAACTTTCTCACGAACCATTTGAGGGTAAATTGCCAACCCAATGCCATATTACCACCTAGTAGCCTGTAAACAAAGACATTCCCTACATCACCTCAGCACACTTATCAGAGTCAGGAAATTAGAACTGAAAAATTACTGCCATCTGATCCTCAGATCTCATTCAAGTTTCATCAGTTGTCTCAATATTGCCCTTTACAGCCAAAGGATCCAATTCGGAATCACAAGCTGCATTTAGCAGTGATGTGTCTTTAATATGGTTGAGTTTGGAGCAGTCTCTTTGTCTTTCCTTGAATTAATAACCTTGACACTTTTGAAGATCACAGCCTAGTTATTTTTAAAATCATCCTTCAATCTGAGTTCATGTAATGGTGCTTCACGGTTAGATTTAGATGATGTGTCTTTAGAAAGAATATCACTGAAGTGATGCTGTGTTCTTCTCATTGCATTCTGACATACCATGTGATTTCCATTAGTTTATCTCTATTTGTTCATTTTGGCCACTTGACTTAGTTTGTGTCTTCCAATTTTTACCAATGTAAAGTTACTTTTTCCCCTTATAATTAATATTTATTTTATTGGGAGATACTTAAAATTGTATGAATAGCTCATTCTTCATAAAACTTTCAATGAATTCCTTTATTTATATTTGTATGGACTCATGTTTCCTGTTTTATCTAATTGTTTACAATCTGTTGCTATGCTCACTTATTTTCATGCTATATGGTCTCAGATTTGGCCAATGAGAATTCCTTTTATCTGGCTTCTTTAACCTCTTGACCATTTTTTTTCTTAGTGCTTTCATATTTTCTGGCATAATGAGATGTTTTAAGATCACTTTGCACTTTCCCTTTCTCAGCCACAGATTTACCCCCTTCTTCATGGAGCTCCAGAATGATATTTAGAAGCCAAGATCTGTGTGCTAAATGTGCTTATTGGTATTGGAGTGTCACCATTCACAGGCCCTTGAGTGAAAACAGCTATGCAATACACATATGCATACACAAAATACATTCATTCATGTCTTTATCTACATTCATTTGCATCCCTGTCACATATACATTGCAAACCATAAGTTCACCTTAATACCTGTAATTTCAATCCAACATCCTAGAATTCTATCTAGTTTTTCCCCTTACCATATTTGTATATCCATGTCTCTCATGGTGAGAAAACTGTATCCCATTATTTTTAATTGATACGCTTATTTGATCAATCCCTCTGCATCTAATATCCTGCCTTTGCTGTTACCTTCTCTCCAACATGAATGCCTTCCATGCCCTACTCTGACACCATGATTTGTGTCCCTGTATGTGAACATGGTCATCACCCTAGTTGGCCCTACTGTCTCCATCAGACCACCCTTCTGCACTGATGGCCTTCTAAACCCAGCCAGGCTTCAACATTCCCTGCAGAATTTCCTGCTACAGAGACATCCTGGGGCACCCTTCACTAGAAAAATGTGGCTCCCTCCCATTATTGCCACAGATATTTGCTTTGTTCTATTCTACATAAGGATTAAGATTAAATTGATATACAGGAAAGGAAGGACAAGGGAAGGGGAGGGAAAGGGAAAAGAATGAGGAAGAGCTGAGACATCCTTTCAAGATCCAATTTATCCCAATATATTATTACATATTGGCAATATACAACAGAATGTCATAATGCATTCACATTTAAACTTCATCATGTATAACATTTCTATAACCTTGGATGTTCCCATATGTCCCTAAAAAAGATCAAATATGTGTTTTTTCTTGAACTTGTAACATGAATGAGTATTAACTTACTCACGTTGCTTTTATTTTGCCAGCTCAGTGTCAAGAATTCATTTAGATGGCAGACATCAATGTGCACTTTAACACTAAACCATGAAAATATATACTCACTAGAGTAAGTCTAAGCCATCATTCGGAGACATTTTAATTCCCATAGTTCATGTTGATATCTATCTCACAAATATCAGGAAACAAGTCTTCATTTTTGCAACACTGGTTTGTTGTCATATGTAAAAAAAATAATAATTAAGAGCAAACAGATACTGCCATAATATAAAGTAATATGATTTATTTTCAGTGGATACTAACATGTTATAAAGCAATTTGTCACATCAAACAAAGCCATAATGTTTCAGAATGAGTCATTTAGTATATTATATTATGGCACTTTGCTTATTAGAGCTTTGAAACTATTATGAAATTTTCTCAGCCAGCACTTTTTTTTTTTTTTGCAAGAATCCTTGTGTTTTTTTGTTGTTGTTCTTTTTTTTTATTTTGCATTCCAGTGAAGCGAATCTATTTCAATATTTAATCACTGTCGGAGTTTAGCAGGTATAAAAGATTTATGGTTTATCTCATTATTAATATATTTACATAGTGCTTTTTTTCTTTTTCAGTGCCTAGACTGAATAATTAATAATGATGATAATAATAATAATAAAATAGGTAAGAAAAGGAGAGGTGTCATTTTCTGTTTAATTCTCCTAGATTATTGAATGAGATTTTTGGACAAAACATGCATAGATTTTAGAATAAAATTAGATTTGAATGTAATTAGTGAGAACTTCCTGCTGTCTAAAAAAGAGTTTATTTTATCAATTATAACTGTTTCTTATGAAGTTCTTGATTTGTGATTTCATTTTATTGTGTTTGGAGACCCTATCTAAATATGTCATTAGGAGACAAAAGCTCAAATCCCTCAGCCTTCTTACTACAGTAATGTTTCATTTTAATTTAAATTCAACTAATAAGATATCTCTGTCCTTTTATAAACAAGGTGAAAAGATAAGTCCAATTCAGCCTACTGAAAAAGTATACATAGAATTAAAATACTGGCAAAGTATTTTAATCTTCCTCTCAACATATTTGGCAAGATTTTTGGTTTTATTTTGTTATATTTTGTTTTGTTTTGTTTTGTTTTGAGATGGAGTCTCCCAGGCTGGAGTGCAGTGGCATGATCTCAGTTCACTGCAACCTCCGCCTCCTTAGTTCAAGCTGATTCTCCTGCCTCAGCCTCTCTAGTAGCAGGACTACAGGCACGTGACACCGTGCCCAGCTAATTTTTGTATTTTTTAGTAGATACTGGGTTTGGCCATTTTGGCCAGGCTGGTATTGAACACCTGACCTCAAGTAATCCTCCCGCCTCAGCCTCCCAAAGTGCTGGGATTGCAGGCATGCGCCACCGTGCCTGGCCACGTCCGGTAAGTTTAAAAAAAAAAAAAAAAAAAACAGTCACTGAGAGCATTCACTTACCTCTGGCCCTCTGCTGTCCCCATCATAGTTACTTGGATTACTTGGGTTACTTTTTGATTCATAAGTGATACCTCATCATAGTCCGGAATTGACCAGCTGTTACTGATGAAGAAATAAAACCACATTTAACAAACCTCTATCTTTCTCAACAACCATTGAAACAGCAGTCTCCAAATCTACATACATATCCCCTGTATACTTCCTTGTTATTGTTCCATTTTGAAAGGTTGTCATTTTACAACTAAAAACTAAAAGACTTTTTTTTCTCTCATTCTTTGCCCCCCAAATCTTCTAAACGTGTGTAAAACATTTTAGCTGTACCACAGGCTTCATTTGGTATTTGTATTGTGGCTGGTACTGGTGCACAAGAAATGAAATACTATCTGAGAAAGTGCTTTGTAGAACAATAGGACTTTGCTACTCTTTAGAAATGGGTGAGGATTTGAGGTGAGTGAGATTGTGGTGTTCGTGCAGTTGGTAGACTCAAAACATGCTGGCTCCCTGCTGAGGAATTCTGGGTCCTGATTCACCTAGGTTGCCTAGCTACTTTCCCTCTTCTCACTTCAGGGCTCTCTCGGGACCTGAGGAGAAACTGAACCGCAATCTTTCTTGTCTCTTCCACCAATCACTTGTTTAAATTCACCAATACTGTGACCTATTTTCTCGGGACCTTCTTTCCTAAAGCTACAGTAGAGTATTCCCTGATGTTGTATTAAAGGATGCTAATGTGTGAATGGATGCAACTGTATTAATGGGGTCAGATGCAAAGAGACATTGCCTTAAATGACACAAGGGACCCTAATAGTGGCCATTTCAGGCCAGGTAGACTAACACTTGGTAGACAACATACTTCTGAAAGACTCAACTTTGCTACCAATAAATAAAAGCCAGTCCAAATAGAAAAGACCTTTCTTGATCAACAGATCAACAGAACACAGTGTTCTTGATCAACAGAACGCAGTTGTGTCCCCAGCTGAGTCAGGAGAGCCAGAATGCTTGGGTTCAACTCCTGACTTTGCAAAAATTATTCCACCCATTTGTGCCTCAACCTCCTCATCTGAAAAATGGAGGATCAACAAATTAGAATTGTAAAGACAATGTCAGAAGCTATTATTTTTAGTGGCAGAATATTTGTTTAAAAAAGGGTGGAGGGAGAGGTTTAGGACAAGACCCAATACACAAATCCTGGCCATCTACAGCAATTGGTGAGGTGTTGGCAAGGTTGCTTTTCTCCTCAGCGCCCTAGATTTTTTCATCTGTAAAACTAGAACTATCATGATACCCACTTCATAGAGTTACTAGAAGATTAAGGAAATACATATAAGAATACTTTATCATCATCTGTCCCATAGTAAGAGCATGACAAACATTAGCTCTCATAATAGAAATACCTGAATTCAAATAGTATTATTGTACTTTATTAATCAAGGTACCCAAATCTACATAAGGTAGAGAATAACAATAAATAGTTCTACTTAATATGTTACATTATTTATTTTAGTCCCTGCTTTTTACTTGCTTTTTGAAAAAAGTAAAAATAAATCAAGTAAATAATTCTCTTTTAATATAAAAGGCATTACACCAAGAGTAATATGGATAAGAAAAAAAAAAAAAGGTGAATTCATTCAAAATGCATTAACTTCAGAATTCGTTCTGAAAAGGGCTAATTGTAAAAGTCTCTTTTTACATGTGATGTGTTCACAGGTGGTAAACACTGCACTAATAAAAAAGGACCCCATGTGAAGCACCGTGGATGCTCTGCCAGAACGAGTTTGTGTGGCCGTACTAACAGCTGAAGCACTAAGTTCTTACATTGGGTTAGAAAGCAACATTTCTCCCAGTTAATGAGCCAAAGAATATTTCTGCATCCTCAAAGTAAATTATGACCCACAAATTAGGAATTTCAATGAAATATTTGCCATTGACATGAACAAAAAGTTTATTTTATTTTTATTTTAAATTTATTTTAGTGGTAGACTGGAACACGAAAGGCAGACACTCGTGATTTGAAGGCTTCCGTCGGCAGTGTATACATTACATGTGCTACTGGACTCAGGACAATAAACATAATTTCCTGTTGCTGCTGCTGCTACTCTACTACAACTATTCATATTTCTTCCACCTAGTATTGATTAATTTTTTATGATGGACTACCTAGGCACTTTACATGTATTAACACATTTGATTATCACAACAATCCTATCATGGAGACTCCATTATTAATCCCATTTTAAAGATAAAAAGACTAAGGGACCAATACATTGAATACCTTTTCCAAAGGCCTCCAGAAGAAACATCAGATAGTCTGACTCAAGAGTATTCTTATGCTGTACCACGTCTCTATATTAAACTTGAGACATTCTGGAAAAAAATTGAATATTGTTCTTATTCAATTTTTTTCTCTCTTATTCCTTCTAACTGGACAAGAACCTATACCTTCAAGTGTTGTATGTATATATGTGTGTGTGTAAAAATTTATAGCTTGAGACAATGATGTCTATTTTCTATTTAATGGTATGTGAAATCAGCTGGCTGTCTTGGTCTAGTAGCTGAGACACAGGCGGTCACATTACAAAATAAATAGTGGCAAAGATTGAAAGGGCATTTATGGTAGTAGGCACTGGGAAGAGAGAAAGGTGGAGACACTGTAAATCGAATGCCCTCACCTTAGCAGAGGTCTCTGTTGTCTGGCATCATGGGTTCATGGAATAAGTCTATTTGTGCTTGCTGGAAGGTTGTCTTTATTTTTCTTAAGGAATGACTTGATAGTTGTACAAAATGTGCAAAAATGTGTCCTCCTCTCAAAAACAAAAAGAATGGCAGGATAGAGATGGAGGATGAAATAGCAGATCTTAGAAACTATTAGTACCTAATTAGTCCTGAATAAAGATATTTCTGAGGTCCAAACCCGCTTGTGCCCTGTTTTGCTACACCCTCATGGTAATTAGCATGACTTTCACAAATTAAAGAAAAAGACACCCAGTTGACAAGGGGATTGAAAGTGGTGAAGACATACTGGCAGGCTACAGCATTTCAAACCAGGGGTTAATTCTGAAACTCTCTCACCATCAATGTAAAATTTTTCATCTATAAATTCCCACATACAAAGAAAGGGAAAGGGAAAGGAAACAGCCTTTTTAGCCAGGGCAATTTATTAGCATTGCTCAAGTCTGTGCAAGAATGTAAACTAGGACCTTTGTGAAACGTCTTGTAATATATTCAAATCAGTTCTTCCAAATCTTCATGTTCTCTTTGAGCTGATTTAGCTGCACATTGGTCCTGGGAAAACCCAGGAAGAGAGTTTGTGAACTGCATACATCTGTAATCCAAATGATAGCAATTTACTGTGAAATGTTTGACAAATATTGGCGGGCTGATTATTTACCAAAGCTATTCCTGCTTTTGGATAAAAAGAGGACAATTTATTAATTAAATTGGGAGATAAAGGCTTCATTACACTGCTATTATTAAAATCTGAGAAACGACCTGTTTCTTGCATCTTAATCTCATCCAAGATTCTCGTTAAGAGTAAAAAAAAAAAATTGTAATCAAACTGCCACAAAGGGGAAATGAATCGTTTTGTATGTGCTCTGTAAATCATGAATTTTGTTAATTCATGATAGCTATTTACATACATACACACAAAAGTTTCTTAGTTAGAAAACTCTGTATGTAATTTCCAAAAGCCACTATTGCCTCTATTTTCAATCCATTCTGATTAAATGGTATTATAATAGCTAGTACCTGTTAAGCACATAGGACATGCCATGAAAAAGCTTGATAGAAATTAATTGATTTAATCCTCCAAACAGCTCCATTTAAAGAGTAATATTATTACCTCCAGTTTTACAAAGGATAAGACTGAGGTACAGGGTAGTTAAGAAATTTGTCCAATGTCACACAGAAGTAATTATCAGAAGGGAAGCTGGGACTCCAAGCCTTCATTCTGAATCTCAGCAAAATGGGTTAGGCTCTCAACAAGTATTTAAAATGAGCTCAACTACTATTTTCTAAATGTGGAATGACAATCATGAAATTCATTACTTTGGACTCCATTTAGACCTCCTCTGTCAACATCATAATTGTTTTTTTAAAAAAATTCATATAACTATATTTTCATCAGGTTATTGCTTATACAATGACTTCTCAAAGGCATAGCAGAAAAAAAAAACAGCTGAATTTTATAAGAATGTTTAAGTTTCACAAATGTGTAGGAATAGCAGAGGGTGATATTTAGACAGCCAGTCTCACTCCTTTTTTTCCTAAATAGCCACTTCTTAAGAAGACGTTTGTCTCCTTTAAGCTAACAACTAGAATGATTCAAGAAAAATGCTAGTGAAGCACTATCAGGAATATCTTAATGATAGCACATCATACTATGAAGGTAATTCAGAAATGAGCCACCCTCATTGTCCATCATGCCCCATTTAATCCCTAATATCTTTGACAGAACTATTTAGCCAGTGCCAACACTTCCTCATAGTATGGCCCATTCCTTCTTTGAACAGTTTTAATTATTTTAAGGTATCATTTACATGAAACCAAATACTGCTTTATTCATAGCCCATATATTCTTCTCTTTCTTGAGTGTGTGTGGGACTGCTGACCACTAACCCAAAGAATTCAGCAAAGGTGATGAGATGTTTCTTCTGTGGCTATGTTATATAGAATTGCAAAGTCTGTCTAGCTGAGAGACAGGGTCCCTTATTGGCATTGAGGAAGCAAGCTGCCATGCTGTGAGATGCCCTGTAGAGGGGACAGCATGGTGGCCTTTAGCCAACAGCCCACAAGAGACTAAGGTCCTTTGTCCAACAGGCTGCAAGGAACTGAATTTTGTCAACAAACACATGAGCTTGGAAGCAGATCCTTCCCCGTCGAAATCTGAGATAATATGGGGAGGGAGGAATAAATAGGGGAAGCCCAGGGGAGTTTTAGGGCAGTGAAACTACTCTATATGATGCTATAATAATGAACACATATCAATATACATTTGTCCAACCTATAGAATGTGCAACACCAAGAGTAAACTCTAACGTAAACCATGGATTTTGGGTGGTAATAATGTGTTGATGTAGGTTCATTGACTGTGACAAAGGGACCACTCTGGTTGGGGATGTTGACGGTGGCAGAAGCTGTGCCTGTGTGGGGACAGAGGTAGAAAGGAACTCTCTGTATCGTCTGCTTAATTTTGCTGTGAGCCTCAAACTGCTCTAAAATATAAAGTCCAATTAACTAAAAAAAAAAAAAAAAAGACTCCCATTTTGGCTAAAAACTTCATTGCAGCCTGTGAAAGATCATGACATAGAAGATGCAGTAAAGCTGCCCCTGAATTCCTGACCCACAGAAACTGTGGGACAATAAATGAGTGTTGTTTTTAATATCTAAATTTGTGATGATTTTGTTAGGCAGCAATTGATAACTAAAAATTACGTATCACAGTTTTAATGCTAATTCCTCTTAAGAGGCTTCATTAAAAATAATAAAATCATATTAGCATTATTAGTTCTATCACAGTAACAATAGGGTCAGCCCTTTATTGAGTATCTACTATGTGCCAGACACTTTCACTTCACTAGATTCTTTTCTCCTTCCCCACTCCCGCTTTTTAAAAAAAGTTTCAGGATACACGTACAGGAAATGCAGGTTTGTTACATAGGTAAACTTGTGTTGTGGTGGTTTGCTGCACCTATCAACCCATCACCTAGGTATTAAGCTCGGCATGCATTAGCTATTTTTCCTGATGCTCCCCCTACCCACCCTCCCCCAACAGACCCCAGAGTGGTTGTTCCCCTCCCTGTGTTCGTGTGTTCTCATTTTTCAGATCCCACTTATAAGTGAGAACATGAGGTGTTTGGTTTTCTGTTCTCGTGTTTGTTTGCTGAGGATAATGGCTTCCAGCTCTATCTATGTCCCTGCAAAAGACAAGATCCCATTCCTTTTTATGGCTGCATAATATTCCATTGTGTATATGTACCACATTTTCTTTATCCAGTCTGTCATTGATGGGCATTTTGGTTGATTCCATGTCTTTGCTCTTGTGAGTGGTGCTGTAGTGAACATATGTTTGCAAGTATCTTTATAATAGAATGATTTATATTCCTTTGGTTATATGCCCAGTAATGGGGTTGCTGGATTGAATGGTATTTCTGTCTTTAGGTTTTTGAGGAGTCACCACACTATCTTCCACAATGGTTGAACTAATTTACATTCCTACCAACAGTGTAAAAGTGTTTCTTTTTCTCTGCAACCTCGCCAGCATCTGTTGTTTTCTGACATTTTAATAATTGCCATTCTGACTGGCGACTTCACTAGATTCTATACACAAATCATGTCATTTGTTTTCATAAGAACCTTAAAGAAAAGGCATTATTAGTATTTCTAGTTTAAGAAACTGATGGTCAGAGAACATAAGTAACTCAAGGTCATACGACTGGAGTGTAAGGAAACTGCAATTAAAGCCAAGACTTTTCACTGTGCCTTGCTGCTGCCTAACTCATTGGTTGAAATAAACCAAAACAAAAATAAAAATTTGGATTTAATTTTTAAAAAACCAGGACTGGGCACAGTGGCATACACCTGTAATTCCAGTGCTTTGGGAGGCTGAGCTCAGGAGGTTGAAGTTACAGTGAGCCATGATTGCATCACTGTCCTCCAGCCTGAGTGACAGAATAAGATCTTTTCTCTCAACAACAACAACAACAACAATAACAACAGTTATTAATATTTAATGCTATTAAAATGTTTCTCTTTGGCAAACATGGTTCTCAGCCTCAGATGGCTACTGACACATCACAATCACGGGATAGCACATCATATATTTGGATTTGTATGGTTTACTTCTCATTACTACCACACCACCCCTATCCCTCACCAGGTCTTATCTGCAGTAGACTAAACTTTCCCAGTACTTCAGCCACATTCACCATTTCATGTAGAACGTTTTATTTTCTCCTTTTTTTTCTTTCTTTTTTTTGGGGGGGGGATGGGTTTCACTTTGTCTCCCAGTTTGGAGTGCAGTGGTGCCATCACTGCTCACTGCAGCCTTGACCTTCCAGGCTCAAGAGATCCTCTTGCCTCAGTCTCAGCTGAAACTACAGGCATGCACCTAGATACTTTAAAAAAAAATGTAGGCTGGTCTTAAACTCCTGGCCTTAAGCATTTCTCCCACCTTGGCCTCCCAAAGTACTGGGATTACAGGCATGAGTCACCACAAACAGCCTACAATGCTTTCTTGAATTGCTTTTACTTCCTTTTTGGCTTCTCCTCAGTATTTCCATAACTTTTATTTTTTATATATCTTTAACAATGTGGTATCTTAACCAAAACATAAAATTGAAATACTATATGCAAAACTGATAAAAATAAAAGAACTTGACAATATCAGTTGGGCATGGGCTCACCCCTGTAATCCCAGCTACTCAGGAGGCCAAGGCAGCAGAATCGCTTTAACCTGGGAGGTGGAGGTTGCAGTGAGCCAAGATTGTGCCACTGCACTCCAACGTAGGCGACAGAGTGAGAATTCGTCTAAAAAAAAAGAACTTGCTAATATCACAATGAATATTATTTTCCTTTTAGAAGCTGATGCTCTAATTGACAATATAACTGAGTGAGGAAAGTGAACATGAATATTAGGATTAATAAGCTTCATCCAACTAATAGGTATAACTTAATTGTTTTTAACTCTAAAAAGTAATAAATATTTTAAAACACATTTTAAAATGACAAAAGATGATCTTTATGAGGGCAAAAATAAAAATCTCAATATAGTCTCCAAAAGAGAAATGATACAGACTTAAAATTGAATAAAGTGGTAATAAAGTTAGACAATTAAAAACTAAAGAATCATCAAATATCATGCCTTGAAAGATTATAATAAACCCACACTTCTAAATAAGTCTTGAAAAAATGAAACATATTTATATGTGTGTGTGTTTGTGTGTTTATATAAATGAAGTTTCTAATTATTTGGAAATGTGAAGTATTAAGGGCACTACCACAGCCTTTGCAGAAAGAAGCCAAGGTGGCATCAAGAAAAACATTTATAATGTTAAGAGCAAACACAGATAAGAGAAAAAAATTAAAAATAACACAAGTATAAAGTAACTTTAGAAAGGTAGGAGTGCAACAAAGGAAAATCAATTGAGTGAGTGCATTAATAAAGGTAAAAGTGTAAATTAATATAAAATGGAATGCCCCCACAAGAATATGAGACACCACCTGCCATTGACAAGAACAAAGCATCTCCCTTCAGGGTCTAAATTTGCTGGTGCTTTTGGTCATATTTCTGTTAGATTTCGGGATACTGTTGTCCTATATGTTGCAAACAGAAACAACCATAATAAATCTTCAACTGGTATTTTTTTTTTTTTGGTCGTATTTTAATACCAATATACGGGGAAAGCTTAGAAACAAGTGTTCTGTCTATTAATAAATTTTAAACCCCAGGGATTTCAATTGTTAAATACCTTATTTTATTATCAGCCATGAAAGTTAGTATTCAGAAAGAATTTTGAAAACCAATTATTCTTAAGTTTGATAATCATAAATTGGGGATGAATTTTTAACAATCATTGTTCCAAAGATATTTCCACAAATACGTTGGTGCTATTAAATACTTTTATGTATCTATTTCCCTTCTCAAAAGACCTTCCTTTAAGCCATTTTTTCTACAGATACATTTCACTTTAACATGAAAGTCATAGTGTGTCTCCTCTAGAATATTCGCAGATGATTGTCTTCATTTATCAGGAACACATATTTAAACCGTTTGCACTATTTCAGTTTTCCTTGTGAAGCATAAATATTCATCATACTAGTTGAGGCTTATATTACCCTGTAGCAAAGCAATTTATCATATCCCTACATCAGCAACTTCTTTGATTATTAAAATTCTCGTGCAGAGGTACACTTAGTTGCATACAAGCTGCTATCTAATGAATTTTCTTTATTATTTGACCTGAAGTGCAGGGAAACTATATATCAAGACATATTATTCAAAAACAGTGATGGAGCATGCAGAACCAGATTAATTAAACTCATATCTGAAATACTTTAGCAGAATTTAATACTTTGCATATATATGCGAACAGCCCTCAGGAAATACCAGTGTGAATCATTTTTTCTCCTTTAGAAACAATTTTTATTTCCTAAATTTAGTCTGCTGTAAAATGATAATTTGTGAAGCTCCAGAATTATTGGTTCAATTTTGAATAGTAATTATAATTAAGGGTATGTGTAATTGACTCGAGTTACTAATGACCACCCTCTTCCTAATTATTCAATATTAGTTCAGTTAATATTTATTAAGCATTCTTTTGTCAGCCTGACACCGTGCTGGTTTCTTTCAGAGATGTCAAAGGGGTTTATACGTTTCTTCTGGCTTCAAGGAGTTTGTAATCTAACTGGAGAGGGAAGATTCACCCAAGGAAACTATATGGGTATCTAATTTCTCCTCCATGTGATATCTGTAATAGCCAGTCAGGTTTACATTTATTATCCAAAACACATGATTTCAGGTTTCCAAAGTTAGCCAAAAGGATCATACCTCAATGTTCAATTCTTTTCAAGTTTCTGCTTGCATCATGGTGGCTAACAACCTATTGGACAAGACAATTGACATGGTGATGCCCAGATTTTAGGGGCAGAGAAATAAACTGCACCTCTTGATGGTAGAGTGGCAAAAGGTCCTGCATAAAGAGATGATGTATCCATCTTTGAGAGCTTCCCATTGAAATTAAGCCACAATTTCTGGAGGTGGAATAAGGACAGAGAATTTTTAAAAAATAATCTTAGGTGGCTCCAATATGTGACCACTTTGAGGGCCAGCTATTTTGACAAGTGCTTCTCAAACTCTGGTGTGCATCAGAATCACCTGGAAATCTTGTTAAACTACAGATTTGTGAACTCCATCACCAGGGACACTGATTTAGTACCTGTGGAATTAGGGCCTAACACTTTGCAGCTCTAACAAGCTCCCAGGTGATGCTGATGCTACAGGTCCTTTATCTACATTTTGATTAGCATTAATTTAAACCATAGTGCAAAATTAATTGTATGTATGATATGTAATACGTTTCTATTCATTTGACTGAATTCCTGTGAACAGTTTGTCAACTTTAAAAGTTGGAAAAGTTAAATTTCCCATACCATACATAGGGACCAATCTTATCATATGACCAGGAAAATGGGGAGAAGTCCCTCATCAGCAGTTCAAAGTTAAGTATTTGAGCATCGTGGGACACTTGATACTGTCCCTGCATTAACCTACTGCCTTGTTTCTTGTAACTCATTTCCTGGGCTCCCCCTACACATCATTTTTCATCCTACTACTGTATTGTGGCTGTTTCATTCTTGGTACACCCGATCCATCCCTCTGTTCCCAAACTGGGAATTGAGATCTTGCCTTGTTCTCCACATTGATTTAAAGAACTAAGCCTTCCCAGTGGCTTTCTGCCACTAGATTTTACACATCCAACCTGCCAACTTTATATTGTATTTGCCTCCTGGTTTTCTCTTTGTGCTGGCTGTTTTCCTTTGGCTCTCCCCAGACCCACAGTCCCCCTTTCTCTGCTCTATTCCTGCCTCAGAGGTTGATCTCTTATAAAATATATTACATCACTGGGGATTTCTTGCTCCCTGATTTCCTGTACACAAGTGGTTCTCAGAGTAAAGTTCCTGGACCACCAGCAGCATTACCATCACTTGGAAACTTTTTTCATTAGAACTGCAAATTTGGCTGGGCATGGTGGCTTATGCTTGTAATCCTAGCACTTCGAGAGGCTGAAGCAGGAGAATTGCTTGAGGCCAGAAGTTTGAGACCAGCCTGGGCAATATAGCAAGATCCCCATCTCTACCCCCACCCCCAAAAAAAAGAAAAGAGAAAATTAAATAGAAATAAAAATTTTGGGGCACCACGTCAAGACTAGTAAATCAGAAACTCTGTAGATGAGGCCCAGCAATCTGTATTTCAATCACCCTTTCTGATGACTATGATGCACGCTAAAGTTTGAAAACCTCTGACATAGGATATAGTCAATGCCACGCACTGGCAGGTACAGACAGAGAGAGTAGAAGGTCTGTTTCTTCCCTTGATTCCTTCCTGCCCTGGGCTGCATTTTGCCTTTGTTTCTTTTCTTTTCTTTTCTTTTTTTTTTTTGAGATGGAATCTTGCTTTATCGCCCAGGCTGTAGTGCAGTGGCACAAATCTCGACTCACAGCAAGCTCCGCCTCCCAGGTTCAAGCCATTCTCCTGCCTCAGTCTCCTGAGTAGCTGGGACTACAGGCGTCCACCACCACTACCGGCTAATTTTTTGTATTTTTTTAGTAGAGACGGGGTTTCACTGTGTTAGCCAGGATGGTCTTGATCCTCCCACCTCGGCCTCCCAGAGTGCTCGGATTACAGTCGTGAGCCACTGCGCCCGGTCTCTGGGCTGCATTTTCTTACAGAGTTTGCATGTCTCCACAACTTAAAGCTCTTACCAGGCAGGCTTTGCTCCAAAATTTCATTTCACTCTGGTCTCCAATAATATTATTTCCTCCTCTCCACACTTCAAGCTTAAGAGTTGTAACGGCTTTCTGCCATTGCTATGGTCTAGGCCTCAACATCCGTTTTAGTTTTCTTTAACCTATGTACACATCAGTAAATATTCCCTTTCTTAGTGTCTCCTAAACTGTTGATTACATTCTATTTCCTGCTGACACCATTGGGCACTGCTGCCTGTGGATTTCCTTTTCCTAGCCTTCTTTATCCTGAGTCCTCTCACCCAAGACCTAGATCAGATCATGATGAATAATAAAGTTGGAATAAATGTTACTTACATAAAGGTGTGGTTTCTTATAAAGGCAATCTTGAGACCATGAAAGCATTACAGTCCATGAAGTCAGGAAAATAGAGCCCTGCCTAGAGTTCCTAAAATCTCATTGCACAGGCAGCCCCTCAGTGAGTACCCACACATGCTATGATATACATGTATTGTGTGTGCATGATGTGTGTGCTGTGTATAAGTCTGCATGCATAAAAGGGGTGGGGGGAGAAAGAAAGGAAGAAAGGGTAAAAATGAGCATCAAGATTTTCTGGCAAAATACGTAATGAAATCCTGTTAATCTCCTGGCAGCTACCTCGGATGTCAGAATACATTTGTCAAAAAAACAATTCAATCGGGTTTGAAGAGTTCTTCTGTTTGGGGAAAAAAGAAAAAAATGAAACTTAGCAAGAATGTGAATTAGACCATAAACTCCACTGGGTGCTAATAAAGATGATATGCTTCCAACTTCAGTGGTCTTGTCTAGTCAACAATGTTGTGCTTGCTTTTGTTGTTTGTTTTGTTTCATTTTTATTTTTTATTTTCTTTTTATTTAAATTTATTTGTTTATTTATTTGTTTGTTTGTTTGTTTATTTTTTGAGACAGGGTCTCACTCTGTCACCTAGGCAGGAGTGCAGTGGCTTGATTATGGCTCACTGCAGCCTTGACCTCTTGGGCTCAAGCAATCCTCCCACCTCAGCCTCCCGAGTACCTGTGTCTGCGTAGCTGAGACTGTAGTTATCCAGCATGCTCAGCTAATTTTTAATTTTTTTGTAGAGACAGGTTCTCACTATGTGACTCAGGCTGGTCCTGAGCTCCTGAGCTCAAGTGATCCTCTTGCCTTGGCATTCCAAAGTGCTGGGATAATAGGTGTGAGCCACTGCACCTGGCCTTATTTCATTTTTAATCTTTTCTGTGTGAAAGCCTTCGGAGGTGGTCAGAGGTAACAAAAAATACTCACACAGCAGATAATTTCCCCTGAGGCAGGCCACCAGTGGCAAAAATGAACTTGGCACCACATGTAAGAAATGTTCTTAAACATATCCAATTTAACGGTGAACTTGACTTTAGCTTAGGATTGACGTACACAAAGATAGTCTTCTAAACTTTCTACAATCACACCAGTTGTCATGGCTCATGCCTGTAATCCCAGCACGTTGGGAGGCTAAGGAAGGTGGATCACTGGAGCTCAGGATTTTGAGATGAGCCTGGGCAAAGTGGTAAAACCCTGTCTCTACCAAAAATACCAAAAATTAGCACAGTGGTGTGTGCCTGTGGTTCCAACTACTCAAGAGGCCGAGATGAGAGGATCACTTGAGCCTGGTAAGCGGAGGTGGCAGTGAGCTGAGATGGTGCCACTGCACTCCAGCCTGGGCAACAGAATAAGACCCCATCTCAAAAGAAATTAATAAAATGTATATAATCAAAGCGTTTTTTCCCCAATGCACACCACAAATACTTCCAAGGATAAAGACCTTTTCTCCTAAGAATATTAAGCAAAGTTTTTAAGATTATGATTCCCATTTCGTAGGTGGGAAAAATTTGAAGGCAGGCAAGGAAAGCTCTAGCAGCAAACATCTAGCAGGAAGTGCAGAGGAAAGGAAATTACTCTCACAGTATGTAAGGGAACCATCTTTTATACACTTGCATATGCTTTTTCTGAACAATCTATGTGTTTTTGTTTTGTTTTGTTTTGTTTTTTAATTAACCAGGGTCTTTATTTTAGCATTAATCTACATATGTTTCTTAAGACAATGTATTTTTAAAATCTTTTTGTGGTAAAAATCAGAGAATATAAAATATATCACCTTATCTATTTTTAAGTAATGTTAAATATATTCACACTGTTGTGCAACCAATTTCCAGAACTATTCCATTTTTCAGAAAACTGACATCCCGTACATGTACCCACCATGTGTTTTTAAAGCACATATCAAATGTCTTCTTTTAAAAAACTCATATGGTATGCTCGAGTGTTTAACTTTATCATGTATTATAAATAACCTACCAGAATTAATGCAAATTTTAAATAAGTACTTCTATCTACTAAGATACTTTTTTAAAAAAATAAGTATTCTTTGAACTTTAACTCTGTGAGGCCCCATGTCTACAATGGTGAGCAAAGCAGATGTATTTTTCTAATGATGGGGCAAAATGTGTGATGCAGTGAGGCCAACAACATTGAAAATAATGATGATAATCACACTGACTGGCACAACACTGTAAATAATAGTCAGGAAGAGCAATGCTGTCGATCCCAGGGCTCTAGAGGGGTATTATGAAATGGTGCCTCTTAAGTCCACCCCTCAAATTTATAATTGAACATATCAAGGACAAACTTTGTCCGTTTCTTTTAATAGTATCCTCACCTGCTTTAGAGACCTGGCCCCGCATAACCTAGCCCTGATCCTCAGAATCTCAGGGTTGCCTTTGGCAGATCCACTTTGCAAAGCTATGGAACTGAACTTCTCTCTGGGACCAGGGGGAGTTGAATTGCAGGGGACATGAACATGGAACTCCGGTGTCTAATGGAGCCCAAGAATATCATACAATTTTCAAATGACTCTCCCCATTTGCTACTAAAGTCCTGTAGTGCGTCTCATATCACCATGGATAATTATTACCTGCTTCCCCAGCCCACATATCAGCCACTTATTTATTTTTTTAAAAAGACAAAACAACAACAACAACAAAACCTGGCCTTTGAGATGTTTAAGAGCATAGATACTAAAGTGAGACTTCCAGGTTTCCATTTTGGCTCTCATCCTTGTGTGACCTTGTGCAAGTTATTTAATCTCAGTGTCCCAATAATCTAGACTATTAATTAAGCTGGTTCTTATATATAAAGATTGTGGAATAATTTCCGGGTCACTGCATAGGTCCTGTAAACACTACGTAAGTATTTACTACTGGAGGCTCAGGGATTTGGTGAACTCCATACCAAGTCGTAGTCAGTGCCCTGCTGTAATTCGTCTTATTCCTTAATTCCAATTTATGCCCAGCTGCATTCTCTTCTGATGCCTAAATTTACAAAGCTTTGTATTCCACTTGTACAAAATTGCAGTGAGTAGACAGAAAAACTCTTAGCAAATAAAAATATTCTTGAGATCAAAGGGTTCTAAGCAGAGGGGCAGATGCCATTTTAAAACCAGATCACTGTTCATAGGAAGGGAACTGGAGGGACATCCTGGTTATCAAGGTCAAGGTGGTAAAGGATTACTTTGCATCTATTCTTTTTCTAGTTACTGGATCACAGAAACCTAGAAAGAAAGCCTTTGCACTTTGACACTTTGATCTCTTTCTGTAGCTATATCCATTACATGCCAACTTTCACCAGACACTGTCTTCTGCATCTCATTCACGATCCTTACCTACAGTAAATAATCTTCAAGATTTCTCTCAAAGTTCCTCTAATTTTATTAACTCTTTATATAGCAAAAGGCTGTCACAGCACCCATGACTTCCATATGTACATATTAATAGCATTTTAGTCTTCAGATGTGAATTTAAAAGTCACATCCTCTAGAAAGCTTTTACTAACCCCCCAGCCTTGGTTAGGTCTGGTTACTATACATTTTTAAAGCTTGAATCCTATACCTCTTTTTTATTACACTGAACACACTTGTATGATTCATTGTATTTCTTCTCCATTAGACTCTAAGCTTCATGAGAGTATCATGTTTCTGTTTTACTGATTTCTTCTTGTGCCGAGGACAATTCTAACTCCAGTCTTATTTCCAGGTACTTAAAGTATACCCTGATTCTCTTACAATGTCAGCATTTTCATATTTCTTTCTACTATTTTTTCTTTTGTGTTTTATTACTGCTTAATGTTCCCGACTCTTATCTCTAGAGTCGTTATGTAAGCCAGTCCAGATTGTGGTTAATGTTATGATGAAATACAAAATGAATTCAGGAAATTCTTATAGAATGTTACCTGCAAAAGCTCCAGTGGCTTTGGTGATTAAACTGTAATCTCAGTTAAACATCTTACTTTCCATTGTGGGAAACTTGCTTTGGCAAGATTCAAACAGAATGAACATAAATTCTAATAAAATATGTTCATGGGACTCATCAGTCCAGCTCCCTTGCCTCACTTAAATTTACAGTACCTGTTAATTCCTACCAGCTTCTCTTATAGTTTTGAAGGTATCTATTGACTCTTATGTTAAGCTATATACATTTGTTATGTACCACTCCCAAAATTGTCCAAGGTTTATGCTCCTGATTTAAACAGAAGATTTTTACAAGGCAATAATTTCTACAAAGATGTGATTTTATAACATTTTATCCCCATCTTTTAAGAGCTTTCCATAAAATTATAAATAAGAGAATATTTATTATTGTTATCCTTGGTGAATAAACCATGTAATTATTCTCTTTTACTTATTAAAAATAAATACACCAACAGTAATGCTAACAATTGGCATTATCTAAGCACTAAGATATATATGAGCTTTGTATTTTAACATATAAATTTCACAATAATTGGGTGAAGTATTTGCTATTATTCCTACTTATAAATTAAGAAATTGGCTTGCATAAAAGCAAAACTCATCCAATATGAATTAGTTGGTAAATGAAGAAACATGAATTCAAAACCAGGTCTTTCTGCATCCAGGGTCCGTGTACTTTCAGTAAGTATTACTTCAAGTGTATAAAAATTATTTAAAGTTAAAAAAGAAAACCATTGCTTGACTCCCTTGTAAAAACTCACGAATTACACAAACACAGTAACTTGATGTTAACGGAGCATGCACATACTCTGAGCAAAGAAATGGAATTCACGATCGAGCTGTGGTTTCTATGGTGTCTTTTCACAGACTGGAAGAGACAATCACAGAGTTTTTATGCTGTCTTTATGTAGTGCCTGATATAGTCTCATCACTTAATTTTTTCCCATTACTATTCTGAACTTAGAAGACTAAGAACATAAACAAATACAGCTGTTATAAAAAGAGAATAGGCTTTTTCTCCCCCCATCTCCCCACCCCTGCTTCAAGATTTGAAATGTTAAATTAATAATAGGTGGAGAAAATTAAAACTCTTAATTATAACAAGGTGAGGTGACAACCAAGAAAAATAAAGGCAAGGGCTATCCCGGTGAAGAAGTTAATTATTTTGCTAAATGCAAAATAAAACTATAATTACATAAAGAAATGTTGAGTAACAAATCATTTAATGTAATAGTTAATGTTAGAAGTCATAGTGGTTAGGAATTTGTTCAACTGCAAGAAGCAGGAAAACCAATCACACAATAGCTTAAAGTAGTTGTTCTGAAGATGGCTGATATTAGAATCACCCAGAGAACACTTAATGTTACCAATTCCCTGGCCCCTCTCTCTTTCTGATGAAATTCATCTTTTTGGGAGCCCCATATAAGTATTTTCTGTCAGTTGATGTATTAGTTATCTATTGCTGCATAATAGTTTACTCCAAAACATAGGAATTTAGAACAACAACATTTATTACCTTACACAATTTGTAGGTCAGGAATCTAGGTACAGCCTAACTGGCTCCCTCTGGCTTAGGCTCTCTCACAAAACACTAATCAAGGTACCAGCTGGGGCTGACATCATCTCTAGGTTGAACTGGGGGAGAATCTGCTTCTAAGTTCATTCATATGATTGTTGGGTTGCCACAATCCCTGTGGGCTGTTGGCCAAAGACACCGGTGTTTTGCACCATATAAATCTCTCCATATCCAGAAAGCAGGTCACAGCATGACAACTGGTTTCCCTTAAAATAAATGAGCAAGAGAGAGCTCCCAAAATGGAAGCCATCTTCATTTGTAATCTAAATCTTGGAAGTCACATCCCATTACTTTAGAAATGTTCTATTCAGTAGAAGTAAGTCACCAGCTCTAACCTACTCTCAAGGGACGGAGATCACAAAATGATTTGAATACCAAGAAGTGAAGAACCTTGAGGAACATCTTAGAGATTGCTTGCCACAGCCAGGAATGTGAATTGGCTTAAATGAAGAGAGGTTTATTTTTCTCACGTAACAAAAAGCCTAAAAGAGGTGTAGTAGCTGAACATTTTCTGGACTGCCGGTCACTGTTGGCATTTAATAGGAAGGAGGTGAAATATGGAAGAAAGAGAAGGTCTATGCCTCTTGTTTTTATTAGGAAAGCAAATATTTTTTTTTTTCTAAGTCCCTCTGGAAGAGTTTTGTTTATATAACTGGATCACTTTGGCTCCCTTAACTAAAAATGAAGGTGGATAGTGAGTGTTTACCTCCAACCTCAGCTTAGGAGCAGCAAGGAAGCCTGAGATTGAGAACGACTTGAGAATAGTACCCATCGATAACCTGTCCACACCATGCCTCCATTTCCTTGTATCTTACTCTTTACTGTATCTCAATTTAAGTTTGCAAATCGAAGTATAAATTGATGCTAGTTTACTAAATTTAATATACAGCTAACTTCAAGATCGTATTTCTCGTGGCTTCAACTTTATCACAGCATGCTCATGAACCAGAAAGTAGCAAACACCTTTGAGCAGCTGAAAGAGTTGTCATCAAGTCCATGTTGTGAAATCACAGAAAATTTCTCAGATCTTCATCTTCAGTTTTATTTATTCCCTTTTAGTTCACAATCCAGACAGGATTGATGATTAATTCATCTCACAGCTTGTACATTTGCCTCAGTTTTTCCCCAAAGGGTACTGTTAACATTTTAGCATTTCATAAAAGGACTGTCATAATCTGGCCACAACTTTCCTCTCTGACTTTGCTCCCCACATCTTCTTCTACGCTCGCTTCTTTCCAGTAACTCAAGATCTCGGAACATGCATCCTCTTCTCTGCCTCCCTGCTTCCTCTCTGCCTGCAATGTCCTTCGCAACTCATCTTTCAAGGTCTACATCATATCATACAATCTTAGATGCCTATAGGGACCAGGGAAATAATGTAAATGAGAGGAATGTGCTGGTGATTGCATATTAAACACATGGAAATCATACTTGCAACAAGGGATATATGCTCCAGCCTGCTTTTCTTAATGTTTTCTCTGCTCTTGGTCATTCCTTTGTCTTCTCATTCTGATAGAGACATAATGATCCACTTTCTAAATTCTAAATTCTGATAGAGACATAATTATTTCACTTTTGTGTTAAGAAAGTGAAAATGATTTACATCCATTTTTAGTCAAGACCACAGGGAAAATGGCTACAGTACCATCATATCTCCTCGTCCCTCCTCCTTCTCTTTCTCCTTCTCCTTCTCTCTTCTCCTCAGAGTTTTGCTCTGTCGCCCAGGCTGGAGTGCAATGGTATGATCACAACTCACTGCAGCTTCGCCTCCGGGCTCAAGAGATCCTTCTGCCTCAGCCTCCTGAATAGCTGGGACTGCAGGCATGCACCACCACAACTGGATAATTTTGTTTATTTTTTGTAGAGAAGGGATCTTACTATGTTGCCCAGGCTGGTCTCAAACTCCTAGACTCAAGCAAGCCTCCTGCCTCTGCCTGTCAGTGTGCTAAGATCATAGGCATGAGCCGCCAAACCTGGCAACTATCGTATCTTTTATCTCTCTTTAAAAAATGTCTAGCAGTAATTAGAAATCCAGAGTTTAATGTAAAGTGTCCAATTTTAAAATCACAGTGTTTGTATATACAAATTTTACTTTTTAAATTATTTTCGTGGGGGAAGGGAACATTCTGCATGTCACATTAAATGCATCTGGAATCTGGAGCATGCCTGCTGACTGTGAGCTAGATCAAAATAGTTCCCCCTTTGGAGTCTTTCCTAAAAGCCCAAGTTGGTTAGTTACTTCCTCCACTGTTGTCCAGGAATAGCAAAGATGACCTCCAAGAGGAACATTTTGTTTACCAATTTACACATGTGGTTTATATGTGAGTCCTTACCTGGACTGATATACTTGAGAACAGAGTTTGCAGATTATGACTGTATTCTCAGCTTAACACATTGAGTCTACCACATAGTTCACACCCTGTAAATGCTTGTTGCATTAATGCATCTCGAATGAACAAATTAACCTCATAAAGAAATGTAGCTGATGTGTAGTGGACATGATCTAATTAGAGAACAAGTAAGCTTTGATTTAGCAACAAAATATGTGAAGAAGAAATGTCCTGGTTTGTCCTCTTAGACAGGATTATTGGATAGAGGCCCAAATTCATTCATTTAACAAGTATGTGTTGGAGGCCCAAGATGAATCAAGCAGTTCTAGACACTGAGGATTCAGAAAACAATAAGAAAAAAAAAAAAAAAAAACTTGATGGGAGGGGACAAATAAGAAATAAAAGCAACAAATAAAGCAAGTCATATTTTCAATTATTCTGATGTTTGTTTTGGAGAAACAATGAAGAAAAGGACAGAAAAGAAGTTGTCAAGAACCTGAGGAATGGGGGCATGTGCAAGTTTAAATAAGCTAGCCATGTTAGTGTCGGTGAGGAGGGCATTTGAGTGAAACTCTGAAAGAATGAGGGAGCCAGCCAGACTGATAACTGGAGGAAAGTGCTCCAGTCAGATGGAACAGTAAGCTCAAATCCTTAGGCACAAGGATGCCTATTCAAGGAATAGCCAGGCGGCTGGCATGGCTGGAAAGAAGAGAGTGAGGGAGACAGATGGAAAGGGCATGAGGTTAGAGACAACGTAGCAGGATTGAAGGGAGAGAGTGCAACCATATATTAGATCCCATTTTGTGACAACTTTAACTTTTATTCCAACTTAGATGGAAGCCATTGGAAGAGCAGGAGCGTGACATGATCTAACACATTTTAAAGGGATCGCCTTTGTGACTCTATCGACACTAGACTGAATGGAGACTAGAGTGGGGCAGGATGACCACTTAGACAGTGATAGAGATAATACAAGCAAGTACAATGACAGCTTGAGCCAGGGTCATGATCACAGAGACAAAGAGACTGATAGAGAACTGGGATTCTAACCTCATTAGGTTCCTAAAATAGTTAAAATCTTCCTCGCAGAGCAATAGGATCACAACCTGACCTGTCAGTTCAGTATAAGAATATCTTCTTTGTGATCTTTCTAGTTTCAATACTGCCAACATGATAATTAATTGCCTAATCACCTGCTGTTTTCTTGTCAACGGGATTTTTCTGATTTTCTCCTATAATATATTCTCTACATTGAAGCCGGGGTGATCTTTTCATAATGCAAATCTGATCATGTGTCCCCTTTTTAAAGCAGTTTAATATCTTCTCATTTCATGGAGGGTAAACAAAATTCCATATCATGACCCACAGGACACTTTTGGATCCGGGTTCTCACTATGATGCCAAATCTTCACAATCTGTGCTTCAGCAAAGCTGCCTGTTCAGTTCCTTGTATGCACCAATGTTCCCTCACACCGGGGTTTTACCCATCCTCTTGCTTCTGCCTGAGTTTCTTTTTGCTCCCATCTTTACCTCATTAATTTCTTCTCATCCTTTTCGTATTAGCTCAGTGCTGTAAGTGCTACTCCCTCTGGGACTCTTTCTCTAAGATTTCTGACTATGGTGTACTCCCCTATTGTAGGCTCTAGCAGCACCTGCACCTCTCCCTGCACATGTCACAGTTACAGGTTTTTAATACACTTGGGTGATGATTGAATTGTTGTCACCTCTTCCTGTCACCAGCTCCCCTCCCCCCACCCAAACTAGACTGTAAAATTCTTCGAAGTAAGAGTCATGCCTTCTTTTCTTCATCATTTATTCCCAGCATTTAGCACAATATCTAGCACATATATGTGGGATGGATGGATGGATGGATGGATGGATGGATGGATGGATGGATGCATGGATGGATGGGCAGCTGGATGCATACTATGATTGGCTTAAAATTTTAGCATTATTCATCCTACTATTTCTCACCATTTAGCGTAATTTGTATTCTTGGAAGCATGAATAGAAAACAATTGCAAGTGTTGGTTGCCCCAAATGTGCGGCTGTAAAGCTGGGCTACAAAGGCAGTCATTTTGCCCTGTCTGGGGATAAATAGGCATAGTTTGAGTAATGGCAATTAGAGCCAGAATTCAACTGGTGAATCACATTGACCACCACTTGAGTAAACCCATGGACTGTAATTATGTCTATTCCTTATTTGGAAGCCTGGGGAATAATGCTTTTGTTTGCAGTGTTTCTCCCTGGCACAGTCTGTGAGCCCAGAATGAAAAGATTATTATCTTTAACCAGCATCTCATGTTCTTTGATTTTCATCAAGCTTTTCACATTTTCATGTTAAGAAAGTGAAAAGAATTTACGTTCAAGATTGATTCCATGATATTTTTGTAACTGATTGCCTTTTAAAAAATTATATTCCAGAGCTTCAAGTAAAAGCAGTCTTACAATAATTTCATAAGGCAAGAATGCATTACTTCTTTTCTTCTAAAAACAAATTGATGCTATTGTACATATTTTAACTAAAATGCCTTTATATGCACTAGGATCAAATATCTTATCTAAAAGGGCTAAAACAAGATTCCACCATAAACCTTACAACTTAAAAAAATCCTGTCAATATTTGATTACCCAATTGAAGAATGATGTCTTATTTTTTAGCATTTCTCATAAATCCTGTTTTTTAATTTTCCTATAAACAGGCTGGTGTGTTTTGCTATCAAGCAATTTAAATGTATACTTTTATGGCATTGGGGGTCATTATTGAAACCAGGCTAATAAACTGCAAAGGCAGTTGATGCAGATAAACCTTAGAACAATAAATATAAGAACAAAGGGAGAAGAAAATAATGTGCATCTGCTGAAGGGAAAGATACCGCCGAATACTGATGAGGAAAGTGGTCTGGGAGTTGTTGTAGAAAACCTCTAAAGCATGCAGCTTAATGTGCAACTGCGGCAAAAGGGCATGGAGAATGCTAGATAGTCTGGGGAAAGACAATGTAAATCAGATTTGGCATCGTTAATCCAAGCCTCAGTATTAATGTCACCTAAAGAATTGTTCTCTACCTTGCTCTTTGTCAAGAGAGGTGCAAAATAATGCATTTTATGTTGAAATTGTGTAGTAAAGGGGCAGCTCCAGGAATTTAGTGGTCTGAGGTTGGCAAGTAGGGGAAAAAGAAGACTCACAACCTGGCTAGTAGCTGTGGACTAAGATGAGCATTGCTGCCCTTTCTTTTTATATGGGCCATTGAGAATTAAGTAAGCCAGAGATATCATTGAGTTCATATAAAACTAGACCCTAGGCCACTTGGGCTGGGCTCAATGAAGACTTCCACTTTCTAGAAAACCCTGAGATTTCTGCCCTGTCAGTGTACCCAACCTTTCCTTAGACGATACTTTGCTGTCTTTTCTCACAAGTATTTCTTATTTTTTAATCTGTGTACAATCTATGTATAATCTATAAGGTACATTTAGACCTGTGTATATGCATTTGCTGAAGTGTTCCCACCAGTAGCACCACTAAAACACCGTCCTTTTTTTACCTAATTGTTTTTGTTGTTGCTTGAGACACAGTCTTGCTCTGTCGCCCAGACTGCAGACGAGTGCAGTGACACAACCTCAGCTCACGGCACACTCCACCTCTGAGCCTCAAGCAATTCTCCTGCCTCAGTCTCCCAAGTAGCTGGAACTACAGGCATGCATCATCACTCCCAAATAATTTTTGTATTTTTAGTAGAGATGGAGTTTTACCATATTGGCCAGGCTGGCCTCGAACTGCTGACCTGAAGTGATCCACTCGCCTCGACCTCCCAAAGTGCTGGGATTACAGGCGTGAGCTACCGCGTCCAGCCCCTACCTTAATTCTATTCATCCTGAATTCAAGGTAATCTGGAATTGAAAAACTGTGAGTAAAACTGCAAGAAACTCCAGGAAGTTGTATGCATTCATCCGTGAGAGTCTACTGTCTACACACTTATACACAGACACACACACACGCTTATATATACACACACATAGTCTGTCTCTGGATGTGTAAATTTGAACCGGAACTTATTCTTAAAGTTCACTGCATATAGTACTCTCTTTTCATGCTCTTACTTGCCAAGTGAATGACCTTGAATTGTGCCCATTTCCAGCCTTGCAAAGCAAAGGTACTAACGGATATCAAATGAACACTGAGGTGATAAACTATAAGATCCATTTGAAAATTCAAAGGGTGGTTCTTACCATTTTTATCCGACATTAGAGGAGATATGTCACAATCTGAAAGTAGACCTTTTGGTCTTTAAACAGTATCTATGAAATAAGATAGAACATATCATTCCTACCAACTTAGCAAAATGTGTTTTTATTTTGATATATGACAGCACTTTCCCGGGTTGTATTTCATACTGGGCTGCAGGAATATTGCCTGGATTGTATTAATGTGATCATTAATTTGATTTAAAACTAATTCCATTCTTTTAAGATTATAATTTAAATATAAGATAAAATACAAAAGAAATTTCTTTTCCCTATAGATATAACTTCAAATGTGTCCGTGCATTTTGTAGAATTAGAGTTACAAATTACAGATTTGCAGAACATTATTAAAGAACCATTTAAATGTATAAGATATTAAAAATCCCATTAGTTCAGGGTGTATATTTTCCTGACTAAATTAAATAAATTATATCCAAATTCTATTTTATTCAGCAAGTAGAGCCATCAAGGGAGAGCACTATGGAGTCTGATGACCTGGATTGAACCCAGGTTTGGTAATTGCATAGTTATGTTTCGTTGAGTGAACCACTTATTCTTTCCCAGCCTCAGTTTCTTCTTCTGAAAAGTGTCAAAAATCTAAGCATTTAACACATTGGTTAACTGTGCGTGGCATATAATAGTTTCTCCATAAAAGTTAGCTACAATTATCACTACTTTTTTTCTATTGCATGCAATCCTATCTTCTGTTAATCTTCATTTGTCCTTTGTTTCTGCCTATTTTCTTACAATTCTGCATTTTATGATTCTTTCTGTGTACTTGTTAGGTTCCTCTAACCTACAGTACAAATTGTATTACTAATTGGCACTATATTATTTACCAAATTACTAATATTTAATTAGTACTGTTTGATTTAATAATTACTAATACCTTTCTCATAATGTTTAAGTTATGATAGTCAATAATTATTTATTGAACCCAAGCTTAGCCATTGAAATGTATAGGTAGATTGCAACCAGATTCAAACGTTAACCTACAAAGAACTGGTAGTTTTAGGATATTTAGTTTTAGGATATTTAGTTTTAGGATATTTTCCTCCCTTTTTGAAGAACGTTGCACACTTTCCCTGGCTATAAGGGTAGAATGTGAACTAGGCTGGGCCAGTTGTGTATAAAATCTGCCTTAGGTATAGATTCTGTCAGCACTAAGAATTTGAACCAAAATCAGATCAGGGATTTCCCAAATTTTCTAACGAACTTAGCAAAAAGTCTAATGGACTTGCCCTTATCTTTAAAATATGAACAATAATACATCCACTTCATAAATTAATTTGATTAGTAAAAGAGTGTTAAAGAACTTGGAAATGTCCTGGCATGAACTAATTTCTTTTTTCTTTTTTTTTTTTGAGGCGAAGTCTTGCTCTGTCACCCAGGCTGGAGTGAGGTGGCGCGATCTCCACTCACTGAAAGCTCCGCCTCCCGGGTTCACGCCATTCTCCTGCCTCAACCTCCCGAATAGCTGGGGTTACAGGCGCCCGCCACTGCGCCGGGCTAATTTTTGTATTTTTAGTAGAGACGGGGTTTCACTGTGTTAGCCAGGATGGTCTCGATCTCCTGACCTCGTGATCTGCCCGTCTCGGCCTCTCAATGAACTGATTTCTTGTAGCTGAATACCTGCTGTTATTTTATTGTTATCACTATTGTTACCATTTTTTTTCACGGGTTGCTAAGATGGGAGAATATGGGTCTGTAGCTGAATATGGGTCTCTTGTTTTCTCACCTATTGCATGGGGAATGTCTGAATAAACAATGATGGCAAGCAAAAAAATAATAATAATAAATATATATATGAAATATATAAATAATAATTATATATATATATATATATATATGAAATGAAGAAAGAGATTATAGCGAACAGATACTGCTAGTGCCTGTAGATCCAACCATGCCCCAAGGCCAGAATATACTACTGGAGTCTCCAAATATATGAGACAATAAATTTCCATTAAAACAGTGTGAGCTGAAGCTTTTGTTATTTGCAGTAAAAATAGTATGATTGAATAGTCTTTCCACTATACCATGTAGCCATCGAATGAGGAATTCCTTGGTAAAATTAATTAATTTGAATGACAAATTTGATCTTCAAGACTGAATCTCTCTTTCTGCAAGTATATGTGTGGTATTTCTTTTGGGAGAATTATCCAAATAATTTTTTTTTTTTTTTTTTTTTTTTTGAGATGGAGTCTCGTTCTGTCCCCCAGGCTGGAGTGCAGTGGCCCGACCTTGGCCCACTGCAATCTCCGCCTCCTGGGTTCAAGCCATTCTCCTGCCTGAGCCTTCTGAGTAGGTGGGACTACAGGCGTGTGCCACCACATAGCTAATTTTTTGTGTTTTTAGTAGAGATGGGGTTTCTTTTTTTCTTTCTTTCTTTCTTTTCTTCCTTCCTTCCTTCCTTCCTTCCTTCCTTCTTTCCTTCCTTCCTTCCTTCTTTCTCTTCCTTCCTTCCTTCCTTCCTTCCTTCCTTCCTTCCTTCCTTCCTTCCTTCCTTCCTTCCCTCTCTCTCTCTCTCTTTCTTTCTTTTCTTTTTTTTTTGACAGATTCTCTCTCTTGTTGCCCAGGCTGGAATGCAATGGCACGATCTCAGCTCACAGCAACCTCTGCCTCCCAGGTTCAAGCAATTCTCCTGCCTCAGCCTCCTGAGTAGCTGGGATTACACGTGCCTGCCACAATGACCAGCTAATTTTTGTATTTTTAGTAGAGATAGGGTTTCGCCATATTGACCAGGCTGGTCTTGAACACTTGACCTTGTGATCCACTCACTTCAGCCTCCCAAAGTTCTGGGATTACAGGCGTGAGCAGCCCTGCCTGACCAATCATTTCTTAATTAAATACTTGACTCTGTCTGCATAGCCATAATGAATTAAGAATGGAAATGATGCTGAGATAGAAGAAAATTTGGAATCATTACTGTTGTTCCACCTAATTAGGACACTCATAATGACCAATGAAGAATCTACAGTGATTTCATTATAATGATTTGGTATTCTAGATGTCCACACTCAGTGTAAACAAAGGAAACAGGAGCTTCTTTGCAAAAACACACATAGGGGAATAACAAAGATACATAATTGCAAATCTCAATATCTCTGGTCTAAGGATGAGGACATAAGTTGACTTTGGGCATAAAATTATGATTTTTGGCTTCTGCATGTTGCATAGCTTGGATATTAAACAACTGAAAATAAACTTTTATTTTATCTTTAGTTATTTGAGAATTTTAGAATAAAGTAAGTATGTTGAGAAGTTTCCTAAGTGAACAATTTTCTTAATAATTTCATCATAAAGTTTGCTGTATTTTAGCTTGAATTTATGTTTATTAGAGGTATAAAAAATAATTTAAGTAATTTCTATATCAGCAATACACCTTGTTTCACTTAGATTCACATGTTAGAATCTTTTGTTCAAACAATTATACTGGATAAATAAATAAGCGATCTTTAAATAGTAATATTTATATTCTTTTTTTTATTATACTTTAAGTTCTAGGGTACATGTGCACAACATGCAGGTTTTTTACGTATGTATACATGTGCCATGTTGGTGTGCTGCACCCATTAACTCATCATTTACATTACGTATATCTCCTAATGCTATCCCTCCCCCCACCCCCTTCCCATAATAGGACCCGGTGTGTAATGCTCCCCTTCCTGTGTCCAAGTGATCTCATTGTTCAATTCCCACCTATGAGTAAGCACATGCAGTATTTGGTTTTCTGTTCTTGCAATAGTTTGCTGAGAATGATGGTTTCCAACTGCATCCATGTCTCTACAAAGGACACGAACTCATCCTTTTTTATGGCTGCATAGTATTCCATGGTGTATATGTGCCACATTTTCTTAATCCAGTCTGTCACGGATGGACATTTGGGTTGGTTCCAAGTCTTTGCTATTGTGAATAGTGCCGCAATAAACATCCATGTGCATGTGTATTTGTAGCAGCATGATTTATAATCCTTTGTGTATATCCCCAGTAATGGGATGACTGGGTCAAATGGTATTTCTAGTTCTAGATCCTTGAGGAATCGCCACACTGTTTTCCACAATGGTTGACCTAGTTTACAGTCCCACCAACAGTGTAGAAGTGTGCCTATTTCTCCACATCCTCTCCAGCACCTGTTGTTTCCTGATTTTTTTAAATGATTGCCATTCTTAAAAACAAGAAATGGGGAAAGGATTCCCTGTTTAATAAATGACGGTGGGAAAATTGGCTAGCCATAAGTAGAAAGCTGAAACTGGATCTTTTCCTTACTCCTTATGTGAAAATTAATTCAAGATGGATTACAGACTTAAATGTTAGACCTAAAACCATAAAAACCCTAGAAGAAAACCTAGGTAATACCATTCAGAACATAGGCATGGGCAAGGACTTCATGTCTAAAACACCAAAAGCAATGGCAACAAAAGCCAAAATTGACAAATGGGATCTAATTAAACTAAGGAGCTTCTGCACAGCAAAAGAAACTACCATCAGAGTGAACAGGCAACCTACAGATTGGGGAAAATTTTTGCAATCTACTCATCTGACAAAAGGCTAATATCCAGAACCTATAAAGAACTCAATCAAATTTACAAGAAAAAAACAAAAAAACCCATCATAAAGTGGGCAAAGGATGTGAACAGACACTTCTCAAAAGAAGACCTTCATACAGCCAACAGACACACGAAAAAATGCTCATCATCACTCACCATCAGATAAATGCAAATCAAAACCATAATAATATTTATATTCTATATTTTTATTCAAGAATAATATTTTGCTCAACATACTTATTTGTGTAATGCCAAAAATTTATTCTCCAAACATCTCTCATAATAATGCTTAATATGTAATACAATGTAATACTCAATATAACACAGTCTCTAATAATTAATACTTAATATAATCCACAACAATAATAATCTATAGGTACCTGTACTATAAAAAGGTAATACTTAGAAAAGGTTAGATAAATTTTCTCCAAAATTACGAAGGATTTGAAAATTAATTATTACAATATTACATGTCATAAATAGCTATTTTTCCTAGTGATTTTTATTTTTTTAAATAAGTGTGTATATACACATATAACTGTGTGTATATATGTATATATATACACACTTTATATACCTATACTTTTTGGATTTATATACCTATATACTTACAGGTATATAAAGTATATATATATACTTATGTGTGTATGTGTATATATTTATATGTATATACTTATATACTTATTTATATTTATAAATAAGTGTGAGTGGCCGGGCGCGGTGGCTCAAGCCTATAATCCCAGCACTTTGGGAGGCCGAGACGGGCGGATCACTAGGTCAGGCGATCGAGACCATCCTGGCTAACACGGTGAAACCCCGTCTCTACTAAAAAATACAAAAGCTAGCCGGGCGAGGTGGCAGGCGCCTGTAGTCCCAGCTACTTGGGAGGCTGAGGCAGGAGAATGGCGGGAACCCGGGAGGTGGAGCTTGCAGTGAGCCAAGATCGCGCCACTGCCCTCCAGCCTGGGCGACAGAGCGAGACTCCGTCTCAAAAAAAAAAAAAGTGTGAGTGTGTATATATATATCTAATAAGTGTGTGTATATATATACACATAACACCTCTATATAGAGAGAGAAAGGTATATATATATACTTATTAGGTACATATATATACTACTTTTGTAGGTATATCTATGCCTACAAAAATAAATGCAGAAATATGACTCTGACTAGAATAGCTTGAGAGGTATTATGAAATATCACTTTGAACTAATTATTTCACATGAAAATCAGCATGAAGTATGTTTCAATTTATTTGTTAAGAAATAGTCTGAATTTAGCTTGTGGATCCTAGGTTAATACATTTCCTAACACATTTAAGAGCTTGTATTTTTCACTGCTTTTGGCACTGATTCTCCCCTGTCTTCATTTTATGTTATTCTTTCTCATTTATGCTTTTTTCCTTAGGTTGGTTCTCTATTTCTCTCTCCCTATATCGTTTTCTCTTAAGACAGTTGGTGGCATGTGAAGATGGGATTTAACTATTAGCACAATCTTGCCTTTGCATGGCAGCCTTTCCCCTAAGGAACTGGCTTTCCTTTGAAATTGGCTTTAGATCTGACAGGGCTTCTGCAGTTTCACATTACTGCTAGTCCAATAGAGAAAATGAAGCCAAGAAATTTGATCAGGTTATCCTAGGGCAAAATAAAAGGTTGATTTGGGGAAATGCTTAATTTCCATGATCCAACAGGGATTTACCAGCCTGATTCTCCTGAGAAAATCAGAATCTGGTTTTCCATTTATCCATCCAGCTTTTCCAAATTACCATCTCTAGGTGGTTTTAAAGATAAGAAACTGGAATGGATTCTAAACGTTGAATTCAATTTCTGTTATGGACTTATCTTAAAACATGGGTCAGAACAGCAAGCCCCTGTCCCCTCCCTCTGACCCCAACTACTACCAAAATAGTCTATGTCTTTTTGAGGTCTTTAGTAGATTTACTCAAAAAGATTCAAGGAAACTGAAATAAATGCTTCAGAATCGGGGACCATGTTAGCCAAAGGTTAAGAATCACAGACTAGGTTAATTGAGGAACGACTTTCTGAATCTTATATTCTTTTATCTTTCTTGCTTCACAGAGGGGAATGTTGGGCAATGGGCTGTTTCATTAAGCAATAAGGAGAAAGTAATCTGATACCTATTCCTTGCATCATTAAACATCAGATGAACTAATATGCATAGACTCTTGCTATTATTGCACAAAGCCTTTCAAAATGGTCAACATCCACTGCCATGCTTTCTCTGCTGTATTTTTAAATATTCTATATCTAATGAGTAATAAATTCAAGACTAGTTTAATTTTATAAAGGAACTAGATGTGTCCATTCTCCATCATTTGTACAACCTTGTAATATACACATGTGGAAAATTGGGGACAACATTGCTTACTTTCTTTGCACAGAACCAATTTAAATTTGTCACTCTCATTTACTTACTGCAGAGAAAAATAAGGAGCATGTCTTTTGAGGCTTAGCTTTGCATTTCATAGACTATATAGGCAAATGTGGGGGAGCGTCACAACAAATGCAGGTGAAAAGGGGTCTACTAATTAAGAACCATCATTCAATGTCATTTCTACATTAGATTAAGAAAAATACATTAGAATGCTCCATGTTATTTTTCTCAAGAGGTCAGAATCCAAGCTACTAAATTCATCAGAACAAACATAATCACTTTTTATTCATTTCAAAACAGTTCAAGCTAAAATTAGGTCTCATTTGCCTTTTACCAACATGGCTTCTAAATGCATCATAAGCATTTCTTCATTTTGAAAAAGTTACTACAATAGGCCACATACGTATTTGCCCATATTCATTTATTTTGTCAAGTCAAGACAGTTCATTAGAAGTGTAAATATTTTTTCTTTGGTTCTAGGGAATAATTTTTCTTCTACAGACTTTCCAGAATATACCTGGAGAAAAGAAGTTTTGATTCACAAATTGAGTCTTGAGCTCTTGCTAAGACACAGAACACCACAGAAAGGGTGAAATTCAAACTGTATGTATGCTAATGTAGTTCTGGTGTTTTAACTAAATCAATTTGAACAACCTCTTAGATTTTTTTTTTTTTACTTTGCTGATGATAAAGTTAGTCTTTCACCACAGTCAGACTCTTATGTGTATGACTGCTGCCTCATGTGTAATTTACTTGAAAATATCGTTTGAAAATAAAGATTGAAAATATCTTATTAATTAATGATCCAAACTTAATAATAATATTGACTTAAAAACAATGTTGTTTCTACACAAGTGAGGTGAAGTTCAGAGTACAAATAACAGAATAGTTAGGAAAGAAAAACTGCTTGAAACTGCTTGTATATTTTGTACTAAGATTGATTGGTTCTAAGTTATTTGGATGACTGCCTCAGTTATCCACTTTACTGGTATAGATATGGTTTAAGTCATGGAAATAAAATAAATAGTAATAACCTTAAAAATAAACACACAATTAACTGATGTTGCAGATACTTCATTAATACAATATTTAGTTTCCAATTTGTTCATATAGACATATAAAAACAGGAAACTACACATAGGTAGTTTATATAATGAATAACTTTAAAAAACCTGCTAACACGTAACAAGAAAAAAAGCATATCATATTTGAAATCATGTAATTCTGACACCCTACATAAGAAGAGAGAAATTATCATGAGAGAAAGCACAACACAAATTTAAATTTTGGGTAATAGTTCCTTTCCCTTCTATTTTAAATAAATGGTCATTGATTATAATATATGATAACATGGTGGTCTGCTTGGTTAAAGTTGATAATAATCATCATTTTCCATTTGATTTGTGCATACATTTTGAGTAGTACAATTGTCCCTTGGTATCCATGGAGGATAGGCTCAGAGATCTCTTGTGGATACCAAAATCTGCAGCTGCTCAAGTTCCTGACATAAAACGCTGCAGTATGTGCATATAACCTATGCACATCCTCTCATATAATGTAAATCATCTCTAGATTACTTATAGTATCTGACACAATGTAAATGCTATTCAAGGCCAGGCACGGTGGTTCATGCCTGTAATCCCAGCATTTTGGGAGGCCGACGCAGGAGGATCACGAGGTCAAAAGATCGAGACCATTGTGGCCAACATGGTGAAACCCCATCTCTACTAAAAATACAAAAATTAGCTGGGCATGGTGGCACGTGCCTGTAGTCCCAGCTACTCGGGAGGCTGAGGCAGGAGAATCGCTTGAACGCGGGAGGCGGAGGTTACAGTGAGCCGAGATCATGCCACTGCACTCCAGCTTGGTGACAGAGCGTGACTCCACCTCAAACAAACAAACAAACAAAAATTGTTCTACTGCATTGTTTCGAAAATAGTGACAAGAAAAAAAAATCTGTTTATATTCTGCATGGACATATTTTTTCCAATATTTTCTACTTGTAGTTGATTGAACCCATGAAAGCTGAACTCACCAATAGAGAGGGCAAGTTGTATGCAAATATGCAGAACACGCTAAGTATTAGACACCACATATGCTACAAAGGTGACTAAGACCTGGTTCTCCTCGAGTGAAGATGAGCCACAGGCTACAATATGGCGGAGACTCCATTTTAGTCTCCATCATACACCATTTATTGGCAGCTTACGGAGTTGGTGTTCTCTTGTTTGCAGTGTAGTTTTCTTTATATCCTTGGAAGTTCATAAATGAGAGATTCACAACTAGAAAAGTTTTCTGTATGAATATGCAGAGGTAATAAACTGTGTCTTTTAAAGTACCTGAATCAGAGCAGAAGTACCTGAATCAGAGCAGACAGGCTCAGATTCAAGTAAGTTTTCAGCTGTGTGACCTTCAGTAAAACACTCAAACTCTCTAAGATTCATTTGGTACATCTGAAAAATTAGAAAAATAAGTATAGATATGATGGATGCATGTGAAGATTAAATTAGGTAATATGTCAAGCATTTAGCACAGTACCTAGTATAATAATTACTACAACAATAATAACACAAAATAAACTACTATTAGTATTAATGAAACTCAAGTTGCCATGGAAGTTCCAAGGAAAATTTCTGTGGAATGAATTTGGGGATCAGAAGCATTCTAGTAGAGAATTAAGGGATTTGTTGATTTAAAACAGACCAAGAAGACAACACAAGTGTTTCAGGAGAAACGAGTGGAAAAATTAAGTGCTGAGTGTTAACAAAACAAGGTGTGGTCTTGAGAGAAAAAATGTATAGTCAAGCATTGCTTAATGACACGATGCACTCTGAGAAATGCCTCCTTAAGCAATTTCATTCTTGTGCAACATTTCAGAATGTGCTTACACTATCTTGGATGGCATAGCCTACCACACACCTAGGCTATATGGGACAGCCTATTGCTAGGTTACAAACTGTACAACAGGTTACTATACTGACTACGGCAGGCAATTGTAAACCCATGGTATACATCTGTGTTACTAAGCATATTTAAGCATAGAGACAGTACAGTAAAAATACAGTATTGTACTCTTACCATACCACTGTCATATATGCAGTCTATACCGAAACGTGGTGTTGGTAGGAAATGATGATAGTCAAATTTGAATGAAAGCAAATATTATGATATAAGACTAGAAGCACAATTTGAAACACAAACTTATCGGTTCTTAAATGACAGACCTTAAAGTCTTTATTGGTCTTTATTTCATAGGGCAATTGAAATCTTTGCTAATTTTTGAAGTTAGTAAGATGGATTGAATATGTAGGAAAGCAGATAGGAGAAAAAAATTTAGAAGACTGTTACTAAAGTCGAGACAAAGTGAAATGAGGCCATGAGCTAGGGGGCACTAGAAATAAGAATGAAGGAAGAGAAATGAAACACAATTATAGGATAAACTTAACCAGACCTAACAAATAAATATATAAGGCCATGCAAAGGAAATCATCCAGAGTCAAATACTAGATGATTCTTGATGCCTGTTATGGGGCTGAATTGTGTTCCCCCAAAATTTATATGTAAAGTTTGGTACTAGCCCTAATCCCTAGTATCTCAGAATGTGACTGTCTTTGGAGATAGGGTCATTAAAGAGGTGACTGAGTTAAAATAAGCTCATTACGGTGGGTGCTAATTCGATATGACTGGTATCCTTATGAGAAAAGGAGGTTAGAACTTGGACAGGCGTATAGGGAAGATCATGTAAAGACAGAGAGAAGATAACTGCCTACAAGTAAAGATGAGAGGTGTCCAAAGAAACCAACTTTGCCAACATTTGATCTTGGAATGCCAGCCTCCAAAACTGTGAGAAAATAAGTTTCTTTTGTTTAAGCCACCCAGTCTGGTATTTTGTTATGGCAGCCCTGAGAAATCAATGGAGTGTTGACAGAAATGGAGAAAATAAAAGTGGAGCGTATTTACATAGACACAGATAATTAGTATAATCACAGGCAGGTTGACATGACTCAGGCTTTGTAAATTAAGATAATAATGGTTTCCTAGTGATCTGATGGTTACATTGAAAATATTAAAAGTTTAATGCTATAACTGTATTTTGGGGAGAACACACTTTGTATATTATGTTCATCAGATAATTAATGTTACTACCATAAAAAGAAATTCTGCCCCTCTCTCAATCTCAATGGCTTCACAAAATAAAAATTTATTTTTTGTTTGTATGAATTCACTATAAACATCCAAGCTGGTTCCTCTTTTTTAGAGTTAACTTGAAGAGCTTGCCCTCTTTTTTCTTGTAGTGCTGATGTTTTTCCTTTGCTTCTAGCCACATGGATGGAAAGAGAGAGAACTTGAAGAATGGCTTTATGGCTATTCTTGGAAGTGAGACCTGTTTCTTCCTCCCATATTCTATTGGCTGGAACTCAGCCACATAATTCTACCCAGATGCAAGGCATCCTGGGAAGTCTAGCTGAGCTGTGTCCCTGGGAACAAGAAGAGAATAGAATATTAATTTGTACAAGTAAACTTTGACTTACGGGCTACCAGACTTTTAGTGTGCAGAATTTTAATATATAATGGGGAAAGAGAAAAGAGTAGCTAATTCAATATAGGGCATATTTCTGTGAAGGTAATTCAGAAGATCACCTGGATTTAGAAATTTCTTCTCAGCAATATAAAGATTGCTTAGCAATCCTTAAGGTCCAGAACAGGCTTTGAGAATTTTTTTCTGTAAAGGAGTAGAAAATAAATACTTTGGGCTTTTGGTGCCATATGACCTCTGTTGAAACTACTCAACTCTTGTTATTGTGGCACAAAAGCATCTGAAGACAATATGTAAATAAATGAGCATGCCCTTCCAATAACACTTTATTTACAAAATTTTTAAAAAGGCAAACCAGATTTGGCTTACAGTCATGGTGTGCCAACCCTTTTCCTAGTATATTAGGTGATTTGTCATTTCGCAAGTATTTCATGCTTGTGCTCAGGTAATTGTGCGTGGGCAGAGAGCCTAGCTCACTGCCAGCACCATCAAAAGTGGCTTTGCCCATTATCCTCAGCAAACTAAAGCAGAAACAGAAAATCAAACACTGCATGTTCTCACTTATAAGCAGGAGCTGAACAGTGAGAACACATGAACACAGGGAGGGGAACAACACACATTGGGACCTGTCGGGGGAGGGTGATATTGCTGGGGAGTGGAAAGCATCGGGAAAAATAGCTAATGCACGCCAGGCTTAATACCTGGGTGATGGGTTGATAGGTACAGCAAACCACCGTAACACGTGGTTACGTATGTAACAAAACTGCACATCCTTGGCCAGGCATGGTGGCTCAAGCCTGTAATGCCAGCACTTTGGGAGGCCAAGGTGGGCAGATCACTTGAGGTCAGCAAGTTTGAGACCAGCCTGTCCAACATGGCAAAACCCTGTCTTTACTAAAAATACAAAAATTAGCTTGGCATGATGGTGCACGCCTGTAATCCCAGCTACTCAGGAAGCTGAGGCAGGAGAATCACTTGAACCCTGGAGGAGGTAGTTGCAGTGAGTGGAGATCACGCCACTACACTGAACTCCAGCCTGGGCGACAGAGTGAGACTCCATCTCAAACAAACAAATAAACAAACAAAAAACCTACACATTTTGCACATGTATCATGGGACTTAAAAAAGAAAAAGTGACTTTGCTCTTTGTCATGCTCTAATTTACTTGCTCAAAGTACAAGGAGTGTCATTTACAGAGAGGAAAAAAAGAAAAAAAGAAAAAAAAACTCTAAGTTACTTTGTAAAAACTGACCTTAAAATCAAAGGTAACTAGTTGAGTTGATTATGAAAGTAAAGAAGAAGTTAGGAGCCCAAGAAAGTGGTAGAATATAGCTAGGAGATGTCACAGTTAATTTCTTTTATTTTGATTTGTCTCAGAAGAAGGGTTGTTTTTTCTTGCCCGTAAAGATAACTTTTCTTGATTTCATGATTTCTTAAATCCAGAGGAATCTTTTAATCAACCTCATTTTTAGCTGTCACCTCCATTCTGTCCTTCTATACTGGCCAATCTCTTTTACATTGTAGTACATTGTAGGTATCTTCTCATGATATTTCTGTCTCTAGTTTTTCCCATCTGCCAAACTGCACAACAAAGCATGTGAATCAGACAGATAGGAGTTTGAGTTCTCTGGTCTTTCACTCTTTAACTTTGTGACTCAGGCACTTCACATTACATCCCTCAGTTCTCAAGTCTTCATTCCTAAAAGTTGGCAAAAGCACGATATTAAACTCAAAGGTTTGTTTGGTTTTGTCTAAATTAAATGAGCTAATCTATATACAGACCACTAAACTCAGTGTTTGGAACCTAGTAAGTGCTTGATATTAGTTTATTAGCATTTTAATTTTTCAGTAATTCTATCCTCAATGCAATATGATTACTAGAACACAAGTTGTACCAACATTTCTCTTGCTAATATCACCAGTGTTTTTTTTGGGGGGGGGATGGGCTGTAAAGGTTTGTATTCATTAAATATTTTTAAACACCACTTCCTCAACATACTTCTTTGCTATAGTGTTCATGTCATTCATTGTACTCTGCTCTTTATCTCCCACATTTATGATACTTCTTTCTTCATATAATTTGATGGTTTTCCTCCTCTGACTCATAAATGCAATAGAGACAGAGCTTATTTCTGTACCCCTTTGCTCCCCACACTCACACTCATGAGAACCCTTTCTTTGCAGGGAATCTCAACAACTCCTGAGAACAAGTCAAACACAATCCTTAGGTTCTGTTTTAAGCTCTCACACTTGCGATTCTTTATCTGATACTTCCATGGGTATATATCTCACCCATGAGAAAGTATACTCCAAACCAAACTGATGACATTTGACATGTGAACAGTCTTTCTAACTTGCCATCATTGTTCCCATTTCCCAGGCTTGAAATTTTTAAGTCATTTTCTACTCTCCTGCATCTTCTTTCCTTATGTTAATTCAGTTCTCAAATCCTGTCTTTCCCTGAAAATATCTGCCCTTCCCCCATCTCTTTGACAAGGTCCTTAGATCTCATGCCTGAATTAATTTCTGCCCTTGGAGTCTAGTTTTCCTTCCACCCACTACCTATTTATCCATTCATTCAATGGGTATTAATGCTCTACCATGGGCCAAGCATTCTGAGGTCTATACTATGAAAAATACATGAAATATCAATCCACTCCTAGCTTTTCAGTGTGTATATTCTCTTGGAGGAGAGTAGACATTGATAATGCACACATGCTATGGAATCAAATAGTCTTCTGTTAAAGTCTTGGGTCCTTTTTTCCTAAAACCTTAGACAATTGACTTAATCTCCCCATGACTAATTTTCTCATGTGTAAAATTCAGATGTAATGGTACACACTTAATAGATATTTTGTAAGTATGAATTAGGTGGTGCCACATCTAAGCCTTTGCACTATGCCAAATATCTAATAAACCCTCAATAAATATCAACCATTATTATTACTAATAAAAGCAGAAAGAAACATTGCCATGAAAAGGCTATGTATTATTAAAAGCCAACATGAGAGTTATCTGGAGTTGCAGTGATTCAGGGAAACTGAGGTGAACTGTGACCCTTCTCGGGCCACTTCAATGAACAACCCAACTCAAAGACAGGTTTCATTTATGCATGGTACTAGGTGAGACTGAATATGGGGGTTGATGGCCTCTAATAGTAAGCCAGGACACGTGAAGAACTTCCTCCTGTTCACAATGTGGAGACCATTTAGGTTTTGGAGTTGAAAAGTAATATAACAAAATCAGTTTTTTGTTTGTTTGTTTTTTTGAGATGGAGTCTCACTCTGTCGCCCAAGCTCGAGTGCAGTGGTGTGATCTCGGCCTACCTCAAGCTCCGCCTCCCGGATTCACGCAATTCTCCTGCCTCAGCCTCCCCAGTAGCTGGGACTACAAGTGCCCACCACCATGCCCGGCTAATTTTTTTTTAATGTTTTTTAGTAGAGATGGCGTTTCACTGTGTTAGCCAGGATGGTCTCCATATCCTGATCTCGTGATCCGCCTGCCTCGGCCTCCCAAAGTGTTGGGATTCCAGGCGTGAGCCACTGTGCCCGGCCGATAAAATCAGTTTTAAAACAACTTGAAATTACATAGCAACCCCTTATTCCTTTCTATATGCTTTGCCTGCCCTCTGTTAAGGTCAATTGCGTAATATTTTTTCCCATTTAAATATTGCATTTTTCCAAGAGGAATAGTCTTATTTTGAGGATAGGAGAAATCCAGCAAATACTTGATCGTTTATTGAAATGTAACTATTTTGATTGAGCACAGAAGTCAGGATTGTTTGAATCACTTCCTTTTGTGAAGGTGCATTTATTTTGTCACTTTTATTCCATTGCTACGTTCTGTACCATTAGACTGAGGCTGATTTATGGTTTAAAATGCCTGTGGTGTTGTGTTACAATGTCTACAAATGTCAACGAAGTCATCTCTAATACTGTAAAAGTAAATTAAACTCCAAATCAACTGATTATGATTCTGAGGTGCAGTCTTCACAATGATTGGAACTTGATTATTTAGTAGAATTGTGCTTAGGTATGAACATCACCACTCATTCCTGCACTGTGAGAAGAAATTACTTAATATAAATGGAAGCATCTTATTTGGCTCTACTTTAGTGGTTTTGATTTTTTTTTGACCAAACACTGTGATTATAAAGGTCAGTGAGCTATTTAAAATAGAGTCTGTCTCAGAACAAAATACATTTTGTTCATAACTTTGCCAGCTACTCTGTCAAGCCTATATTTGCTAAGGGCCTTCATGAAATTATTTGGAAGAATCAGTCTGTAATGGCAGTGATGTGTCATGGAAAGACGAAACAGCCTTAGGGAATGCATTTTACCTGCTGTGGGTTGCATGTACCTATAACAGTGACGATTCCTTTGTCTTTGGGCAGGAGAGTTGGCCTGGCAGGGTGGTGGGGGATTCTATCGGTGCTTTCCAGCTCATAGCAAGATGTTCACTTCTCTTTACTTCCTGAGTATCCTTCAAGCGGTACTGTTATCAGAGCTGCATTTGAGATGAAAGGGATCCCTATTATGGACCAAACTGAAACTCTCCACAGGATACCTCTCGGTAAGGATTGAGCTGTTAGGAAGGCAGGGATTCTTTCCAACTTTAGACACTGAAAGGAACTATTGCTTCTTTATGGTATGCAAGATGATCTTTGATATTTTAATGCTTATTACTTTAATCTCAGAGGAAATTTTAAAACATACTCAGGTTCCATTTATTCCAAATATGTAGAAAATAAGTTACTCCATTTCAAAGAGAGGCACTATGTTTACCATCTGCAGATTAGGTATGCATTACGTATGTACATATGCACTTATGAATGAATGGATGAATGAAGATTTAGGTGGTATTATAGGCTCTTCCTTTCTCCTAACATAATTTGCATAAACAGTGGTCTCAAAAATACAATTTCCCCTGATTCTTTACTTGTAGAGCCCAGGAAATGCTTGCAATGTCTGAGGTTCACAAAATGGATCTGGTTGGCAGTTGTGTGCGTGTGTATTTTTTCTCATTTCTTTTAAATTCTTAATCACCTTTATGTAAGTTTACTTTACCACTTTGACCCCAGAATACCACATATTTTATTGGCAGGGTTATTTATTACTGAAAGAATGTAAAATAAAGGTATAAAAATGTTTTCTAGATGAGGCATTTTTAGTATATTTTCTGTGGTTAATTTTTTTTTCTTTTTTCTCTTTGTATTACTTCTGTTTAATTATGGAAGCAATGTTTTAGGCTTGTTCTTTTCTGACTTTACTAATGCACTTTTCTGACTTTAATATGCACCGAAGTTGTCCTGTTTAACAACTCTTTCTGTATCCTTTTACTAACGTTCAATCTCTTGGGAATCAAGCGCAAAAACAAAGTCATCCATCTTGAACTAATATACAAGCTTACACCTACTGACAGTAGTAAATACAAAATTGGTGATGCTCTCCACGACTGGAATTCCATTTAACTACCAATTCCCAAGGAGACTAATTCATTTACCAACGGATATGAACAAAACCACAGTCACTATTTCAGAGAACATATTGTATTTTCCCTCTGTGAGATAATTCTAACGAGGGGCTGTTCCACCTTATATCTTCAATCACATGGTGGTGAGAAAACCCTATAATTTAAAGGAGAGGAGTTTATTACGGTAAGTATAAAACAGAACAAAACAGCTGGGCTTCCACAGCACTTTATGGGAAATGTCTTCTGACCCTTCTATAAACAATTCCTTTGCTAAAGTCCCCATTTTACGTTGGTTTGTTCTGTCATCGGAGTAGAGTTATGGCTTGAATACATTCTTGCTGAGGGTTTCAAGGTTGGCATGGGAATGCCTTTCTTTTCGAGATCTTATAGTGGATGTGTGTAATTCATCAAGTGTAGAACATATGCCATGCTTTATTCACAAACTTTGGGAGGAGTTAATTGCCAGCTATCACCTTCAAAATCTGGCACCAGAATTTGATATCTAAATCATTTAAGTAAAAATTAGTTGGTAAGGCTTTGCCAGTTACTCCTAGAAAATATATTAGCTTATCCAAATGAAAATAATTTTAGTGTGGTTTTATGATTTTCAAAAGCTTGTTATTTATGCTTCATTTCATATCGTGGTAAGCGTTATAGGATTTCACTATATCTAAATTTTGGATTTGGTGTGAGAATTAAAGCCATAACTAAATTGCTGGAGAAGATCAGGTTATAAAAATTTAATTTGTATTTTATTTGAGTAGCATTTAAAGGAAAAATGTGTTTTCTATATGTACATTAGACTTGTGATATTTTATGTGTGTTATAAAGCATAATATCCTCCATATATTTACTTTGTAAAGAAAACAAGTTTATGAATATAACACAAGCTTATTTATTACTGTTCTCTTTTTAAATTGAACTGTTAACAATTACCAATGCCTTGAAAACTCACAAAAGTGCATTAGGCAATATACTTTCACAATTAATTGGTTATTAGATAATTATAAAAATTTAAAATGTTTTTTCTTCTGCTTATGGTACCCAACTGTTGCATAAAAAAACAGACATGACATATTATTTGATGAAATGTCAGTTTTATAAAATCTTTTTTGGTTTAAAATAATTGTGCCTGGTCCTCACCTAATAATCAACTGGAAGTTAACTTTTATATTTGAGTCTAATTTTGAGAATAAAAGAATAATCTGCAGCAAAGTGTATTTTTTCATTAGATAAAGCAAATAAAACATGCTTCATGTATAAGAATATTGGTTAATTACCTTGTGTGTAAGATATTCTTCAATTAATCAGTTCTAGCTGTTTCCACAACAAACATTTTTTCTTTGGGCATGTATAATAGAAAAAAACACATTAAGATGGGCATAATATTTTTTTTTTGTACTTCCTCCTAAGCAATTCATTCAAATTTAGATAAATTTTATTTTATTTTATTTTGAAGTAGGCAAACTGTATTTATTTCACTTTGTTTCAAATGCAAATGGTTAAGTGTTTTGCATTCTCATCAGTAAAGAGTCCTATGGCAAAATAATAATTTAATGATCTCTTCCTAGAGAGATGATGCAAAATTTAGATCTGAGAAAAGGATTCTTATTTTTATCTATTTACGCTGATCTTTCTATAAAATCTCTGCAGGCTTCCTTTGTTGTTCAAATCATAAAACACTAGATGAAATCAATATTGTGAAAGATAATATATTTATTATAGAATTACGGATTATTGAAATAAATCTTCATATATGAAATGATATTTTATGTATTGTAATAATGTGCTTTTTCTCTGGAGTTGGGAAATTGTCTCAGTTTTGTCAGAAGCAAGAGTACAGCCTTTTTTATTTAAACAATCATATATAATTTAGGTAAATTGAAAGAAAAAATATTTTATATTTACCCACATCTTTTCCATTTTCAATGCTCTTTACTTCTTTATAAAGATCTGAGTTTCTATCTGCTATAATGTCCTTTCAACCTTAAAAATGACTATTAGTGTGTCTTATATATAGTGTAATTCTAATGATGATAATCCTCTTAGTTTTCATTTATCTGAAAATATATTTATTTTACCTAAATATTTGAATATTTTCACTGGATAAAGAATTCTGGGTTAACAAGATTTTTTTGTTCATTTTACTTTCAGAACTTTTAACTTGCTATAAACAGTATGTAATGTGTTGTTTTCCTCTCTGTTTTCAAGGTTTATTATTTTTGTTTTTGGCAGCTTGATTATTATGTACTTAGGTGGGGCTTTCTTAATATTATCTTTCTGAAGGTTTTGCTGGGATCCTTGAATCTATTAATGCCTGATTTTCACCACATTTGATAAATTTTTTTACCATATTTCTCCAATATATTTTATGCCTCATCTCTCTTTCTTCTGTTGAAAATTCAATTACACACATGTAAAATGTTTTGAGACTCTATTCAATTCCACTCCCACCCACCCCCAATCTTTTCTCTCTGTTTTTAAAGTTGGAATATTTCTATGGATCTAGCTTCAAGTATGCCAGCTCTTTTCTCTGTTACCTCCAATTTGCTGTTAAGCTAAGTGAAAATTTTAATTTCTGATATTATTTTTTCAATCCTAGAATAGCTTTCTGGTTCTTTTTTAATAGTTCTATTTCTCTGTTTAGGTTTCTCAATTTTAGGTTCTTTTTGAAAAATATTAATATATTATTTTTTTCATGAAGCACAATTACAACAGTGCTTTAAATTCCTTGTTTGCTAAGTCCAATATTTAGTAGGTAATCTCAGGGGTCATCTCCACTGTGTTTTCTTTGAGTACGGAAACATTGTCTGGTTTTATCATATGTGGAATCATTTTGAATTGTTTACTGGTCATTGTAGAGATTCCAGAATCTGTCATGTTCTCCAAATTATATTGACTTCTGTTTTGACTACCATGCAGTAAATGTAGCAGAAATCAAACTATAGTGTCCTTTGAAGTGGATGGTTGTTGAAATCTCAATTCAATTCTTTTAACCTCAGCAGAGCTGTTTGGAAACGATCTTGCTGTCTCAGTTCTGGCTGCTGTAACAGAATACTATAAGCCAGGTGACTTATAAGCAACAGAAATGTATTTCTCACAGTTCTGGAGGCTGGAAAGTCCAAAATCGAGGTGCTGAACGATTTGTTGTTTTGTGAGGGCTGGTTTCCTGGTTTATAGGCAGTTACTTTCTCCCAGTGTCCTCACAGGATGGAAGGGGTGAAGGAGTTCTCTGAGACTTCCTTCATGAAGGAACTAATCCCAGTCATAAGGGCCCCACTATCTTGATGTAATTACTACCCAAAGGGCTCATCTCCAAATACCATCTCATTAAGGATTAAGTTTCAACACATAATTAGGGGGCAGGCACATATATTCAGTCTAGAGCACCCACTGATGCATATTTCAGAAGATAGCAAGGGATTGGGCATCATTTACACATAGAATATGGGGCCTTCTCCTTGATTTACTTCCCCTCAATATTTCCCAGTTGCTCTGGTTGCCCAAGCTCTGTCCTTTGCTTCTTCAAGCCAATAACTGCAGGTTTGCTTTCCTTGTGTTATCCACCTAGAATAGACAGACTGGGTCTTGATCTTCCCTAAAAGCTGTGAAATAGGAAACTTACCCAGTGTTGTTCCCTTCTTCCAGTTGTATGCCCCTTCACTATCTGCATGTTTTGGATTACTTTCCAGTGTTTTCAGGTACTTATGTTTTATATATTGTCTATACTTGATAGTTGTGTTGTTTTGTTTTGTTTTGTTTGAGACAAAGTCTCGCTCTGTCACCCAGGCTGGAGTGCAGTGGCGTGATCTCGGCTCACTGCAACCTCTGCCTCCCAGGCTCTAGCAATTCTCTCGCCTCAGCCTCCTGAGTAGCTGGGATTACAGGCGTGCACCATTGCACCCAGCTAATTTTTGTATTTTCAGTAGAGATGGGGTTTCACCCAGTTGGCCAGGCTAGTATCAAACTCCTGACCTCAAGTGATCCACCTGCCTTGGCCTCCCAAAGTCCTGGGATTACAGGCGTAAACTACCACGCCTGGCCTATACTTCATAGTTTTAGGGGGTGGTTCTGAATGGACCCATTATTAGAAATCTATAACTTCACATTGGAAAGATGTATCATATTACAAACCTTTGAAAACATAATTTTAATGGCTGCTTCATTACAGGATTACAGAATAATCTATTAGTTTAAACAATGTGAAACTGTTGTTTTTCCAGGTCAGAAATGTGCAAATAATGGTAATTTCGTACAATTTAAACTAATAATTTTGTTCTTATATATTTATAATTTATTTTATCATTGAATATCTATGGGAATATAGAGTTTTCTATATTTCAGTTTACTTACATTATATGGAGTCTTAGAAGCGGAATACCTGGGTCTCAATTTATTACCTCTTTAAACCTCTTCAATATAATTGCTATTTTTGTTTTTAAATTGTAATGTAAATAGCAAGTAATTTTTTGTAAAATGGTTGCATACATTGATGATATTTAATATGGCTTTCATCCTACAATTGTGTCATGCCATTAGATTTTGGCTTTACTATTTTTTCTTTGGCAAAATATTATCAAGTTATTTAATTGATTTGTGTTTGTTCATTATTATCCACATTGAATATATTCATTATGCTTGTTAGCTTCTCTACTTCATCTTTGGATAAATGTATTAGAATATTTTAAATACCCAGAAATATTTGAGACTTTCATCATCACATTTTCTCCTTTATTCATATTTAAGACTTTAAAATCTGCTTAAATTTAGGAATTTCTAAAAATAATTTCAAATTTTATCTTAGATTCAGTGGGTACATGTGCAGGTTTGTTACATGGGTATATTGCATGGTGCTGCGGTTTGGGGTGTGAATGATCCTGTCACCCAGGATCATCGAGCATAGTACCCAGTAAGTAATTTTGCAATCCTTAGTCCCCTCCTCCCCTCCCTCATCTACTAGTCCCCATTGTCTAGTGTTGCCATCTTTATGTTTATGTGTACTCAATGTTTCACTCCAACTTGTAAGTGAGAACGTGGTATTTAGTTTTCTGTTCCTGCCTTGATTTGCTTAGGATAATGACCTTCAGCTGCATCCACGTTGCTCACAAGGACACGATTTTGCTATTTATTTTATGGCTGCATGGTATTCCATGGTGTATATGTAACACATTTTCATATCCAATACACTGTTGATGGGCACCTAAGTTGATTCCATGTTTTTGTTATTGTGAATAGTGCTGCAATGAACATATGAGTGAATGTGTCTTTTGGTAGAACTGTTTATTTTCCTTTGGGTATATACCTAGTAATAGGAATGCTGGGTTGAATTGGTAGCTTTGTTTTAAGCTCTTTGAGAAATCTCCAAACTGCTTTACACAGTGGCTGAAATAATTTACATTCCCAGCAACAGTGTATAAACGTTTAATTTTAGGAAACTTTTAAGATGGTTCCTATATGCAAGTAATAATATTTGAAAATGTGTTCTATATTTGTATTATTGTGCATACACTCAGATAAAGAAAAAGGAATCTAAGTCAATAAGTGTTTCCTGTTTGGAGAAAACTCTACTTGATATACAGGCAATACAAGTGTTATATATAAAGCTCTTGCCTGCTTATGTGCCCTTAAATGTTGTAGTATGAGCTGGCACAAAACTATCTAAGTGAGAAACACAAAGGATATGGCATAAGAAAGAGTAACTAATTCCTATAAGATAAGGCAAATTTTTCATGTCAGTATAAATAGAAGATTTGGAACCCTTGCTGTGGGCTTACTGTACTGTGGCATAGTGCTATGCATGCCTGAGAAGGTTTGCCTGTTTATCATATTCTGAAAAACAACATGAAAAAAATAAATTGATAGGTCTCATTTAACCCCTGGAAGAAAATAAATCCAATGCAATGCTTGTAAAAAACTGAGTTATGTTTGTGTTAACACAGTGCATCACATACTAGCAATCTGTGATTTAAGTACATGTCTGCTAATGAATTTGTTTATTTTGCAGGAAAATAAAGTTAATTGAAAGCATGAAATATGGTTCCTAAACAATGCATGGAGAGGGCTAATTGGTCCATGGCTTTTTAAAAAAATGGATAAAAATATCTTAAAAGGATGTCCTGTTATATCACAGTTCAAAAGAATAAAGTTCCCACCCATGTCTAAATGTATGCTAAACCTTAAGAATATCTTAAAGCAAGAATAGTAAATACCTAACACACGAGAATTATCTCTTGTATGGCATCAGTGATATTATACATTAATAGGTCACTTTAACCTTTCCTGCTCAGCTCAGATGCAGAGTCAGGATCCTTTGGACACAGTGTTTCAGTAAGTCACTACCAATCAGTCGGGATAATTTATGAAAGGAAAATTATTTTGCCCTGTATACATCTCTTACTAAACAAACCATAACAAGAGAGTAATCTTACTTAGAAATGTATCATGGATAAGAATGATTTTAAGAAACAGGAAACCATTGAAACTATTTTACATGAGACAATTTTGTTTTCGTCTCACCTATCTACAAGGTCAAGTTGCACTCCAGTTTCAGCTTTTAATAAAAAATAACCTTTCAGTTTATTTGAAGATCTGGGTCTTCAAATATAATTGTCGAGTATCTATCTCTCTCCTCTTTTCTCTATGGTGACTTTATTCTCAGGAGGGCTCTTTCTAAGTGATGATAAGAAGAAGGGAATTTCTCCTGCCTTATGTCATACCTGCTGAGCAACCCTGTTCTTTCCTGGTAACTCATGCATAAATCCAAGGTAGGTTTCTCACTGGCTTCTGTTGGGTCTGATGCCCTTCATAGCTTTAGTCCCCATAGACTTAGGAGTAGAAAATATTGGTTTGTCATGCCTGTGTCACATGGACCAGGGGTAACGAGAAAGCATTGGAATTAGCCTCAATTCAGCCACATGACCATAGGAGATATTATTCCTTAGGTCCAACCGGGCTAAATGAATGGAGATAATGCTTGGCAAACAAAAAACAACAGGTATTCATGGTAGCTTCCATTCTTATTTTTCTTGACTATTCTTCTGAAATTTTTCTGATGACAGAGGTTACAGTTGCATTTGTTAGGGTAAAGTTTAAGCAGTTATAATAAAAGTATCCAAAGGAGATTGGCTCAAATTGAAAAGGGAAGTTAAGTTTTTTATGGTAGTAAGTAGGGTTCTGATCCTCAGAGTCATGTAGGAATTCAGGCCAGAGTGGGGTTTCTTTGTCATCCTCAATGTGAGCCTTTTAACAGTGTGGGTTAGTCAAAAGGACAAGGAGAAGTAAATCCCGATTATCTTTAAGTAGATGAGCTGAAAGTTGCAAACAGCATTTTTCCTCTTGTCTCTTTGGTGAGAACCTAGTCCTAGAACCAAACTAAGTCAACATTTAGTCTTTAGGTTGGTGGCCGTGTGTCCAGAAGGAGAAAAATAACAAATTGGGCCGGGCGTGGTTGGCTCACGCCTGTAATCCCAGCACTTTGGAAGGCCGAGGAGGGCGGATCATGGGGTCAGGAGGTCGAGACCATCCTGGCTAACATGGTGAAAACCAGTCTCTACTAAAAATACAAAAAGAAATTAGCCTGGCGTGGTGGCGGCACCTGTAGTCCCAGCTACTCGGGAGGCTGAGGCAGGAGAATGGCGTGAATCCGGGAGATGGAGCTTGCAGTGAGCTGAGATCGCGCCACTGCACTCCAGCCTGGGCGACAGAGCAAGACTCTGTCTCAAAAAAACAAACAAACAAAAAAACAGATTAGTGGGGCCAGAGGGAGTGGAGAACAACCTGTGGCTGCCACAAGTTCTTGTTAGTCTTTCCTTTCTCTCTAACATGTTTCTTTTACACTGAGTGGAAAACACACTTTCAAAAACAACTGGGAAAAAAAAAAAACAAAACAAAAACAAAAAAACAAAAAAAAAAAACACAAACGAACAACAACAAAAAACAGAAAAGGACAAACTTAATTTTGGCAATGTGTCTCTGTAAGTAGATCAGCCCTTATGCTCCTGGTTATCACTCACTATCTCACTATTCAATATTTGTCTTGTTTGCTGCAACAGAATAATAATAAATAAAATTATCTTCAAATATGGCAGTGGCTTTTCATCCTGTAAAATGTTACACGATTAAAAATTTGGAGTTTTTTTTTCAATACATTCTAGGCCATTAACCAGTTGTACAACTCTGATAAAATTTCTGAACCTTACTCTTCTCAGATATAAAAGGAAGCTATGGAAGATTATGTTATCTGAGGTCCCTTCCAGATTGAAAAGATTTCATACCATGTTGGAAATAGAGAAGTTTAGAAGAAATTCTCATCCTCCAAACATATGAGGACTTTCTCCAACAAATAGGAATGCATCCTATAACTCAGTTCACAGGTCTTTGAGATAAGACTTGGCTGCAAAGGACTTTGGAGTAAACCATCAACAGGAAAGAAAACTATCCATTGTAGGCATTGTTGATTGGAGGATGGGAAATCTTTCTGACCTGTGCAAGTAATCAATGGATGCCTTAAAGCGTGAGATTTGAAAACGCTTAACATTATCTTGGCTACATAATTATAATGCTATTAATGGCCACAGTTTCTTAGCCTTTAAAAAAAATCCAGTAAAAGCATTTGATTTCATGACCTCCTAGGGCTGAATCACACATATTAATGATCCATGGCATGCAATACAAGATTTTACCTTTTCATTTGTTCCAGAATTATTGCCCTTTGATTTTTAATACATATCCTTTTGTTGTTGAATTAAAGGACAAGTTAAAGGAGTATTGACTCTGTCAGGATAACTCTGCAGAATTAACATGGTCTTTTTAGCTTTATTAATATCTAAGCTGAAGTGACTGCTTTGTACTTTCAAGGTTGCTTTTGAAGGATCTATTCCTTAGTGGAACATCCTGCTTCCGGCTTTTTATTTTTATTATTATTATTTTTTATTACAGCAGTTGGCCGGAAAGCCCCTGTTGATCTGGACTACTTGGAACTGCTAGACTAAAATGCCATTTTCAAAACTCCAGCTCTTCTGCTAAACAATTTTTCTAGGAATGATGCCATATCACTAGCTACTTGTATTTGCCAAAAGGCAATACTACTTCAATGGCCCTAGCTCTGGGAATGATACCAAATGATGGTTCAGGAGGGAGGTAGGCAGTAAATCAGCAGGAAAAGCTGAAAAATGCCCCAGTTTTCAATACCTTTTATGTTTTTCCAGATGACTGGCCTATCTCTCTCACCTTCTGCTTCTATTCATGATAGTACCCTTTTCTCCCCTTTTTTGTGACTTGATATTAGTATTTTCCTTTGAAACGGCCTTCCTCAATTATCAGAGAGAAAATTCACACCTTTCAAAGCTAAGGTAATCAAATTTCCACATGACTCGTAAGTATATGTTCTTTCTGTAGCACCTATGTGCAACTGTGGGATGCCTGATAGATTAGGATTGTATGTTGAATGGGAAATGAATCTGAGCAAAGTGTCAGACAGTAGAATGGGAGCCAGAGGAAGGTTCCAAAGCAGCAGCAGAAGGTATCTCTAGCAAGCATCCACTCTGGCTGGGGGCTGCCTTCTGGTTCCAGCCTTACTGGAAGCTTAGGCAGTGGAGTTGTGAATTCCTTGGGCCAGGCAAGCCTAGATGTGTTGCTTGCTTTTGATAATGTATCAAAAATATGAACTCATCCTTGGAGATGACAGCTATGAGGTGTTTCTTGGATGTAGAAATTTAGGTCATCTGTCTTCCTTTTACATTGCCTTAAAAAATACTATTTCCTTTCTTTGGTTTATCATTTGCCTGCTCTTTCTTTCTTTCTTTCTTTCTTTCTTTCTTTCTTTCTTTCTTTCT
>NC_045435.1:60914810-60971900 GCF_002776525.5 Piliocolobus tephrosceles | reverse complement strand
TCTTTCTTTCTTTCTTTCTTTCTTTCTTTCTTTCTTTCTTTCTTTCTTTCTTTCTTCCTTTCTTTCTTTCTTTTCTCTCTCTCTTTCTTTCTTTCTTTTCTCTCTCTCTTTCTTTCTTTCTCTCCTTCCTTCCTTTCTTCCTCGCTTTTTTCCTTCCCTACATTTTCCTTATCTCCCTTTTTTCTTTCTTAAAATTTGGTTGCGCAGGGTAACATGTATTGCATACATGCTGACTTCCTTACTGTCCCTAATAAGCTATGTGTGGCTATTATTTCTTCATTTATATGCAATGTCAGAAGCTTAGAAGTATGTTATCTCTCTTTCAATAAAAACTCACATTTAAGAACTGATCATCTTCTTGTTTGGGGTATTGTGGCTTGATATTGTCTAATATATTTTGAGGGCATTTGATTTTTTACAAAAGCAATTGGCCATGTCTATTGAGTTTCCTACTGTACCCTAGCACCCAGATCAGTAATTGATAAATAGTAGGTGCTCAATAAATATTTATTTTTAAATAACGATTCTGTTGTCAAGCAAACAAATCACCAAGAAGAAGGAGCTATATATTTAAGAGTACTCTGTTCATCTGGCCAAAAAGGAGTTCTGAGTCCCATGCTCAGGTGATGCTTACCCAGAAGATGGTAAACTCCTGAGACCAACTTGGCTTGCTTGTCTTTCTTTTGTGGTCCCTTGACCTTGGAAATGCTTTCCTACAGGCAGAGTATTCCCCCCGTTGGAATTTTATTTAATATTCTATCTTTGTTTCTACTTTAGAAAACATGCCACGTGAATAATGATGCCCCAGGCAAAGGAAAATCACTCCAGCAGTACAATTTAAACTTAGGACAAATCCTGCCCTCACTTGCATTCACAATTTGCCAAAGCAGTCAGTAAGAACTGTGCCCACACACGAACTGACAGAATCGAGGCCCCAAGGTTAGCGATGACGAAAATTTAAAAGTCCATTTACTCATTTTCAAAATATTTTATTAGATTGCTTCTGAGACAGAATCATGAGTTGCCTTCGCTTTTGCTGCTCCCGGTAGTGGCATCCAACTCTGAGGGTAGCTCATCCAACTCTGAGGGTAGCTCTGAGGGGAGCTAAATATCCTCATTGTTCAATGAGCTAGATGAGAACAAAACGAGGCTGTAAGGTCAATCTCACAGCCTTAGTGGAGTAAAAATTAGAACTCAATAATTCTCTTACGAACAAAGAGGACTTGCATTCAACAGAATTTTTAAAAGTGGTATTGTGTAAAAATTTTGGAAAATACCACCATAATGGAAAAAAATTAAAGTGGCATATAAATCAAAAATAGTGCTAAAAATTGTAATTTTTCCATATGAATTTTGGAATCCTAAAATATTTTTCTGTGTTAGTGGATTGATAAGGCATCAGAACTGGCTTTTAGCACTGAATATGAGTACAGAAGGCTTTCTTCTCTAATAGTGAATTAATAAAGGATAAGTAGGAAAAACGTTATGAAACAATATGGTAAAATTATGGACTCTGTATTAGGGCAAAAATTGTAAAAATAGTAGAAGGTCTCCAAATTTGTGTATGCACAATTTGACACCGGATGGTTATATCATATTTTGTAAATTCAATAGTAAGCCCCACCACGCCCTTAAACGAAGGAAAGCAAGATCATTTTTAATACGTACATGGCACCACACCCCTCTAACATGCAGCAATGGGAGAAAACCAGATTGGCGACCTGTGTATGGAATATCAACTGAGTGAAACCACCGGGGGGCCGGCGGGGCGTTTCTCTTAAACGTCGCTTTTGCAGATAAACAAGCGGAGATCCTACCTCTTTTGACCAGAGATGTTGAAAACCACGACCAAAGTTTTTGGCTTGGTCTCTTGCTTTCCACAATGAGATAAAGTCTTAAGCCTGTAACTCTCCCTGTCCCACGGGAGTGTGCAAAGGGAGGGAAAATAAGCGGCGTGGGTGAGGGGTGGCGGCGCAGAATCGAGGAAGGGAGGAGAGGCGAGAGCCAGCCTCTGGCAGGAGGGCGTGGATCTCGGTGCAAGCCAGAACAGGTCCAGCCTTCCCGCGGCCAGCGCCAGCAGCGGGAGGGGACAGGCGGGACCTCCGTGGGCAGTCCCGGGTGCGGACCAGCGGGGAACGGCCGGCAAGAAACTCCCTTGGATCCGCCCAGAGCTTACTGGACCCTGTCCGTCCCTGTCCCAGCTCTCAGCCAGTTTGGGGGAGAAGTTGCCTGAGGGAAGGTACCGGACAGATCTCGTGCTGGAGGCGACGCAGGTGTGTTGGGGGTGGGGGTCAATTTGCATCTCTCATGCCAGCCCTGGGGGGTCTCCCATGGAGGAAGGGTTAAGGGTTTGCTCCCGGGAGGAGGGGGTCAACGCGTTATGGAAAGGAAATGGTGCGCAGTCAGGGCTCCTTGTCTGAAGTGGGGGTGGTCCGAGGTCCCTCAGCATTCACCCGGGAAGAGACACCCCCTTTTCAAGCCCCGCCCCCGGGTGACCGAGGCTGGATTCAGACCGCTCGGGGTCAGTCCGACGGAGTACACCGGGTTCCCGAATCCGCCAAGTCCCACTCACTCCCGCTGGTCGCCGGTAGGTTGATCCTCCTATTTCCAGCCTCTCCCACCCCATCCCTCGCTACTCCCCCTGTAGATTCCCGTCCTCTCTCGGGTGGGGGTCCGAGGTCTAGCTAGTTTGGGGGTCAGTCCCGGCCTCTCCCACCACGCCCCTCACGCCCCGGACACCTCCTACAGTGTGGAGCTCAGATCCCCTCCCAATCCACTGCCCCTGTCTGGCTCCTACTCTCAGGAGAGGATTCTAGATCCCAGGGGGGTTCCGAAAATGCCGCCAGCCTGGAAGAGGGGAATCAATGAACCGCGGGGTTGTGAGGTTGGGGGGCACGAAAAACCAGAGAGGGGCTAGAGCTCCACCTCACCAGAGCGCCAAGGGGGCGAGAGGGCAGGCCGGGGGCCTGGTTGCCATGGCTCCTGGTAGCGGAGCCCGGGGAGCTAGAGATGCCAGTCACGGATGGTCCCTTCTTCCTCTTTGTGCCTCTCTCTTTCTCTCGCTTTTTTTTTTTTTTTTTTTTTTTTTTTGAGTGTGAGTGTGCGTGGGGAGGCAGCACGGAGAAAGTGATTAATTTGGAGAGCAGGGATTGGAGCCGGGAGGCTGGGGAAAGCCAGCCCCTCCGTTCCCACTCTCCGGGCTCGCTGCGAGCCACACTTTCTCAGTCAGGGGCAGTGCTGGGGAATTCCTGCGAAAAACCACCAGCCTGAGGAGCCGCAGTCGCGCAGCCCAGGTACCCCCGCCTCAGACGGCGCGCAGGGTCGAGCGCAGGGTGGGCGTTCGGGCTGCCGGGTTCGGGAAGGCGGGCAGAGGACTGGGTGGCAGGCCAGCGGCGGAGGGCAAGTGTGCGTCGTCACGGCTGGGTGGCCCGGCGGGGAAGGAGCCCCAGGCCCAGCCTCTCCTCTTAGGGCGCCGGGGTCCAGTCCCGCTCGTGGGAGCCGCGGAGCAGCCTCAGAGCCAGCGAGGGGCTGGCTGGCCGGCCAGGCGCGTGCGCGATGGCGCGCTCCCGCTGGAACACGGAGTGGGTGGGGAGATTTGCGCGTGCGCGTGGAGATGGGCAACTGGTGAGCCACCTGGCTCACTCTAGGAGGAGGCTCCAGTGGCGCCCACGTGGCTTCGAATTCCAGCTTCACCATCACTGTGATGTGTCACTTTGGACTAGCCATTTAACTACGTGCCTCAGTTTCCCTTTCTCAATAATATGGAAATTTCAATACCCTCTATATTGGGTTGTTGCAGGACTGGAATGAGATGATACAAGTAATTTAACGCCATGCCTGATGCATAATAAGCACTCAAAAGTTAGTTACTGGTGTCGATGGCATTACTGTTAGTTAATCCTCAGTTTAATTACATATGGTGCATTCTTATTTCTCTACATTTTCGTTGAAGTCAAAATTCTGCGTTTTCTAATTTTGGAGAATAATCTTAATTAAAATAAGAATATTTTTACTGCACAGTCCAACTCCTACAAAGATCTGACTTGCAGCAGATTGGAAGAGAGAAACTGATCAACTGCTGGTGAAGTTGGCTTTTCAGTATATTGATAGAGAGAGAAGCTTGGAAAGCTTTTTGGGGAAACTTTTGGTGACAAGAAAATAAAAAGTTTATCCCACTTTTTAAAAAAAAAATCTTCCTGTTTTCTCTTTCAGCTGCAGATGTTGCAGTTGGATTTGTCTTAATTTCAGTCTCTTTGTGAGGGATCACCATTTGGCTTTCATAATTTAACTTAGTTACAGAGCCTATGTATACCCTGGCTTTCCATTTTATGGCCTTAAGTGCTGCAGTGGATTTACCTTTAGTAATGGCAGAACGTAGTGTATAATCATTCCTTGCAAGCTCCTGAATATTGTGAGCAAATCAATGGAGACAAATAGTTATTACTGGATGGGTGTGAGTACTGACTATGGCTGTTCATTAAAATCTCTTTCAGGGCATGTTTATAGCCACTTCACTGCAGCACAAGACTATGATGATGAATATATGTTTTCCAGATTGTTATCTGTTGAATGTAGACTTATGGATCCTTTTCTTTAAAGAAAAGGCTATAGATATTTATTGATTCCTCATGGTTATATAGGTCTTGCAATCTATCTGCTGATAAGTAAACTGTACACTACATGGGCCTAGCTGTAGGTCTAAGAGGAGTTGATATTGCACATACTGTACTTATTATATTTAAGTTAATTCATCTCATTACATGAATTGGTTTTAAATACATTTTTAAAATCATTTGATTATTAAAATAAAGGCATTTCTTGGTGAACTTGAGGCCAGTAAAGCCTGACAGATGTCACCATCACAAAGATCCTTAGTGACCTTTACAAAATAGAGCTTACCCAGAAAAACATTTGCTGGATAGAAACCTGATTTTATAGTCGCATCTGAAATCTTTGAAGATAGGTTATTTGCCCCAAAATTGCTTTGTTGAAATAATTTAGCCTGACTCATTTTTATAGAAAAATAAGGGTAATGAGGTAATGATCAAGACTAATTTAAGCTTCTTGTATTTTTAACTGATAAAGGAAAATTAAGTAATAGTGGGGGACTAATGGTGTCAGATTTGAAGGAATGATTGTCAGGAAATACTGAGAGTATCACTTCAGGTAGTAGTGTTTGACTTTGCAAGACAACCCTCTCATCCTCACCGTGAATGTGTCATCTTTAAAAGGTACCTTGAGGAATTAGTGTGACAGCTTGTCTGAAATTCATGTGATCATTTACATATTGTTTCCCAGGAGCTTTGGCATTAAATGTTTCATTTATTGGAAATTATTTTGCCCTTTGATTTATGACAGCCAACAGTGCAATAGAGTCTAATGTATTTTAGAAACAATAAAATCAGCTTTTCACCATTTTGTATTTTCCCTAAAAATCTAGCAGTAATACACTTGGAATACTTAAGTTAGTCCAGAGACAAATGGTAAGAGTTGAAAAACATGACAGATTGGGAGGTGTTGAGTCCTGAATTTGGGGACCTAATTGAAATGCAAAGGTATAATCAAGAGAATGAACATCTCTCTACTAAGGTTGTTTTCAGTGATGTACTATATTATCTGATTCAATCAGTGTTCCTTGTTATTTTTTCAAACCAAGATTGAGAATACTATATTTTCAATTATGAACATTTTGATTACAGCTTCATTCTAACTAATTCATTCTGAAGAGAATGCAATTATTATGGTGATTTACATACAATATGCTAAGTTAACACAGCTAATGAGTGAAAGCATAATATTCTTTCTATTCATTCCCGGAAAAATATTGTGCTAAGCATTCTTTCAAAGAAAAGATTACATTATTCGCTATCATTTTATGTCTACCTACAAGTAGAATTGGCATTGAGCCATTTTCTCTGCTATTAAAGTGAAATCTCTTACATTTTGGTGATCACATGCCTTTCCTCTCACCCCTTGGGGGAGACTGGAAACAATTCTCAATTTAATTAGATATGCTGCTTCCTTTTTTCTGTACATCTTTATCTGAGGAAAGATTCTGTATTTTCTAATTTGGGAGGCTGCTTAACACCTTAAACATTACTAATTACTGCAGTTTATTTTATGTGTGTCGCAATAGTGTAGTTAGTTAATTATAGCTTTCTCATTAGCACCACGTAGAGAATAATGAATTAACACATCCCTTTGATCAAAAGGGATTTAAGTTTATCTTCTGAGAATAAAAGTGTTATTGTGTTACTGAAAGTCACTATAATTTTCCCAAGAAACAAATTGGTTGGAATTCTGTATCACTGGGTTAGGAAGCTCGATGAATGAGTTGGATTGATCACAAAGTAGAGTAGAGCTGTGGTTGCTTGGCAACCTGACATTATTCTGCAATTCCTGGTATATTTATCCAGTAAACTAGAAAATTCTGTTTTGTTAACAAACGTTTTAAGTCAGTGCACAAATAGACCATAACTAATTGAGATTTTATGTGTTGTGGATAAAAAATGATCCTGCTTACCTTCTCATTATGTTTACATAATGAAAATACAAAGGAACATATTCTGTTTTCAATGTTAAGACTTTTCCCTGAAATGTTGACTTCACTTTCACATAATTTATTCCTAGCGGAAGAATACAACTTGTATATCTCTTTGGAAGTTAAATTATTAGGGTTGTGTGTGAGTGAGTGTGTGTGTGTGTGTGATGCTTATATACATAAATTCAGTAAGAATCACAACTGGAGTTTGAGGTGAGATGAATTCTCAAAATTCATAGTTTGCTAATTGAACTGACAATGTGATAAATTTAGGGTGGGCATAAATATCTGATTCAAATGATACTGGCAGATGATGATAACAATAGTAAATGCATTGAACTTGGCCCACATATAAATATATTTTGTGCGTTGACCAGGGTTTCTTCTCCTGGTAGTCTTATAACATTCTCCCTTCTAATGTTTGTTTGCATCTTATTTCCCCTATAGTTGTGGAAGTAGGAGCTCTGTTGCCCATCTTCTGATTTACCTCTTCCTAACTCCAGGGACTACAATTGTGCCATTTTTCTATACAACCTATGAACTTTAGTGTGCATCACAATTCCCTTCTCAGATTGTAAACTCCTTGAGGGCACACTTTTCCTTTTATGCATCTCATAAACTCTTAAAGTGTCTGGCACAGCGGGAAGCAAACTGGTGTGGTGGTTACGTGCCCTGGTTATAAAAGTCAGGCTGCCGGAGTTCAAAATCTAAGTCTGTCAGCTTGCAGGTGTGTGGCACTGGCTTAGTCATTTTGACCTCTCTAAGACTAATTTCTTCTGTAGAAATGGGGAAATAGTCATACCTAGCTATTGTGGACATTGTATGGGGCAAACTATGCAGACAGCTTAGTAGCACTTATTAAGTGCTCAATAAATTTTGGTTTTTTATTGTAGTGATAATTATTCTTCTATATCATGCTCAGTATGTGAATGAACAAAGATAGAGGGACAGAGTGTATATGTGTGTGTGTGTGTATCACTGTGTATGTGAATAAGTGTGAGCCATGATCAATGGTGGTGTCAAATGGAAAACTGTTGATTCCTACATTAATTATATGTGCATATACCAATAATGATTGTTTCACATATTTACCTTTAGTAATGGCAGAACGTAGTGTATAATCATTCCTTGCAAGCTCCTGAATATTGTGAGCAAATCAATGGAGACAAATAGTTATTACTGGATGGGTGTGAGTACTGACTATGGCTGCTCATTAAAATCTCTTTCAGGGCATGTTTATACCCACTTCTGAATAGGTGTTCTTAGGCTTGGCTAAAATTAGAATCATCTGGAGAGTTCTTTAAAACTGCCAACACAAATCAATTCAATTACAATCTCTGTGGATGGTGACTAGGAATCTGGATTTTTGAAAACTTCTAATGAGATTCTAACACACCCTAATGTGCCATCACAGTTGAGAACCACACCTTAGATTTGTGTACATCTTCCATAAGACCGTGTTGGGCTAAGGCATTGGTTCACAGTTACCTTGGTGTCATGAAATGAGGCTGAAAGAGAGAAAATGCTTTGGCAAACTTCTGAGGTTTTTCTTACTAATCTTCTTGGTTTAAATAGCACTTTATTCTCTGAAGATTTCAAATGTGCTTTTCATTTACTGTGTTTAATTTCATTTTTCAACCAAATGTCTCTGTGAAGATGGTAGGAAAGAAGTAATTATCCTGATTTTGCAGATGAATGGAGTGAGCTACACTGAAATTAAATGATTCGACTAGATTCATACATTTAGAACAGGCCCACATAACAAGATTCGTGTGACTCTGGGGTTTTGAATATTTCTCTGTTTTGCCTGCAGATTTCCAATGAGGTAGGGGGAGTTATTGTTTTTGGACTAAAGTACTGTGTAAGAAAAAGCTGTACAATTGAGACTTTCATCCTTTTTTGGTTATAATTGTGCAGTGTAAAGAAAAACAGATTTTTTTTTTCTTTCTAAGAAGAGGCACCGTAGTCTATATAGGATCCAAACCAATGTCCCTTGGACTTTGAACCCAGCTTGTATAAATATTTCATTTGGCCCAAAGAATGTTGAAGACAAATTTCAGCCAATATTTAAATACTGGAGATTTCATGTAAACATTCATATTTCTGGCTTATCTTAAAAGGCTTGATGTCCTCACAGTATTGGACCTGAATGTCCAGGTATTGGACCTGAATATCCAGGTGGCAGAATGCCACAGGCTAGAACTGAGTGGTTTGTCCCCTTGATGTTCTTGAAAGACACGTCTTCGCTGGGTAAAACATGGCTTCCTCCCACTTTCACTTTGTCCCGTTCTTTTATGTTGATCATACTCCAAAGGGGTAATTAAGGGACCTTAAAGACGGGCCCACATCTCTTTGGATGGGATTAGGGGAAGCCCACAAGGGCTGCTGAAGCACATCTGGAGCTGTTACTGCCCCTTGTCCTGAAGGGACAATGAGAAGGTGAAGTTCTGGAAGGAGGTGGGAGCAGTAGCTCTGGGAGAGGGCTGTCAAGTAGGACCTATGGCTTTTGGTAGAGGAACATAACTACTGTCAAATCACAAGACAGTGCTCTGCTTCTGCCCCAAGATTTCCAGTTGCTTCTTGAGCAAGGCAGTAAGAGAGCAAGGGAGCCTATTAAGTGGTTTGTGGAGGTCAGTTCTCCCAGAGCAGAGCAGGATGGAGGAAGACAGAAAAGGGGTCTGAATCTGGGAAGTACATGAGGAATAGCTAGCACATCTTGAAGGCTTTACAATTGTGGAGCGTGAGTAATGGGGAAGGTGAAAGCTAGAATTGACAAAAACAGTACGAAGTAGGGAATCAGTAAGTTTGTATTCAGGAGAATCTTCACCACTTTTTCTTTGTCATTCCTTTCTTCTCCTTTCTTTCATTGCCCGAGGTGGGCATGCTCATATTCAGTGGTGTGTTTCAGCTGAGACTTCTAAACTTAAAAACAAATTTGTCCATTTTGTTGCATTATATATGTTTTCTAAGATGAGAGCTGACATAGCAGACACAATAATGTAAAAGATGTATTCCAGCTTCTATGGTAACGGGTTTGCATTTTTAGCAGAGGTTCCTCCCTAACAAAAGCTTTTGCTGTAAGTGGTGATTCTACTTGGCGGGATTGTAGTTATGATGCCTGGGAAAGTGGAGATGCCCTCAAACGTCAGTCTGGCAGCTGAAACTCATGTAACCTGGATGACTGGATCTTTGGAGGAAGTATCCTTCTTCTTTGATATAGTTGTATCAGGACAAGGACGATGAAGGAATAGACCAGGATGCCAGGACGCACTGTTTGCATCCTAATGTGAGGAATTTTTATTTCCAGCGACTAAGCAATGTGTTTCCCAGAGTAATAGAATGTAAGTGGATAAAAAGAATGTGGGGATTTTTGTGATCTGTTGCTGTTAAAGTTGTTGGAAATTTGATTTTTTATTGCATTGAAAACCTTGCTAAAAACTGTAAAGTGACAGAATATTAGCTTATTATGGGATGCCTTATATATTGGTTATGTTCAAATGAAATAACACATCTCATGTGCAAAAGGTTCAGGGGGAAGATAAATATAGACTCTGATACTGGATGCTACATTTCCATCCTTTCAGAAGATTGCCTCTGAAGATTTCTATTTTAAAAAAATCATAATATCTTGCATTATTTGAGTGCTTTATGCTTTTCAGAAAATTTTTCCATGTCATCTCATTTGACTTTTACAATAACATAGTGAACAAAAGGAAACAGGTAGTTAGCCCATTTCATAGATGAAAAAAACTGATGCAAGATCAAATAGTGAACTTCGCTATTTCACCACACTGCCTACAGTAGTGACAATTACAATTAAATTTTAGATATCCTAATTTGTAACCCAATTCATAGCCCACTCTATTGCTCAGGTTTTTCCTTCCTTTCTTCTTTCCTTCTTTTCTTTTCTCCTTCCTTCCTTCCTTCCTTCCTTCCTTCCTTCCTTCCTTCCTTCCTTCCTTCCTTTCTTCCTTCCTTCCTTCCTTCCTCTCTCTCTTTCTCTCTTTTTCTCTTTCTCTCTCTCTTTCTCTCTTTCTTTCTCTCTCTCTCTCTTTCTTTCTTTCTTTTTCTTTGTTGTTCTGTTGCCCAGGCCAGAGTGCAGTGGTACAGTCTTGGCTCACTGCAACCTGTAACTCCTGGGCTCAAGTTATCCTCTCACCTAAGCCTCACAAAGTGCTGGGACTACAGGCAGACACCATCATGCCTGGCTAATTTTAAAAATTTTTTTGTAAAGATGAGGTTTCACTATGTTGTCCAGGCTGGTTTCAAACTCCTGGCCTTAGGCAATTCTCCCACCTCCCCCTTGCAAAGTACTGGGATTACAGGCATGAGCCACCATTAGCAGCCCAGATTTCCTCTATGGAAGAAAAGAGCAACATTATATAACTGATGGTGAATTTTTTTTTTTAAGGAAATCTAGAGTCACTGTATAAATTGAGAGTTGTCTAGGGGAAAGATTGAAAATGTTACAAGTTGTATTTTGAGAGTTGAATGTAGTCCTGGACAAAGATAGGGAGATAGACTTTTCCAAAGCATCCTGAAATCTATGATACATGTTCTTGTGTGTGTGTGTGTGTGTGTGTGTGTGTGTGTGTGTGTGTGTATGTCCTATGAGGCATTGTGACCAGTCATTATAAAAAGCTTTTATTGATCACCACTTTCTGCTAGAGACAGGACTGAAACTGTGCCAGGCAGATACTTAAATAGCCACCATTGATCATTTATCAAGTGTTTATTATGTGTTTTGCAATCCCACATCAGTGATTTGAGGAAAGTACTATTATCATAACACCCATTGTAAGCTGGGTCATGCAGACACAAAAGGGTCGTTGTCCAATGTCACACAGTATGTCTTGCAGTGCCAGAGTCAGAATTCAAACTCAGAAGTGTCTGATTTCCAACCCCAGCAGTGCCCCCTTGATTAGCAGGATCCTCCAGCTATGGTCTTCACTATGGACTAACACTCTTTCCTGTTGTCCATCCAAACTTACCTGTTCTGTGTCCCATTATCCCAGGTAAATGTGTGGAAAAGTAGACATAAAGGAATCCTACTGAGGTATTAGATGATAATGCATACCTATTCCAGGAATGGTGGCATTTAACATGAGATTTTAAAAACTGCCAGGCATGGTAGTGCAAGCCTGTAATCCCAGCACTTTGGGAGGCTGAGACAGGTGGATCACTTGAGGTCAGGAGTTGGAGGCCAGTCTGGCCAACATGGTGAAACCTCGTCTCTACTAAAAATACAAAAATTAGCTGGGCATGGTGGCATGCCTGTAATCCAGCTACTCAGGAGGCTGAGGCAAGAGAATCACTTGAACCCGGGAGGCGGAGGTTGCAGTGAGCCTAGATCACACCTCAGCACTCCAGTCTGGGTGATGGAGGGAGACTCTGTCTCAAAACAAACAAACAAACAAACAAACAAACAAACAAACAAACCACCTTAATGCAACTTTGGGAGGCGGAGACTGGAGGATCCCTTGAGGCCAGGAGTTCAAGACCAGCAACATAGCAAGACTCCATGTCTACAAAAAATATATAAATAAATAAAAATAAAAGTTAGCTCGGTGTGGTCGGGCATGCCTATAGTCCCAGCTACTTGGGAGGCTGAGGTGGGAGGATCATTTGATCCCAGGAGTTGGAGGTTACAGGAAGAAGACATTTGTGTTCTCTCCAAAATCAAGTCATATAAGCATTCGATGCTCTGACTCTTCCTGCACCAGACCCTGGGCATCATTATATATACAAATGAAACTTTACCCTCATTATCATTTTTTATTTCTTGGCATAAATGTGTCTGATACTCTATAATATGAATACTTATGAATTTCCCTCACTTCTGGGTGTTATATGTAACCAATTGCATTTCATGGTTGGCATTTCCACAAAGGTGTGAGTATCTGCTCTTCCAGATTAAAATAGAAATTGTTGGCAATGGCAGATGCCACATCTCAGCCTTGCTGTTCTTGAAAATGGCTTGAAAATGACACTGATCATAATGATGCCACTATCTTTATTAGCAGCTGTCAATGAAGATAAGGCTTTGGAAGAAAAAAAGGCAACTCTATTTCAGGCACAGCCAATATATTTGGGAGTTTTAAGAGGTTTTTGACTTTTTTGTTTGGGATATTTACAAGCAAATGTTCATGTATTTTTAAAATATGCATAATGTAAATAGCATTCTCAGATGCTGAGTGGCTCCAAAAGGCTCCTTTTTGTGTACTAGAAAGCGGCAAGAATAAGTTTGTTTCCTGCTTTGGCTAGACAGGAGATCCCACTTCCTTGGATTATACACAATGGATTTTCTGTAAAGCTTTTGTTTGACCCATACCTGCTTCTCTGGAATACACAGCTTGGCTTCTCAAGAAGTGCATTTATTTCTGTGTTGTAAATTCAATGATTTTTTTAAATCTATAAAATGCATCTGATGACATAGTGGAGAATTCATGCATTGAATTAAAGTTGGATTTAAAGATGTAAAGAATCTTTAAGGCATTATACAATGGCAAAAAACTGAAAACATTGCCCACAAGGGTAAATGTATAGACAAATAATAACAATTTTAATATCTATCACCTATATTTGCATGAGTAATAGGCTATATTGGGTTATTTGTTATTGTTCACTAATTTGAGGACATATGCTATTTTCTATAAAGAAGATCTGAGTGAATGGATAAAGATAGCGAAAACAAGCCTTTTTAAATTTGACCTTGACCCCATTTTGCTTCGTGACCTCTAGCAATTCTCAGAGGAGCAAATTTCAAGGGGTCTCAACAGTCTGCTCTTCCCATGCATACAAGTTTCTGCATGTAATTGATTTGGGCTGAATAGATTTTGAACACAATTGATTTGCTTGAAATAACATTAAAGGACCAAGCATTGAGCAATTCAGGTGCAACTCATGCACACTTCTGAGCCAAGTTCAAATAAATTGGATTTGACCTTAATCACTGTCCCCTCAAAAAAAGGGCTGGCAGTCATCAGAGTGAATGCCATCCAATCAATTATAAAAACTGATATGAGTGGTTTAGATCAGAAATTGATCTCCATACACAAAATCTTCTTTTGAAAACTTGTTATGAACTTCTGTTTTCCTGTTTCACCAGCTGTAAACTGAGGAAAGAAACATTTACTGCTGCCTTCCAGTGGCAGTTGGAGGATTAATGAGCTAATATTTGTAAAGTGCTTTGAAGATTAAGGTGCCAGCTATTATTATTACTAATAAACCATTTTTTTCTGCAGTGTAATTTTGGACAGCAGCCATTAAAAACCCATTACTGTATTTAACAGTAAAACAATCTGCCACAGCCTAGTATTTACTGCCTCAATTAAGCATGCCTTCCATTTCCTTTGCCCCTCCAAATTCAGAATTGTCAAGGAGAGACAGAAAAGTATGTGTCATCATTTCCCAAGTTCATTGAAATACTAGGTTTGGGTTGTTTGATTGTCTCGGCAGAAAGCTAGACTATATCCTCAGTGGGAGACTAGTTGGGCTACACTTTTGTTTCTGTGCCTTATTAAAGGAACAGAAGGCTTAGTTCTTGGCCTTTATTCAACCAGATTTACATTGCAGTTTATTATCTTTGAAGATTGCATTCCAGTATCCCTTTGGTTATTTGAATACGGTACCATTAATGAAACTGGTTTATTTGGGTGGTTTTATGTATGTACCTGCATGAGGGTGGGGTTCACAACTTACTCCTAAAACCGAAGTGGAAAATGGAGGTAATTCTGCAGCTACCCCATATCCAAAAATATTAAAAAATAAAACTGAAGACCTTGAATTAGACAGGGTAGTTTCATAGTTAGTAATTATTATTATCAATATATGATATTAAATCCATTCAATCTGATTTATTTTGATCTATACAGATGTCCTAAAATATCAGATGGTACAGGGTAGTGTAAATATTTCTCACATATTGCTAAGACAATGCTCATTTTCCTCTGATGCCATTTCGGTACTGCAAATAAAAGTAACAAAAAATATATATAAATAAATGACTACCATGAGATGTCTCAGCTTTCAACAGCTACTTAAGGTATTCAAATGCTAGGCCAATATCTAAAAGTTGAACAGAAGAAACCTCAAAGCATCCTAGATCTCTTTCTTAGCAAAAATTCACCGAAATATAAACACTTGATTATGGAAAGAGCTTCTTCATTCAGAGAGTATTTGCTCTTAATTTAGAACCATTCTAATATTCATAATTATATGATTTTAGCAGATGACAAAGTATAAACTGCAAGTTGGAGCAGATGAGAGAAATTTTGCAAATTCATTCTAAGACAAAAGAAGTTACATCGAATATTTCTTCAGCAAGGGAGAGGGATAGAAAGACTAGAAAAAGACAACTCAGAAATGACTATATGGGTAATCTTGAGTCATTAAGAAATTATCAAGTAGTTTAAAATGAAAAATAAATTGACATACCACCTATAGGAGTACAGATCATTTATCTGAAAATCATATTGAACCAATCCTTCCTAGTGGTCTAGTTGTTCAATAATGTTAAATACAAATTCTTAACAGAACCCAAATCTTTTATTATTATTATTATACTTTAAGTTCTAGGGTACATATACACAATGTGCAGATTTGTTACATATGTATACATGTGTCATGTTGGTGTGCTGCACCCATTAACTCGTCATTTATATTAGGTGTATCTCCTAATGCTGTCCCTCCCCCTTCGACCCCCACCCCATGACAGGCCCCGGTGTGTGATGTTCCCCACCCTGTGTCCAAGTGTTCTCACTGAACAGAACCCAAATCTTTTAAAGGGTTTCTTTCACAAACAATGCACTAATAATGATCCAAGGTAGGTGCTGTTGTTTACAGATAGGATTTTGTATTGCCCATTCCAAGTTTGCCACAGAGTATACTTTTTACTACTATCACTTAGGGAGACTGTTTTGTAAATACCATCACCATTCCATTGACTTTTGAAGTTGAGCTCATGCTATTTTCATCATTTGTTTTGTTTAATGGTGTATGGGGAATTCACCATAAGGCTTAAAACTGTTTAAGACCTCAGTAGATATGTGTTTTGCATATGAGATTCTTGGGGTATCTGTAGGAATATACACAAGCTGTTTGTTATTGGGAAGAAAAGTACCTGAAAGTTTGTGTGTAGCTAAGAGGAGAAATTATGAAAAATATTCTGAAATGTAGCAAAGTAACAGTTTGTATAAAATGTGAAGGCATGTTGTTCCACTTACCTATTATTGAATGGCAAACTAACTCATATCTTTAAACAGTAACTTCAAACAACAGACATTTTATGAAATCTCATGAATTGTAGGTCAGAAATTTAGGCAGGACTCCACTGAATGATTTTTTCTGCTCCATTTGATGACAACTGAGGTCATATGATGGTGTTCAGAGAGTGACTGCGGTGGGCTGGTGGCCCCAGGATGGCTTTCCCTCACATGACTAATGCAATGGCAAGGAGGGCTGAGCTCAGCTGGGCCCGTCTTTGTGTCCAAGAAGTCACAGGGCCTCTCTCCTGGTCCTTCCAGAAATGTCACTGAACTTTTCACACAATGACTCCGGGCTTTAAGAATCTAACTTGGAAACTTAAAGGCTAGTCCTCAGACAGTTCAGATTTAAAGGAAGCTCACATCCAACTTCTAGTAGACAAGGTAGCAAGAAATACTAATTAAGAAAGACATGCTAAGTAACAGAGTTATTAAACCCATTGTGATATACCCTTCACTCACCCTATGACTGCTTACAAAGAGGGAAAAAATATGGAGCCCTCTGCTCCAAGGGAACACTTCTTTGCCCCTCCCTACACTTCCTAGAGATCTTAGACCCACATGACTGTGAGAAAGAAGAGTGATGTGAGAGTCAACTTTGGCAAGGCTGAAGTGCCCTGATTTTGTCTGGAGAGAGAATAAAAGTGAGAGGAAGGAGGCGTCCAGTTGGCTGTGAACACTGTTGGCTAAGATTCTTTAGCAGAGTGGGCTTTTCTGATGCTTTTCTCCTCTGATCTATTTAGGTTTATCCTTACTCTTTTCCTTTTATCTGGGAAGTACTTGGGTTTAAGAGAACCAGTAGTACCTCAGCAGAATGAAGACACGGTGAATTCCAAATGTCAGGAAACAAGGAATTGACTAGATTACTCAAGGCTTCACTCTTGAGGAGGGAGAGAAAACAGCTCCTACATTTCCTTCTATTTATTGATTACAGCCACAGATGGAAAAGGAAGCAGGCTTTGTGTCCTGAAATAATGATGATACATCGGGCTGCAGAGATCTTATACCTATAACTCTCAAAAGTATGACTATAATGGAACGAAGACTAGCACGTGGCTGGTACCATTATTCTCAGATCTTCCTGCAGTGTTATGAGAGCACAGAGCAGGGTGCAGGGTGAGGATAGACAGCAGTGGAGCTTTCTTGAGCTGCTTATTCCTCTCCAAATGCTCTCTGAAAGTTGATGAAGAACTGCTGCCATGTCTGGCTTCAGTTCAGTTTGTGCTCTCATTGCTTCTGCTTCTCTGTTTCTCCAGATCCTACCATCACATTCTTCCTTCTGTGGCTTGACCATTTTTCTCTCTGCCCTTGGGAACCATACACACTATCATTCCTCTGCCTCTGAAGCATTATCCCATCCTTCTGATAGACATGAGTAGATGTTTTCCCCCCACAGTCTTGCCAAAAAGCAGTTATAGAGCATTGCACTATATTTTTCATAATTCAAAAACACTTCAACAAGCAAAATGTGGTATACACAACCAAAAAATGCTGTGCTACGATGAATTTAGTTCTATATTGGTAATGCTATAAATTGCTTTTGAATGAAAGATATAATGTCTATATATTATTTAATTTGATATCTGCAGTAACTAGCTATTTAAGCAAAATAGGTATTAGTCTTGTTCAGTGAAGTTCAGTGGAACCAATGGAACAAATGTGTGGGAGTGGAACTGAAACTTGGATGTCCAATTTTGTCTTAAGTTATTTTATGACAAGTCATGTAGCCACCGATAAAAAGTTTCTTATTCAGAAAATTCAATCTTCTGGACAAGTTTCATTTTTACATGACATAACCTAAAATGTTATATATATTAAATTCTGCTGTTTTAGATTTCAGGAAAACAAATGCAGAGTGGTAGAGGCTGGTGGTGAGAATGAACTGAGAAGGATGGTAGTAAACTGAGGTTTCTACACGGAGTTTGCATTTAAAATAACTTGTTGGGGGTACTGGAACCCAAGCACATAGATTTTTCCATAGCCTATTTTTATATAGCATAATACATTTTTATTATGACCAGGCAATAAAGCAAGACTGGTGAACAGTCTTGCTTTAGCCATTTACCATTTCCTATAGTCTTCGTATGTCCTTTCTCTGCTTTTACACTACCACAAAGCCTGCTTCAACTTTCCCCTCAATACACTGAGATTTATTTCTTCACTAACCATTCTGGAAAATTCCTTGTTCAACCTTCTAATCACTAGACCCCTGCAACCTTTCCTTCACTGGATTTCTGCCTTGTATAGTCATTCTTCTCCAATAAGATCTAAATGTCACTGTTAAATTCCCCTTTCTTGCTTGTCACTTTGACCATGATGTCACTTACTTCCTGAAAATTTCCCCTGGCTCCCTACTGCTTTGCAGGCCAAGTAACTGTCACACTTCGTTTCCACTTTCAGCTGAACTCAGCCTTCATTATTCCCCTCTCCGTCCCTGTATCCTTAGAGACCCTCTCCTTTGACTCAACAGCTCACTGCTCCTGTCTTCTCAAAGCTCCTGTCTTTTCACACACAGTTCCTGCTGTCCTTTCTTCTTAAGACGGCCAGCCATTTGACAGTCTCCAATTCTCTGAGAAGACATTCCCCTAAACTCACCATCTTCAATACTTGTGTCATATCTTTGTGCCAACTTCTAATTCACTTAAGATTTTAACTAGCTTATTAAGAAAATGCACTCACTTAAAATGAAGGTTTTATTTTATTACCTTAAACGAAACAGCAGTGTCAGTGGCAAACAACGAAAAGTAACAGCAAACGTTACTATGATGAAAGCAACCTGAAGTCATTGCATTTTAGGTAGATATTTTTGCCTGCCCCAGACTCTGGGCTTGAATCCTGCTTTCTTATAAAATAGGGAGATTAGAAAAGTTAAATTGTTATTAATGTTCAATTAACACCTACTTGAGACTTTCAAGTTTTTGTAGTAAGGATTGAAAAATAATTCACAGGGAATGCAATTCCCATGATGCATTCACCTATGTCCTGCTCAGAACACATCTAGGACTGCCAGACTGTTCAAGGAGATGCAGCCCAACTCGAGGAGGGTATAACCAACCCTAAGAAAAATTCATCATGCTCCTCCTCTTTGTTTCTCCAGTTTTGTTCCCACATTTGAACATTAAATGAAAATTTATGATGTTCCTGCTGAGTGAAAATCACTGCTGGATAGATGAATTCCAGGATGAAAAAGATACAGTTTCTGGCCTGAAGTTGCTTACTGTTACCATTGAGTATATGCCCATAAAATATTATTAAAATAGACCTAAATGCCTTTTCTGGGGTCTGGAACTCTCAAAATGTTGTGGGCCTCCAATCTAAAGAACTCACTCAAGTATAATGCAAAATAGAGGATGAAAAATGCCATGGGAATGTATAGATAATGTATTATGGGAGGTTAGAATAGAGAAAGATTAATTCCAGCTTGTGCACTGTCAAAAGTTATTAGGAAAGAGGTAGAATTTGGAAGACAAAAAACAAATTGCATTTCAAAGAAGACATTCCATTGCAATGATTATGTCTCTGAAGCAAAATAAGTGTTCAATCCCAATTTAATGAGCAATTAATTTTTAGCAATATTTCCCACATATCCATAATCTAGCACCATTTGAGAAAACTTTCTGATGTGAAAAACTGTGATTTGAATACCTGTCTCAAGTTCTGAAAGACTTCCTCACATATTATAAAACAAGAACCCTCCCTAATTTGAGTCAGGTTAGAGAAAGCCAAACATAGGTGGAATATGGATACCTTTACCGTAACTACATTTGGGGAGTCAACCTAATGTTTGCTTAATTCCTTCGCAGAAAGATTGAGGGGGGCGGTGATATCCAGCATCATCATAGGGCTCTTTGGTGCCAATAATCTATTGAGGTGCTTTTCAATTGTGAGATGACCAAGAAATTAGCTGATCCCAGCAGAAAAACAGAGCTCCTTCCTTACTTTTCAGCTTGGTTAATTTCTTCTCTACATTTCAGAGTACTGCTAACTCCGTCCACTCATCCCTTCAAGGGCCTGGTTTTCAGTCCTAGGAGATCAGGTAAGGCTATTCTCTAGGCATAATATGCATGTGAAACAAAAAAGAGAAAAGTAATAATAAGGACTTCAAATATTAGGATCTGACTATGAAATATCAGATTCCTTTAACTCTTGTATTCATGTAATCTTCCTACATTTTTTGAGTGAAAATGTTTCCTACATTTTTAAGAGACATCAGTGTTACGTGTTACATTATCAATATTATTTTCTTAATGGCCATGAAAATGCTTAAATAATTGACTTGTTACATCTATTTTATACATTGCATTTTAATGAAGTTTATGATTTTAAGAAACTTCACTTTTTAGAAAGATAGACATGAATACCCTTGGTATTCATTAGTAGTAGATGTCCTTGCTTCTAATAGCCCTTATATAATGTATCCCTTTCTATGAGTGCTGTAGATTTTTCACTTATATCTACAAATACAGAAGATATAACTTATTAAAAGTTCAATAGGAATAAGTCTTCATGTTATGAGAGAGCATAAAGCAATAGTTACAGTGATGTGAAATATTATAACTCTGTCTTCTGGAATTATTCCTTGCAAAGATTAATTATGTATGCCTAATGAGATAACAGTGACAAGGCATAATTTAGAGATTATAAAGCAGAGAATTTAAATGCCTAGCATGTGCACACGCACACATACACACATAACTGCTCTTTTGCAAATCTTCATCGCATCATTTGTGTTGAATCCATTATCTTAAGCTATGCTTTCTCATATTAGCAAAATGAAAACCTGAAAGTAGTATGTTGAAGAGATACTATGTTGAAGAGATTCCCATGTTGATTGCAGCATTATTTACTGCCAAGATATGGAATCAACCTAAGTGTCCATCAACAGATGAATAGATAAAGAAAATGTGGTGTATATATACACAATTGAATAGTACTCAGCCATAACAAGAATGAAATCCTGTCACTGTGGTAACATGGATGAATCTAGAGGACAATATGCTAAGTGAAATAAGCAAGGCACAGAAACACAAATATCCCATGTTCTCACTCATTTGTGGAGTCTGAAAAAGCTGATGTCACAAAAGTACAGAGTTATTAGTGACTCTGGAACGTATCAAGGAGGGGAGGATAGGAAGAAATTGGTCAATGGCATAAAATTACAGTAAGATAGGAGAAACAAGTTCTGGTGTTCTATAATGTATCCCTATACATTGCTATACTTTACAAGTATTGTAATACATTACAATACTATAGTAAACAGTATTATAGCTTGTATTTCAAAATAACTGTAAGAGCGGATCTTGAGTTCTCACCACAAAGAAATAATGTTTCAGGAGATGGTTATGCTAAAGCCAGTGTATACATATATGCAATCATTATGATGTACTGCATAGGTATGTATACTTATTGTGTATCAATGAAAAACAAAATTCAAAAATTGTCATGAGTTTGCTCTTTTTTTTTTTTTTTTTTTTTTTTTGCAGCACAAAGTGACATCTATTTCTTGGCTGCATGCTAGGTGATTAATTATAAAATGGCTCTGTGCATTGAAGTAGCTCTTTCAAGAGCTTTACAGCCTCACTTTTGGGAAAGGTACATTGTATCTTTTGAATAATTCAATAGTGAAATTTATTTCTGAATTTACCATTTTGTGATTTCTGAATTTTTTTCACTTTCAGCATTTCCACTAGTGTTTTTTATTTACTAGTTCCACAAATCAGTCAGTTTCATCAGATTTGCCAACTGCCAGCCTAAACCATTGGAAACTGGCATAATGAATATTCTGAGTTAGAATACATATGTTATTAGGAATGTTTGAAATATAAGAAAACAAGATACAAACCTAGCTCCCAAAATATGGCAAAAATGTAAACAAAAATGATGTGTAAAAAATACCACTGTATTTCAAAGGGATAAAACTAATCAGATAGTATTTTAAAACTGATGTCTTGATGGTACAATTTTAAATTGAAGTGCTGTGGGGGAAATTGACTTACTGGTATTTGCAGTTTGGGTTCAAAAATCCAGAAACTATATCTTGAAGAGTGTTTAACAGAATAATACTAAATATTGTAGTTTTCTCGTTCCTTTTTGTTGTCTTGTGATTTTAACTTTGACTTTCTTATATGATAATTGAAAAAGTGTCTTCAATTTTGTGTATTCTTTTTAATGTGATCAGAATAATTAAAATGAACATTTTCTTTCATAAAGCTGAGAATTAATTCTGAAACATTGTACCAGAATACTTTTATGAAGGAAAGAATAGCCTTTGAACCCTAGGAGAGTCAATTCTACACCAACCCTGTCTATTAAAAAAAAGTCTGTGCTTCCATATGTCTTGTGTGAGATGTGGCTTTACCAAAAGTATCTGAACTTCAAATTTCTCCTATCACTTCCAACTGCCCATGGGTATTGGCAATATATTTGGTAGACTTATTTCTTCCGTAGGCATACGATGCCATGGCCAAAGTGAACTCTACATTTTTAGGAAAGGCTGCTAAATATGGCCGGTCACAACCGAAAGACTAGCATTCGTCCAATTTGGCAGTGGTTTCTGGATGGCACACCCAGACTTACTTCCTTAAGCAATGCTGATTTATGGAGATGCCATGATAGAGGCTCACAAGCTAACACTGAATTCAGCAGTGCAGAAAAACTCCAAATCTTATGGTTCTTCTTTGTCAATATTTTCACTAAGGCAACATAAGATATTAAATCACCTGGAATTAGTTATGTGCCATTTCAGCAACCTTTTGTGCTCAGTCTGCTACAAGCTGCTTGTGCTGATTAGCAGTTTAAAAGTCTGCAGGGGAAGGAAATTTTCAGTAGCTTGATTTTCCCCCACCCTTTGGTCCTGTGTGCATTGCAGAAGAAATTAACATCTGTGCAGTTCCTGAATAATTTGGTTTGATTATTAATAGATTCATGCTGAAAAAAGAACAATATCAGAAAAAAAATTTACCCGTGGGATTGTAGCTGTGCTCCCAGATACAAAACAGGGAAAGAAAACAAGTCTCTCCAAGCAAAGGGTATATGCGTATACGTGTGTGTGCATGTGTAGCTCTGATTCTAAGAAGCCATTCATTCATTTATTCATGCATCAAATATTTATTGAGCTGCGAACAAATCCCAGGCACTGTGATGAAGACAGATTTCCTGCCCTCGCAGAGTTGCCATTACTAAGAATGTTAGCCAATAAATGAGTAAACACATAAAATCTTTACAGGAAAGAAACAAAGGACTGTGATAGAGAAAAATGGGAGGAGAAACTTACTTTAGAAAGGATTATCTGAGAAGGTGCCTTTTAAGCTGAGCCAGAAAGGAAAGAAGGCAAACAGGAAAAGAGCCAGAAGAGCAGAGTTCCAGGCAGAGGGGAAGCAAGTGGAGAGGCGGTGTGGAGGAATCAGATTTGGCCCAATCTGGAATGGACAGAAGGCTAGAACCTGCAGTGCAGTGAGCGTGAGAGAAACCAGCTGGCACAAGGTAAGCTTAGGGAAAGTAACATAAGGCCTTGTAGGTCATGGACAACAACATGGATTTAAGTGCAGTATAGGAACTTCAAAGGAATTCCAACAGTTAAGCTAGTTGATGTAATTTTTTGTATGTATGTGTGTGTGTGTATATATATATACACATACACACACACACACACAAAACAAACAAAAACCTTGAAATACACACACACACATACACACACACACACACAAAAAAACAAACAAAAACCTTGGCTGTTGCATGCAGAGTAGATTGCCATGGAGGGGAGGACCAGTTGGTATTCCACAGGGGAGATAAGGATTTTATAGGAGCAAGGCTGTTTTATTATTTTATTTATTGTACTTTTATTAAGATGATATGGGTGCTTTGGGGGCTGTTGTAAATTACAAGCCACAGCTCCTGCACAGGAAACCTCCATAGGAAACAACCAAAGAATAAGCAGCTGTGAGATGACAAGGTTTAAGATACGTGTTTTCAGGTTTCTTAATAGTAGAGTGGGTGGGTGATTTCCAAAAGAACTCAGGACTGGGGTGGGTGAAATTTTGTGACCTTCTGGATTGGATGAGGGTGTGCTCTTGCAGAAAGAATTCCCGAATACTTTCTGCACTTAGAGAACCTGCTTATTAATTCTTACAGCAGTTATGTTTTAGAAGATGAAAGACACTTTCTATTCAATTATTGATCATAAGCATGATGTGTGTTGATTAAAATGGCATGATAATGGTAGCAAATGAATTTTTGATATCTTTTTCCTTACTATGTTTTCATGTATCATATTTAAGTTTCCTCAAGTCAGTACAGAAGATGTTACTCATGTCCTCTTTTCCAAAGAAGGAACCATTTGATCATTTAAAGGTTTACTGAATAGAATATAAACTATGTTGACTTTAGCACAAATTCCTGCCGTAAGTTTTGGCCCATATATTAATGATATCAAGTGCTGCTAAATGTGTCCTTCTTCTATAAAAATTAAAGTTAAAGCTTTAGATGCTAACTTTCAAATCTATGTGAAATGATATGATTTACTAGTTATATAAAGAATGACATAAAGAACAAAATAATACTTTTTTAAATGAATAAGGGAAAAGACAACACAAAAGAAAAATAGGCAAAGAAAGAGAACACATTTCATGCAAATCAAAACCTCAATGAGATACCATTTCACACCAGTCAGAATGGTTATAATTAAAAAGTCAAAAAATAGGCTGGGCACAGTGGCTCACGCCTGTAATCTCAGCACTTTGGGAGGCCGAGACAGGCGGATCACGAGGTCAGGAGATCGAGACCATCCTGGCTAACATGGTGAAAACCCGTCTCTACTAAAAAATACAAAAAAATTAGCCAGGTGTGGTGGTGGGCACCTGTAGTCCCAGCTACTCGGGAGGTTGAGGCAGGAGAATGGCATGAACCCGGGAGGCAGAACTTGCAGTGAACCGAGATCACACCACTGCACTCCAGCCTGGGTGACAGAGTGAGACTCTGTCAAAAAAAAAAAAAAGTCAAAAAATAAAAGATGCAGGTGAGGTTGTGTGGAGAAAAAGGAAGAGAAAATACACTGTTAGTGGGGGTGTAAGTTAGGCCAACCATTGTAGAAGACAATGTGATGACTCCTCAAAGACCTGAAGACAGAAATACTATTCAATCCTGCAATCCAATTACTATATATATTCCCAAAGGAATATAAATTATTATATTATGTTTAAAAGACACATACATATGTATGTTCATTACAGCACTATTCACAATAGCAAAGACATGGAATCAACCTAAATGCCCATCAATGACATCAATGACAGACTGGATAAACAAAATGTAGTGCATATGCACCATGGAATATTATGCAGCCATTAAAAAAGAATGAGATCATGTCCTTCGCATGGACATGGATGGAGCTGGAGGCCATTATCCTTAGCAAACCAATGCAGGACCCAATGCAGGAAAACCAAATACTACATATTCTCACTTACAAGTGGAAGCTAAGTGATGAGAAAACATGAACACTTAGAGAAGAACAATACACACTGGGGCCTACTTGAAGTTGAAGGGTGGGAGGAGGGAGGGGACCAGGAAAAATAACTAATGAGTACAAGGCTTAATGAAATAGTCTGTACAACAAACCCCCATGACACAGGTTTACTTGTGCAACAAATTGGCACATGTACCCCTGAACTTAAAATGAAAGTTAAAATAAAAGAGAACACATTTCAGAAGAAAACTCAAATGGCCAAAATATGTACTAAGATAGACAACCTCATGAATAGTCAGGGAAAAGCACATTGAAATCCCAGTGAAACAAATTGTAGTTCATCTATATCATTGAATAATACTCAGTATCTAAAACAAATGGACTACTGATATATGCAACAAAATAAATGACTCTCAAAAGCATTATGCTAAGTGAAAGAAGGTTACATATTGTGGGGTTTCTTTTACACGATATTTTGGAAAAGGTGAAACTGAAGGGATAGCAATAAAATCATTGGTTTAAAAGACTGGCGAGGGTGGTTGGTGACTTAGATGATGGGAATATTTTGTGCTGATTGTGGTGGTATTAATACCCAGTCTACTTTTGTCAATATTCATTGAATTGTACTTTTACAAATTTGGTTATTGTGATGTATGTAAATTATACCCTCAATGATATGATTTTAAATATTTCAATGAAGTCAGGAGTGGTGGTATGCACCTTTAGTTTCAGCTACTCAGGAGGCTGAGGTGGAAGGATTTCTTGAGCCTGGAAATTTGAGGCTATAGCATGGGTGTCCAACCTTTTGACTTCCCTGGGCCACATTGGAAGAAGAATTGTCTTGAGCCACACATAAAATACATTAACGCTAATGATAACTGATGAGCTTTTTTTTCTTTTTTAAAAAAAGATCCATGCCTAATTTTTGTGATATCTGCCCTGCCACCACAGATAAGTAAAGAAGTCCTCACATTCAAAGGATTTTACACCCATGCATGTAGAATGCTATAATATCACCTATGAGTAGCCACTGCACTCCATCTTGGGCAACATAGTGAGACCCCATCACAAAAAAGACTCACAATAGAAAAATGTTACCATTTATTAGGCTACAACAATGAAATTATGTAGTACAGAATCTTGTGAAGGTGTTAGGAAATGAGAACACTCATGCTCTGTTGGTGTGAGTGGAAAGTGGCATAACCTCCTTTTGGAGGAGGAATTTCACAACAGCTAGTAAAGTTGAACATGTTTTAACCCACACATTCTTAAGTCTGATAAACATTTACAATCAATTGTCTCTGAAGCCTACTACCTGGAAACCTCATCTGGATAGAACCTTGGTCTCTACAACCATCCTTATCTTAACCAAGACACTCCCTTCTGTTGACTGATTCTAGGTTTTTACATAAACTCCTTGGACTAGTTGCCAATCAGAAAATCTTTGAATCTACCTAAGACCTGAAATCCCACACTCAACACTTTGAGTTGTCTCACCTTTCCAGAATGAACCAATGTACATGTTTCATGCATTGATTGATGTCTTATGTCTCCCTAAAATGGATAAAAACAAGCTGTAGCCCAACCACCTTGGGCACGTGTTCTCAGGATCTCCTGAAGCTGTGTCGTGGGCCATGGTCACTCATGTGGCTCCGAATAAATCTCATCAAATATTTTACAGAATTTGACTCTTTTCATTGACACTAATCATCATTGTAAAATTAAGACTATAGTAATCAGTGCATTTTGAACCCTCAGTTGTTGAAGTACTATCACAGTTGTTGAAGTACTATCAACTTTTGTTTCAGCTCCAGATTGCAAGGTGAGCTTATGAGTGTTTATGTGTAGCAGACCCTAAACTTATTCAAAGAATCATTTGCTTAGATCTAACAGAAATCTCATCCTTTTTACTTTTAATATCATGATCCTTGTGAAAGACCAAACAAAAGGTCAACCCAATTAGTTCCTTAAAAGAGGAAGAGTAGAGGGAATTCACATGAGCCACACCCCAGTATTTAACAGTCATTCAAGGACTTATGCATTAATAGTACTTGGCATTTCATGTAATCCTTCCAATGTTCTTATCAGTTCTGTGTTCTTACCATTGAAATATAGATGTGCATACCATTGAAAAGTTTAAATCATTTAGTATTAAGTTAACAAGAACATAGATGGTACACCTAAACTTATCCAAGATATTAATCCATTGTGTCTTAGTATTTTATTGACTCAATTTATAAAAATATTGTATGTGTTCAGAAAAACTATAACTACATTCAAGACATAAATTTGATTTTATGACTTAGGTTTCTGTAAGAAGCAGCATACTTTTAACTCAGGCTTATGAATATAATATCACTTCATCTCCTTACAAAATAATTAGAATAAAGTCAGCATATATTTTGTATGAACTCAAAAGAAGTACAAAGTATTGGTCCCCAAAATTAAAATGTAAGTTCTTAACTACACATTTCTATGTTATATTACTTGTATTAGTTTCCTATTATGGTAATAACCAAGTTCCTCAAATTTAGTGACTTAAACCAACATACCCTTTTCTATTAGAGATCTGGAGTTTAGAAGTCCTAAATGAAAGGGTAGCCTGCCCCTCCACACCTGTGGGCGTTTCTCATTAGGTGGAAGGAGAGACTTGAGAAAAGAAATGAGACACAGAGACAAAGTATAGAGAAAGAAAAAGTGGGCCCAGGGGACCAACGCTCAGCATACAGAGGACCCACTCCGGCACCGGGTCTCTGAGTTCCCTCAGTATTTATTGATCACTATCTTTACCATCTTAGAAAAAGGGAAGTGGCAGGATAATAGGATCATCATAGGGAGAAGGTCAGCAGTAAGACATATGAATGAAGATCTCTGTGACATAAGTTTAAGGAAAAGTGCTGTGCCTTGATATGCATGTGTAAACATCTCCATAAACCTTTTCAGTGCATAAAGAACAGCATTGCGCTAGCAAGTCCCACCTTTCGCCCTAAGGCGGTTTTCTCCTTCCTCAGTAAACAGAACATACAATGGGGTTTTACACCGAGATGTTCCATTGCCCAGGGACAGGCAGGAGACAGATGCTTTTCTCTGTCTCAACTGCCAAGAGGCCTTCTTTCCTCTTATACTAGTCCTCCTCAGAACAGACCCTTCACGGGTATCAGGCTAGGGGACGCTCAGGTCTTTCCCTTCCCATGAGGTCATATTTCAGACTATCACATGGGGAGAAACCTTGGACAATACTTAGCTTTCCTAGGCAGAGGTCCCTGTGACCTTTGGCAGTGTACGTGTCCCTGGGTACTTGAGATTAAGAGAATGGTGATGACTTTTCACAAGCATACTGCCTTCAGGCACTTGTTTAACAAAGCACACCCTGCACAGCCCAAAATCCAAACCTTGAGTCACCACAGCACATGTCTCTTGCAAGGATAAGGTTGGGGGTAGGGTCACAGATTAACAGCATCTCAAATACAGAACAAAATGGATTCTCTTATATCTACTTCTTTCTATATAGACACAGTGTCAGTCTGATCTTTCTTTTCCCCACACTAAAATCAAGGTGGCAGCAGGGCTGTACCTTTCTAGAAGCTCTAGGGGAGAATCTGCTTACTTGCCTTTTTTTTTTTTTTTAGCTTCTGGAGGCCACTTGCACTCTGGCTCACGGTCCTTTTGGGGCTAAGAGGAAGCTGCCCTCTTGCACTTGGATGGTTTGCTGAAAAATAAACTCACAATAAGGCATGTTAATAAGAAGAAAGGTATAAAATTTATTTAACCATAGGCATGGGGAGAATCACAGAGTGATTACCTAATTACCCAATCAAACGCAAACACTTCTATAACCTCCTTTCAGAAGAGCAGGGGGAGATGGGAAATATAGGTAATTCTTTTGAGAGACATTACATGATTACTACGGAAAAGTAAATGGATCCTTGGGAAAACGAATAGATGGACTTATAACTGATATGGAAGTTGAATGAACCTCAGAGACGGTCACTATTTTGTAGAAAGGCTGTGCCAGTTCTGAATACATTCTTCCACTCCTGTCTTGAAGTAGATAATGAGATAACAGGGAAGGGAAGGAAAAACTATTGTTCTTTTTGGTGAATCCGTCCTATTTTTATGAAGATAGGGGAGAAGTCTCTTCTAAGGCATATTGATTTCTAAGGAATGTTAATTCAAAGTATTCATTACATCTGGGAGCCATATTTTGGGGTGAAATTCTCTGTGCTTTTACTGCCATCCTTCATTTTTATGGCCAGCAGTATAGCATCTTCCAATTTCCCTTTCTTTCTGGGCTCTGTCCTCGTAACACCTTTTCAGATTCTGACCCTCCAGCTTCTCTTGTGTAAAGACACTTGTTATACATTGGCCCACTCACAGAATCCAGAACAATGTCTCCATCTCAAAATCCTGAATCACCTTACTCACATTTGCAAAGTCCCATTTCCAGTGTAAGTTAACATATTCTCAGATCCTAGCAACTAGGACACGAACATCTTTGGGATCATTATTTTAATCAATTGCTCCACCCTTTAAACTCTTTTCTGGTTGAAATATCCATAAACTTAAGTGACATTTGGGTGAAATGTCATCACCCATCACTATCCCTATCTGATATAAAATAATGATACTTAAGTGAAGTGTTATAGGAATACAAATTTGCACTATGTAGTTAATATTAGAAGATACATGTCCTCTAAGTATTATCTTATGGCGGTAAGATAACTTTTGTGTGAGGACTATACTATCTTTTATTCTTAGAGTAACTTACTATTCAGAATGTGGTCAGTTTTGGCACATTGTCAGAACTATAACTGTATAAGGAATAAAGAATAAGACCTATCTCAGAATGTTGTTGCAATTATTAAATAAAGCATTATTTTGGCATATAGACTTGCTATGTATTTACTGTAGTTGTTAATATTAGATCCATGGGAAGTATCAAAAATTGTATTGTAATTGTCCAACAGGTTCTTCTTGCCCACTGCATGGATATGGCAGATTCACTGAGACAGTGGTATTGCAGTAGAAAAATAGTTTAATAATTGCAGGCCCAGCCATGCAGAAGGACTGGAGTTATTATTACTCAGATCAGCATCTCTGAAAGCTCAGAGGCTAGGGATTTTCCAGGATAGTTTGGTGGGCAGGGGGCTAGGGAATGGGAAATGCTGATAGGTTGGGGCAGGGATGAAATCATAGGGGTCAAAGCTGTCTTCTTACATGAAGTCAGCTCTTGGGTGGGAGCTCCAGTACTGGTCGAATTAGTTCCTTGGTATGAGTGGCAGATCCGGATGGAGTCAGCTGGCCTGCCCAAATGCAAGAGTCTGAAAAATATCTCAAAGACCAATCTTAGGTTTTGACAATAATGATGTTACCTATTGGAGTAATTGGGAAGGTTACAAATCTTGTATCCTCTGGGACAATGTCTGGTTATTGTTTATACCCACATCCTAATAGAGTTCAGGCCCCTCCCATAATCCTAGTCTTGTGGCCTTTTATTACTTTTACAAAGGTGGTTTTGGTCCCTGAACAAGGAGGGGGTAGTTTGGGGAATGGCTATTTTTAATCCTTGTTTTAAGGTTAAACTATAAACTAAATTTCTCCCAGAGATAGCTTGGCCTATGCCGAGGAATGACCAAGGACAGCTTAGAGTTCAGAAGCAAGATAGAGTCAGCTATGTCGGATTTCTCTTTGATATAGTTTGAATATATATCTCCACCAAATCTAATGTTGAAATGTAATCCCCAGTGTTGGAGATTAGACCTGGTAGGAGAGGTGTTTTGGTCATGGGAACATATCCCGCTGTCCTCACGGTAGAGAGTGAGTACTCAGGAGATCTAGTTGTTTAAAAGTATGTGGCTCCTCCCAAACTAAGTCTCTCTCTAGCTTCTGCTTCCACCATATGATGTGCCTGCTCCAACTTTGCCCTCTACCATGAGTAAAAACTCCCTGAGGCTCACCCAGAAGCCAAGTAAGTGCCAGTGCCATGCTTGTACAGCTTGAAGAACTATGAGCTAATGAAAGCTCTTCTTTTTATAAATTACCTGGTGTCAGGTATTTCTTTAAAGCAATGCAAGAATGGCCTAATACATTTATTGTCATAATTTTGCAAAGGTAGTTTCCATGTTACCTATATCAAATTGAGGGTTTGCTAGGAGAGAAAAGTGAAAAATATCAATTAAAAGAACTCAAGGCCAGGCACAGTGGCTCATGCCTGTAATTTCAGCACTTTGGAAGGCCGAGGCATGCAGATGAGCTAAGGTCGAGAGTTCAAGACCAGCCTGGCCAACATGGTGACACCCCGTCTCTACTAAAAACAATAAATGAGCCAGGTATGGTGGCACAAGCCTGTAATCCCAGTTACTCAGGAGGCCAGGCTGGAGAATCACTTGAACTCAGGAGGCAAAGGTTGCAGTAAGCGAAGATCTCGCCACTGCACTGCAGCCTGAATGACAGAGTGAGACTCCATCTCAAAAAGAACTCAAAAGGACTGTGTTAGGTACTTACAGACTAGAGGATCATGTTAATGAACCTTTTATTCATTCAACATATAGTTGTTGCCCACTGAGTATGTAACACGTTTTCTGTTATGTTTAGGAACAATTATGAACAACTCAGAATGGTCTCTGCCCTCAGAGAATGTACAGTCTACCTCTGTAGGTAGATAATTAATAGACAAATAATGAGTGATGAATGTTGCACATACTATCCTTTATTTGACCCTTAGAGTTATATAGTATATTTAAACATTTTGAAGTTTGAAAATGAATATAAATCAGAGAGACATCCAATAAGGTAGAATTTGGGTTAATGTTTATTTTCCTCAAGCCCAAGAACAGTATGCGATAATTAATTAAGAATTAATTATTAAAACATATCTTTATATTTCTTTATGAGACAACTCTCTAAGCAAAAGTGAAAGCTGGCTCAAACACAATTATACACATGTATACACACATTTATAGTCACACACACACATGTATACACACATTTATAGTCACACACACACAAAACCACCACTGTCTAGGAACTAAACAATAACTGTACTTTTCTAGATATCTAAAATAAAGAGAAGAATAGTTAAGAATAGGTTATGGCCGGGCACGGCGGCTCACGCCTATAATCCCAGCACTTTGCGAGGCTGAGGTGGGCAGATCACGAGGCCAGGAGATCGAGGCCATCCTGGCTAACACAGTGAAAACCCATCTCTACTAAAAATTCAAAAAATTATCCAGGCGTGGTGGCATGCACCTGTAGTCCCAACTACTAGGGAGGCTGAGGCAGGAGAATCACTTGAACCTAGGAGATGGAGGTTGCAGTGAGCCAAGATAGCACCATTGCACTTCTGTACTTCAGCACTTCAGCCCAGGCGACAGAGTGAGACTCTGTCTAAAAAAAAAAAAAAAAAGAAGTTTAATCTTACTTTTTTTCTTTTTCTTTTTGAGACAGCCTCACTCCGTCACCCAAGACGGAGTGCAGTGGCACGATCTCAGCTCACTGCAACCTCTGCCTTCGGGTTCAAGTGATTCTCGTGCCTCGGCCTTCCGAGTAGCTGGGACTACAGGCACGCACCACTACATCTGGCTAATTTTTTATATTTTTAGTAGTGACGGGGTTTCACCATGTTGGCCAGGCTGATCCTGAGTTCCTGGTGTCATGTGATCCGCCTGCTTCAGTCTCCCAAAGTGCCGATCCCAAAGTGGGATTACAGGCATGAGCCACCCATGCCAGGCCGAAAATTCTGTATTCTATTATATATTACATAATATATAATATAATATATATACTTATATATTACATAATATATAATATAATATATATACTTATATATTACATAATATATAATATAATATATATACTTATATATTACGTATGTTTTATATATATATATTTTTTTCCTGCAGCGGAGTTTTTCTCTGTCACCCAGGCTGGAGTGCAATGGTGTGATGTGGGGTCACTGCATCACTGCAACCTCCAACTCCCGGATTCAAGCGATTCTCCTTCCTCAGCCTCCCGAGGGGCTGGGATTACAAGCACGCACCACGCCCAGCTAATTTTTGTATTTTCAGTAGAAACGGGGTTTCACCATGTTGGCCAGGCTGTTCTCGAACTCCTGACCTCAGGTGATCCACCCTCCTCGACCTCCTAAAGTGCTGGGATTACAGGCGTGAGCCACAGCGCCCGACCTGTAGTACTTACATATTTTATTTTTCTCCAATCGTTTAATCTTTTAATCATCCTCCAAAATGTTGCCTTTCTTCGCAATGCTTAGCAGACAGTTTGATAAAGAAAGATCCTTTTCTAAGTAGATTTCATATAGGAGAGTTTGGAAAACAGAATAAGAAGGGCATATTATTCCTTGTCAAAATATTTTCTTGTTGAAAATGGAAAATTTTTGCTAAAATCTGAAATGCATAGCAGATTAATTTATGCCTATTACTTCAGGTAAATAATCTCACCCGGAGTCTTTGTAAGTAAAATGAATGTTTACGCTTGATTAAAAAAGTAGCAATTGTTGATTTCAACAGGGTTTTAAAGAAGCATAAATGTTATCCACCTCCTCTTTCCATCCCATGCACATCTTACTTTTACTTTAGTAACTACACCTATGAATGTCCATCTATTAAACCCAAGCAGAGAGTAGTTTTTAAAATATTCCTTTCCTGTTTTCTGTTGAACTATTTTATAGACAAGCTATATAAAAAAGCAGCACAAGGAACAAAAAATAATATCTTATTCTGGTGAAAGAAATCTGAAGTTGGGATCTAGAATACACATACACCTGTGTGCAAGCTCCAGTGATGTCAGTTCCTAGTATTAGAGAGCATTGTGACTCTGAGCAAAAGAGGGAAGACAAACATATGAACAGAAAACCTTGTCTTTTCTCAAACATCCTCAATGACTGTTACATGAAAATGAGGGCTATCAGGCTCATATCATTTTCAAAGACTATAGGTAATATGCATATGGAGAACAAAGACAAAAGGCATGCATAGAAATCAAAAGTGACTAGAATAGACTGATTTCTGGAGACAATAGCATATGTGCACAGACAGGTGCTACAGATTTAATGCTGACATGTCAGAGAAGAAATGTCAGCTTTCTTCATTACCAGTAGCTCTCAGCTTTTCAGGCAAATTGTTCTTCTTTGTACTCTACATTCTTTGTCCTCTTGGAGTTTCTTCTTGTTGCCTCTTCCTACTTCTTCACATCTTTCTACTCCTTGAGATACCTGTACTCACTGCTTGCACTTCCATTAGTGATTTTGTTACAGTATTGCGCTGTGTGTTTCCAGGAGTGGAGCCAATATCAAGGAAGTCCAGAAATGTCTGTCAAGGGAGACTGTGAGATGATGACAGCACTCCTTTTTTTCTCTCTTGTGCTTCTTGCAATTAATACCTACATCTATCTATCCATCTATTTGTGTATCTCTGTGTCTGTCTGTCTGGCTATTGATTTATCCATCACCCATTCATCTACTCATCTGTTTTGGCATACAGCTTTTCGATAGAGGCAAACACTGCCTAATGGAATTGATCTACAACAAGACCATAGCTGGAATGAAAGAACCAGGACTCAGAAGTTAAGGCCAAAGTTAATGATGTTATTGGAATGTATAGTGTTAAAAATAATATATTTTTAAGACAATTTTATTTCAATTAAGTGTGCAATGAAAACAAAGGGGAATGTTTGAAGAATCTTTTATCTTTTGCCCAGGTGATATGCGTTCAGATGGGATTACATTTAATCTGAGAGTTAGAAAAACTTCACTAACACACCTTAAAGGCTTACTCCAATCATCAGAAAAATATTTGAATGATTTCCTTCTTAAACTGTGCACAACTTTTTATGTAGATATTAACTGTTCAAGGGAATCCCTGCACATGGATGTAGTCATGTTTGCATACATTCAGTGTAAATATGTGTACACACACACACACACACACACACACAGCAGAGGGAATATTTTTTAAATTACTACACCTAAGTGGCTACTTTCCATCTCTATTTATTTTCTTCTGTGGAATAATGCAGACTATAACTAACATAAATTGAATGCACATGAGACCACATGTCTTCACGTGGTATAGAGTGTGTTATCGCGGCAATTTTATAATGGCTCATTAGCCCCTGTGAGAGGCCAGTAATATAGGATAGCAGTGGATTTCTATCAACTCCATGAGAGAGATAAGTAAGGTGGCATCTTATGTAGATTTCTAAATCCTCTACTTTGAAATCAGCTCAATAGCATATTTTAAACTCAAAATAGAATGTCTTCGGGTTCCTAATGATTGATTTAATGGTGGATTTGACCATATGTGTATCAGATGTGAAAAGTATTGTCCGCTTAGTGGAGTAAAAATGATCTCTTACAGAAGGAAAAAAAAACTGATTTAAATCTTTAGATTCTCATGGGATCTCATTAAGGTTCTCTTTCTTTAATACATTGTGCAGCCTAATAGTTATCAGCAACCCTGCAGTGTGCATTGCTGATAGGTTAGTTTACACAGGATTAATTGTGTAATTTTGCAAGCAACCAGCACAGCGAACATCGATTTTTGCATTAGCCCCATGTGTTGTTTCCAAGGGGACTCTGCTTTCTATTTTAAGGTGGTGTTACATTTCACTTCTTATTAATTATAATTTCTGCTAGCATGTTTTATGCCCAATACGATTTATTAAAAATCCTTCATAATCTTTTTTCCCTAATTGTTATGTCCTTCGGTAACTTCATTAATTTTGAGCACTGATGTGTAAAAAATGGCAGGAGAAAATGACATTCACAAAAGGTTCTCTGACCAGCAAGTTTCCCCATGCTCCCATTGATAAGTTGCCACAAATCTTTTGCTAAAATACAGAAACAAATTCAGTTGCAGCCACTCCAGGTATGCTAAGTGAATAATCAGTGCAGGCAACAACCTGACAATACTGCATTCCTCAAACCAAAAGAATGTGAATGTTCAAAGAAGTGTTGGCTATGCAGAACTCAGTCCATTTCCCACAATATGTATCTTAGTATTTTCCAGAAATGATTGTGTATTTGGAAGAATTAGAGGAAGGAATCTTTTGTTTGAATATTCCACATAATAGCTTAGTTCAACACTTAGTTACTACATTTTATCCGCTCTTGGTGGGATTATGAAATGCCTGTTGAGGTTTCAGTGGAATCTTTATAGCTGGACTTGATATTCTCATACATGGTTTTGAAAAAAGAAAACAAAACAAAATGTTGACTATGCACAGTTTAGAACTTAATCTTTAAATTATTTTTGTCTTGAACTTTGAAAATCAATTATTTGTCTGTGCCTCACCACCTCTTCCCTCATCTCAGCCTTCATGAGATAAAATTTCTCTCTCCCTCTGGAGCACGTGGTCTCTCAAAGGGGAAGAGTCACATCTCCTTGTTTGTGCAGCTCTTGCTTTGTTTTGTTTAGGGTGGGTCCTCTCTCCTCCTTATCCCCATGAATTTCTATAGTATTATAAAGGCCCAATAAGGTTCTGTACAAAGTGGGTACTCAAAATGTGTCCTGAGTGACCAACTGGCCCCCACTGGAGGAGCTCTTTTAAACACTCTGTTACCAGAGCTTCAAAAAGGGCTTGTTTCTGAGGGATCAAAGGAACTCTTGTATAATAAATTCTGAGCATTCAGTACATAATGAAGAGAAGAAAATGTGTCTTTTAAGCTCCTATATGATGCCTGGATTATGTGAAGAGATGAAGGAAGTGGTGACTCTTTCTGGCTTTTGTGTCATTCACATTAAACAGGAACAGATGAAAGCAAAGGCTTAACACCGACAAAATCCCAAGTAGGAAGGCTCTGCATCCACAGCCTGTTCGCACATTCACAACAAACCACCAGCTGATGACTTGAAAAAACTATGGCTTTCTTTCATAGTGAAAGACTGACTTTGTTTTGTGCCTTTTTAAACATCCACCTTCAGAAAGTGTAAACCTGTTTTTTTTTTTTTGACAGAGCGATTGGGTTACAATATTGTTACAGAAGGACTAGAATTAGAATCACAATACTTGGCTTCCACACTTGACCTTTGTCACTTGTTATGTATGACACTAAGGAAGTAATTTAGTCTGTAAATTAATTTTATTTTTCATCATTTATAAATAAACCTAGTAAAATTAACATGAATAGTTGTTTCAAGGGTTTAATTTAGAAATCTTCGTTATATTGCGGTAAAATGTAGACTCTTATATTCTTATAGGTAGATTGCAATAAAACTCTACTAAGCAATTACAACAGATCTTATTTCTCTAAATTAAGGCTGAACAATCTCTTTTTTCAATTCAACTTTGTCTGAGTAGTTTGAATGGCCCAGATCAGAGGTGATTTTTGAGACTGTTGTTGTTGTGTTCAATATATTGTGCTCATGAAGGCAGGTGCATATTTATGGAGAAAGAATCCTTAGCTTTCCCCAGATGCTCACATGTGTTTGTGATCCTAATGGGGTTAAGAACCCCTTAACCTGATAATTCAACCAATTTTCCTTTCACATTAAGTGGGAGTCCTACTATTTTAGTATTAAGTACCAGAAGGATGAATTTTATATGTTGCTTTATATTTACTATCGGTTTTGTCTAACAGGAATCTTGTGCTGTAAAATATCTACCTTTCAAATTCCCTGGGAGGAGAAAGACAATGCATACTGGAGATATGAATACTTCTCCACAATACTTATACAAAATAAAAATAATTACCTTGGTGATTTCCCATATTAAGGCAGATTTTTTTCCTTCCTCTTTCCTCTCCTCTCTTTTCTGTTAAAACCACCACCCTCATCATTACCACTGCCACTTTTATCTCTTCCTGCTTGAACTGAGTAGATAATTGCATATGTACAATTTCCTAGAGAACTGAAGCAGGCCTAGCCCATAGGTGAACTAAGTTTCAAAGTTTGCAAAGTAAGACTGGATTAACTATATTTTCTGTTAAGTGTTGGTTTTAATAAAAAAAGAAGTTTATATTAATTGAAATTTTCAATTGGGAGTACATGTTTTAAAATCTTATTTCTTCTTTTTCTTCTTCTTATTTTTTTGAGACCGAGTCTCATTCTGTCATCCAGGCTGGAGTGCAGTGGCATAATCCTGGCTCATTGCAACTTCTACCTCCTGGGTTCAAGCAATTCTCTGCCTCATCCTCCTGAGTAGCTGGGATTACAGGTGCCCACCACCATGCCCGGCTAATTTTTTGTATTTTTGGTAGAGACGGGGTTTCAACATGTTGGCTAGACTGGTCTCAAACTCCTGACCTCAGGTGATCCTCCCCCCTCGACCTCACCAAGTGCTGGGATTATAGGAGTGAATTACTGCACCTGGCCTAGACCTTATTTTTTAACCTCTAAATGTGTTTGGTGTGACATTCAACTATATTTTCAGCTTACCTAGCCCAACATAAATTTTATTTTAATGAATGGTTTCCAATATTTTGACTCTCCTCATGTTAAAAATATCTCTGGATTTCCTTATTTTTGATTCATGTACTTATCAGTATTCGGCAGGAATGCAAGTCATGGCAACAACTGATGGTTGACCAGACGTTGTGCTTAGAATTCATATATTCATCTCCTCAACTGAGAAGGTTTTGGTGTCTACCATTACTGACCTCACTGTGAGGAGGCACAGGAGAATCATGATCTCATTCTGTATACTGGCATGTCATTACACATTATTAATTTGGTATTTTGAGTGACACAACTGTTTTTGTATATCAGTGTGTTTGTACACTGTCCCTGGAGCTCTTTGTACTGAGTTATTTTTATTTCATTTTTATTAACAATATTTTGGGAATTGTCATTGAATTTGTACCTTTTCTTCCTTGCACTTTACGATAATTAGCATATTGTTATAGTAAATTAGAAGTTTAATAATTAAGGTAACATTTACATCCTGTCAATAACTATAGCCTACTTCATTTTTGGAACATCTTACTATGCCCCTTTGTAACAGTTTTAGGTTTTTTAAGAAGTCATTAGAGTCATTTATTTATGCTCTGCTGATTAGCTACTTATTTTCACAGTTTTACAAGTTAGATGTTTGTACTTAGATGTTTTTTCCAGATCGAAGTTTCTACTTGCTCATGAGTAGCTGTAAAATAATAATTATCATTAGTTAGACATTTTCTGCGTTACACAGTTTGCCATTTATATATTCTCATTGCCACCCTGTGAGTGAAATGAATCAGGGGTTGTTAACTCCAGTTTTTAAAAAAAAATGAAGAAAGAGACATTCAGGGAGGATGGCATACTCCCTGTGGCATACTCAAGGCTCAATGGCTAACTAGTAAGTGCCTGAGATGGTGCTGTTCTGTTCATTTAACTTTACATTTTAGTCTAGAATTTTCTCATTACTCCACTCCCTTCTCTACTCAAAGACCTTTTTCTAAAAGAAACCAAGGAACAGTTAAAATTTGTTCTCTAACGTTAGGGCTGGACTCAAATCATTTCTGACAAAATCAGTTTGGTCCTTTCTTTCCTCCTTTTTTTCTTTTTCTTTTTCTTTCTCTCATAACGAATCAAGACATCCAGCCACCTTGAAACCTTGAAGGCATCTGAGAATACAAAGATACCAAACTGGAGTTATCTTCCTGACACATAAGTATGATCTTGTCATTTCCTACTACAAATCCACAATGGTCTTCTTTTACAAGATAAAGTTTAATTATCTGAGCATGACACCTAGGGATCTTCACATTCTGTGCAATCCAACTTTTCAGCCTCATCTCTTTTTATTATCTATTGCTTGCCCTCATACACCTCATCTTCAGCCTCCCAAATTTCATATATCTTCTCGACAATGCCCTGCTCTTTATGGCTTCTGAGTTGCCTCTCTTGCTCCTGTATACCAGCCCCCAACCCCAACAGGAATGCCATTCTTTCCGTTGTAGCTTACTAAACTGGGCTACTTACCTAACCAAATAACTATGTGGCTTTGGAGAAAATAGTGTTTTTATTTCTTAGCATGTTTATTTTGATGGAAAAAAAAAGTGTAACGCATGATCATTAGAAATATATCTATTAAATTAAGTCATCTTCAATCTCTCTTTACCACTTTCCTCCCATAATCAATGGTAGCAATTTGATATTTTTCTTTCCATTGTTATTTCTCATGTAGACATTAATGCATAGTATTTTTTTGTATGAGCAAAATGAAGCTCACATCCTATATAAAATGTTGTAGTGCTTTATTTCACCTAATATTATACAAAGTCTCCACATTCAATATTCTTTGAAAACACAACTTTTTAAAATTATAAACTTTTCTAATACATAACTATATTCTACATATTTAATTATTTCTCTATGATTGGGCACTTAGGTTGTTACCAAGATTTTATTGTTATAAATTACACTCAGTAAATATTTTTCCATTGGTATTTGGGCATATATTAATATGCTTAATCCAAACTTAGTTAGATTTCTAGATCTGTGCATACTGGCCACGTGAACATAAAAATCTATGTTAGGATATTTTAAAAAGTCAAAATGCTCATAATATTATGTAGAGATAAACAGCATATGATTTTTACATGTGTAATATATTCATACACATATCTGTGTGTATATGTGTGTGTATATGAGTGTAGCTATAGCACTGGTTGAATATTAATATATCAATTGGGGAAGGAAATACACTAAAATATTATTTCATAGATGATGTCCATTTTATTATGTATATGTGTGTATATATGTATATGTGTATGTATGTATACATATATATTTGTATTTTACCAAACATCTAGAGTGAGCATTTGTTACTTTTATGATAAAACAAAACTCCCACAATTATCCACCTTAACCAATTGCTGTCTCCTACAAATCCTTTCCAACCTGACTTCATAGGTAGAAAGCGAATTTCTGCTGATGAAAGAGTGAAACTACTTGAAAATTATTTATTGCCTCCCAAGGTTCACTGTAGCATGAGACCTTAGGTAGTTATCAAGACTAAAATACAAAGACAGCCCTGAAAATAGCTGGAGAGTGTGGACAAGTACTGAAAATTAGTGATATTTAAAGGAAAACAGAACGTTTAGCTCTTGGTTTACTTTGGGAGAGGATGGGATTCTGAGGCCTCCACGCTGGTGATGCAAGGATCTTAGAAGGTGGTCAGGGGTTGAAAGCCACTTGAGCAAATACTCAGTCCAAAGCAGCAGGTGTAATGGCTCAAGTAGGAAACAGAGTAATATCCTGAGATTGTCTATGTTTAGACAAGTTTCTATTTTGGGGACACACGGCTCCCCATTCATGGATATGCCTTGAGTGTAGTGCCAGACACAGAATAGTCAAGTAATATGTTATTGGATGAATAAACAAAGATGCTTTGTACAATGCTCTGGGACAGAAAGGCTTCATAATAGTGATGTTAACATCTTTTCATACCTAAATAAGCCTAAAAGACTTCCAGGCAGTTTTCATATGTATTTCAATGTGACTTTATGATTTATAATTCTGCTTTCTAAACATTATTAAAAATATTTGTGTCACTCAGCTTGCAGCCATAAAGAACAAGAGTTTGCTTTAAAGGTGTACTGATGCTGTAGTAACACCTACGGCAATATTTAAGGTTATCAAAATTATAAAACTCCATCCTGGAGAAATGGTCATGTGACATTAGGCAATATGTAACATCTTTATGCCTTAGTTCGGTCATTGTTAAATGAGGACATTTTAAAAAAGCAAAACAGTATCTACCTCATGGTTTGTAAGGATAAAATGAGTTAATAAAATGTAAAGCACTTAGGACAGTGCCTGGCCTATAGTTAGCCCTGTATAAGTGTATCCCATTATCATTACCAAGGAAGCTTGACATTGGTATTAACTTGCCCACAATTAACTGGTTTGATCAGGTATTAGTTCAAGGTGATATTTGAGTCTACCATCACATACATTTTGGACTATATAGAAAAACATAGTGCTTCTGTATAAATGGTTTGCAGAATTACTACCGCAAATTTTAGTGGCCTTCTACTTCCAGGGGAGGCCATCTCCAATTGCATTAGAAAGTAATATAAAGTAGGAACTGGGTCCTCTTTGAGATCTAAAAGATTATCTATTTGATTTATTCTTAACTTAAAACATTGACATTTTTGCTTATTGCTTTCAAGACTGTTTCAAACATTTCTTTTGATATACTATCTTTGATAGTAGTGAGAAAACAAGAGATGCCTCTACCATCATACTCCAAGGTGGGAAACAGAGGACTAGCACCTCCAGAAGAGGGCCTCTGGCCTCTGGCAGGTGGGGCTTTTAAGTTTCATGATTTGGTATTGGTGCCAGGATCTGAGTTTTGAGGTTTGACTATGCAACATGCTTAAAACACGGCCTCAAGGATTGTTTGGCTTCCTCAGCATTCGTGGTGGGAAGACTAGCGAATGAATGGTAAGAGATTTGGACCTTGCATGGCAGCCTTTGGCCTCAGGCCCTGCTCCACTTGCTTGGTATTCTGCTATGATGAATTAGCTACAGCTGGTTTCCCAGGAGCTTTGTCATATCCACATTTGACTGCGGAAAAAAGAGGAGTTAATTAACTTTCCCAAAGTGACACAGCTAGTAAGTGGCAGAGCTTATTCATTCATTCAAGAAAATATTTATTGATGACCTGTTGTTTGCTACATGCTGGAGCTGGATCAAAACCCTCAAGTGTCTGAGTGTTATTGATATCATCAATCAGACCCAGGTCCTTCTGGGTCAGCCTTCTATAGGGAAGGGAAGTGGGGAAGTGTTCTTGAGAATGTGTCTTGGTTCCCCATGATGTTCTTGGACAGTAGTGATGAAATGCATATCCTCATTTCTATGAATAAACTGTGCCTGCACTGGCCAAAATTATGTCTCTCCTTTTTTGGAAGCTATTTATTTCTTTAACATATATGATCTATTATAGTAATGTAATTCTGTTGTGTATGATTTGCCCTAAGTTTATTTCTGGAGGATCTCCTGTCTTCCAAGTTGTAATAGCCCAAGGTTATAGAAAACATAGTGATAGTCACATTTTGTGTCCCTTAAGATTTTATTTCAGTCTATCGGTTCTGTGTATTCATCTTTCCACACTAAAGATTTCTAATGTTTTTAATATTTCCTCTGTGTGAGTCCCATGGCCCCAGTCTCTTAAATAATATAGTGCCTTTCTCTGTACCTCCTTCAGTCTCATTATTAGAGAGTTAAAAAAAAATCATAGACTTCTAAGGCAAAAAAAAAAAAAAACTTGTAAATAGCATTCAGTTACAATTCTCATGTTGTGCATAAGGATTCTGAGGCCCCAGTTAGTTAGGAAACACGTCATTAATAGGGAGTGTTACTGACATACCTAGGAATCAAACTTGTTAGGACCTCTGACTTGCCTTGGAATATTCTTTGCTGATATCGCTCTATTACGCTGTTAGCCTCTGATATGGTTTGGCTCTGTGTTCTCACCTAAATCATATCTCAAATTGTAATCCTCATGTGTTGGGGGACGGACCTGGTGAGAGATGATTGGATTATGGGGGTGGTTTCCCCCATGCTGTTCTCATGATAGTCAGTGAGGTCTCACAAGATCTGATGGTTTAAAAGTGTGTGGAAGTTCCCCACTCACTCTCTGTCTCTGCTGCCACCATGCAAGACGTCCCTTGCTTCCCCTTCACCTTCTGCCATGATTGTAAGTTTCCTGAGGCTTCCCCAGCCATGCGGAACTGTGAGTCAATTAAACAGCTTTTCTTTATAAATTACCCAATCTCAGGAAGTTCTTTGTAGCAGTGTGAAAACAGGCTAAATACAGCCTCCTTTAGACAGTTGAATAGATCTTAAAAATAGTAAAAGACTGAGGTATAATCCGTTTGGATTCCTTTTCTTAAAGACGCTTAAGGTATTTGAGATGAGTGATGCAATAAGAAAGAGGGTCTACTATAGATAACAGCACAGGCCTTGAGGTTACACAAATTAAGTTCATATCTTGGTGCTGACATTTATTCTCATTGTAACTTTGTAAATAATACCTAACTTATTTGAATTCATTTACTCTTCTGTAAAATTCAAGTTAGTGGTACCCAAATTAGAGGTACTTGTATTACATGAGATTATACCTAAATTGTTAAATATGATGTCTGACATATAATATGTCTTCACCTGATATTAGAAAAAAAATCACGTATGATGTTTAGTAGAGAGTCAGTATCTGTGATTTAGTAAAGAAATGCTAAAACTTGTGATCGGAAATAGGGGCTATTTTCATTTAGAATGCTCTTTCAGAAGTATTCTTAGAAAAAAATTGAACATCTTCACATTGCCTGTATAAGGTTTTGCTGATAAATAATTCCCAAAAGCAAACATTAACAGCTTATCATATTTTTCTAGTTTTTGCTTTATTGTACATTATTTTATGTTAGACATATTGAAGAATTTCTGTTTGTGTGTTCATTTTTGCAGTAATAGTAGCTTATAACCTATGGAATATTATGTGCCTCATGTATCATTCTCCTTTTTAAAAGATATCGTCATTCAAATTTGTATTGAGCATCTTGGCACACATTTTGAAGGTCTGGGCCTGCATGATTTGAATCAAGAACTGATTCCCGTCAGGTAAATGTTAGTTGATGACCAAAAAAAGGTGTTTTCCATCCCAGTTTCTTAAGAATATTGACCTAAATATTGACTAAAAGCTGAGGTGCTCACAGCCTTTTCTAGCAATTTAAAAAATCACTCAAAATCTCCAGTGTTTAAAGATCAATTGAGATCAGATACATTTTAAAAGGAAAAAAATTTAAAAATAGCCAGTTTTGATCTCAAATGCACACACACATATATGTAGAATAGGCATTTTTTGTCAATGTATGTGTATTAAGCAACCAATATTTGGCAATCTGACAGCCATTGTGCTTGAGTACTAGGAAGGCAAAAATCAATAAGATCATTTTTCCCCGACCTTGACTTAAGGAACTAAAAGTCTTGCATAAAACATTGTAAAGAAATGCTTTTCTGGCCAGGTGCAGTGGCTTACACCTATAATCCCAACACTTTGGGATCACCTGAGGTCAGGAGTTCAAGACCAGCCTAGCTAACATGGTGAACCCCCATCTCGACTGAAAATACAAACAAAATAGCTGGATGTGGTGGCGGGTGTCTGTAATCCCAGCTACTCCGGAGACCGAGGCAGGAGAATCGCTTGAACCCATGAGGCTGAGGTTGCAGTGAGCCAAAATCGTGCCTTTGCACTCTAGCTTGGGTGACAAGAGCAAGACTTCTAAAAAAACAAAAACAAATACAAAAAAACACTTTTTTTTTGTCTTGTGAGAATAAAGCATGTAGCTGCTCACACATGTGGCTTATACAGCAGCTGTCAAGGTTCATATGCTACCATGCAGGGTACTGTGTGATTTCCTCCTGATGGCTAAGTTGAGTGGGGACTTTCAAGTAGGGGGAACCTGGAGACTGATCTCCCAGCTTCACTGGACATCATCAATCAGGACAATGATGTGGCTGCTGCTACTGCAGCTGCCCCTTGCTTTTCACAGAGCACCGGCTAGATCTCAGCCCTGTGCTAAGCAATTTTTGCATGTTAGTACTATTCCTCCAAGCCATTCTGCAAAACAGATACTATTATCCCTTATTTACCAAGGAGACAATTGGAGATCTAAAGGTCTACATGATTAGCTTAAGATCACACAGCACACACTTGCTGTATTTGCAGTCTCTCTGTCTCTTTTTCTTCTGCTGTAGCATCTCTTTTGACAGACACTGTGCTGGTAATGTGCTCCCTCCTGCTCTATGAAAGTATGAAATTCATACCTGTGGCTGTAAGGTGAAGGAACTATGAATACTACTATTAATTGATATGTGTAGCTTTAATGCATTCATTCATTAATTCATCTAAACAGTATATATATACATTTTAAAATTATTTTTTCATAGGCTTTTGGGAAACAGGTGGTATTTGGTTGTGTAAGGTCTTTTATGCTGATTTGTGAGATTTTGGTGCACCCATTACCTAAACAGTATACAATGAACCCAATTTGTAGTCTTTAATCTCTCACCCCCCTCCCACCCTTTCCCCAAGTCCCCAAAGTCCATGTATCATTCTTACGCCTTTGCATCCTCATAGCTTAGCTCCCACTTAAGAGTGAGAACATATGATTTTTGGTTTTCCATTTCTGAGTTACTTCACTTAGAGTAATAGTCTCCAGTTCCATCCAGGTTGCTGTGAATGCCGTTAATTTGTTCCTTTTTACGGCTGAGTAGTATTCCGTCATATATATTTATCACAATTTCCTTATCCACTTGTTGATTGATGGGCATTTAGGCTGGTTCCACATTTTTGCAATTGCAAATTGTGCTGCTATAAACATGCATGTGCAAGTACCTTTTTCATGTAATGACTTCTTTTCCTCTGGGTAGATACCCAGTAGTGGGATTGCTGAATGAAATGGTAGAGCTACTTTTAGTTCTGTAAGGGATCTCCATGCTGTTTTCCGCAGTGGTTGTGCTAGTTTACATTCCCACCAGCACTGTAGAGGTGCTCCCTTTTCATTACATCCTCACCAACATCTACTATTTTTTTTTATTTTTTCATTACGGCCATTCTTGCAGGAGTAAGGTGGTATCAAGATGTAGTTTTGATTTGCATTTCCCTGATCATTGGTGATGTTGAGCACTTTTTTCATATGTTGTTGTCCATATGTATAAATTCTTTTGAGAATTGTCTATTCATGTCCTTAGCTCTCTTTATGATGGGATTGTTTGTTTTGTCCTGCTAATTTGTTTGAATTACTTGTAGATTCTGGATATCAGTCCTTTGTCGGACATATAGATTGTGAAGATTTTCTCCCACTCTGTGGGTTGTCTATTTACTTTGTGGACCGTTCATTTTGCTGAGCAGAAGCTCTTTAATTAAGTTCCACCTATTTATCTTTGTTTTTGTTGCATTTGCTTTTGGATTCTTGGTCATGAAGGCTTTGCCTAAGCCAATGTTTAGAAGAGTTTTTCTGATGTTATCTTCTAGAATTTTTATAGGATCAGGTCTTATATTGAAGTCCCTGATCCATCTCGAGTTGATTTTTGTATAAGGTAAGAGATGATAATCCAGTTTCATTCTCCTTCATGTGACTTGCCAATTATCCCAGCATCATTTGTTGAATAGGGTATCCTTTCCCCACTTTATGTTTTTGTTTGCTTTGTCGAAGATCTGTTGGCTGTAAGTATTTGGGTTTATTTCTGGGTTCTCTATTCTGTTCCATTGGTCTATGTGCCTAGTTTTATATAAGTACCATGCTGTTTTGGTGATTATGGCCTTATCCAAAGAGTATATATTACATTTTATTATGGTGCCAGGCAGAGACATTGGTACAGCTAATATATGCCCTTATGGAACCCAAGATTTCTTATACTGAATACAGAATAAAAGTAAATAGAAATATTTATAGCTGTTAGGCCTTCAGGTAATTTTGTCTAGATGGAGTTTCAAATTACTTATGATTTGCTGTCAATTCAGTGCATAAGGAGAAATTTACCTTATAAATAGCTTAGAAAGGAGTCATGTCATAAAATGACATGTTTCAAAATGTCTCGTGAAGCCAACTTTTCTTCCAGCACGGCAAGAGATCACCATTTCTCTTGCTGAGCATCTAATGAAGTCATAGGTTTGCTGTAGAGGCTATGTTGTGTGAAAAGTGCTACTTTCAAATATTTGATAACTTCAGAGTCACAACATGCTCATATTCAGAAAACATGTGACCCTGACTTCCACTGATCTGCAGCTCGCATATTACACCAGCCATGGGTGGGTTATTTGCTGAGTGTACCTTCATAACCCAGTTTTTACTGTATCTTGCTCTTGAGCGAGTTCTATTTCTCCTTCCAGTACGCTTCCTCTCATTTTTTGTTGTTGTTGTTGTTGTTGTTTGTTTGTTTTTTACTTTGCTGCAAGTCAGTAGAGTTCAATTTAACTAGTATATTGTGAATACACTATGTTTTCTTTCAGTCATACTTTTCAAATCTTAGTAACAAAGCAAACAACCAATAAGGACGCAAATGGTTGTTTTGCCTTTAATTACTTTCTTTTTAGTATTTTCTTTTTAATATTCTTCTCCATTCTTATTTTAAGTTCGGTGGGTATATTTATTTGTATCTCTTAAGTAAAAGAAACTAAGAGACTTTGAAAAAAACACACAACTTTTCACTAATAATAGAGAATAAGATGTTAGTATCTATGTCAATGGTGGTGAGGGAAAGGGTAAACGCTTTCTAGAGTAAATAAATTCAAAGGATTGTATGTCATGTTAATATAAAAAAATTAGAAAGATGTTTTCTTAGATTATAATAGTGTATTGTGTATATACCTTTACCTAATAATGTTTGAGCCTATCCCTCCACTATGTGTATATCCTAAATTGTACAGAGACTAGTATGCTAAAATTTATCATAAGAAAATGGTAAAAGGAGAGAAATGTTTAAAAATGAGATGAAAATCATAAGTACGTGTGTGTGTATATATATATATATATACATATGTATATATGTTTCAATATTTCTTGTTGCATTCTAAAGATGGTCTGTGTACATCTTTCCAGAGATCATGCACCTACAGCATGAAGGAATGAAAGAAAACCTAATAATACAGAGACTGGCCAGGCACAGTGACTCACGCCTGCAATCCCAGCACTTTGGGAGGCTGAGTGGGGTGGATCGTGAGGTCAGGATATCGAGACCATCCTGGCTAACATGGTGAAACCCTGTCTCTACTAAAAATACAAAAAATTATCCAGGCGTGGTGGCAGGTACCTGTAGTCTCAGCTACTTGGGAGGCTGAGTCAAGAGAATGGTGTGAACCAGGGAGGTGGAGCTTGCAGTGAGCCAATATCACGCCACTGCACTCCAGCGTGGGTGACAGAGCGAGACTACATCTCAAAAAAAAAAAAAAAAAAAATTAAAATAAAATAATACAGAGATAATTCTTCATTTACAGTAAACACTAAGAACACACACACACACAGAGCCAGATTAGATTAGTAACAAGGAACTTACATACATGATTAATGTGAGTGCCTTCTGAACCAAAGTTGAAGGAAGCAGATGAGAGCTCTGTGGGCATAGGCTGCTGCTGTGAGCATACAAATAAGTGATTATAGCTACAGTTTCCATGCCTAATGCCAAACAACTGCCTTGAAATTCCTAAGTGAGAGTGTGGTGGGTAATTCAGCACAAGTACTGATCTCTGTTGTCATGAGTGTCCTTAACAGCGGTAAGAAATGGGGACCCATTGGGAAGAGCCGCCTGATGTGGCTTCATGACATGATGGATTTTGAAGAGATGTCTTAGACAGATCTAATGTTAGAACAATAACAGTAGTACCATGGCTGTAGGAGATCCTGAATGCATGACATTCTTTATCACTGAGATAAAGAACATTCTAGATTAAGTCATTTAACGTTCACCTCAGCAAATGGAACAGCAGGGTCAGCAAATCTCATTTTGAATCAACATATGCAAACATTACATTATTTCTTTTCCCCACTGAGAGACTGTTGTAACACACACAGGATGCTGCACACAACAATGTGGGAGCCAGGTTCTGTATTATTCTACTGGTAAACTTCTATTAGCCTGCAGAAGTCAGTGAACACAATTATATTAAAACAATGTGTACCATGGACCCATTGGTTAGAAGCCATATTAAACGCAGTTTCGTGCATGGTTAGTCATCCATAAACATTTCTGTTTATAATAATAATGGTGTCAGAAGTAGGCCTGATGGGGCTGAAATGAGGTTACTAAACAAAAGTATTAAAGGGCACAGTCTGTGCAGTGTGTCACTTGGTCAACTGGAAAGCAGTGACGACTTTTCTTATACTTGCCAGGGTGGAATTCTTCTCAGTGTATTGGTGTGAGGTTCTCTCCGGAGGCATTGCAATCTGTTTATAACTTCTTGGCAACAGCTTTTGGAATAAGGCCAAAGAGATTGTCAAATAATACACAGAGTGGAAATGAGTTGCTTGAATTTTTCAGCCGTCTTCCTTTTCTTAGGGCCAAAGATGTAGTTTTATAAATCTCCTTAATCCGTAACTTCTACCAGAATGAGTCAGAATTATTACATGGAATTTAGCTCTTCTAAATGATGTTCAGTCATTAAATTATGACAGCTGGTATGCAAAAAAAAAAAAAAAAATGTTGACTTATTCCGATTGTTCTGATGCCTAATAGAAAATCTAGTTTTTAAAAAGCGTGTTCATGGGATGGCATTCAAAAACAAGCTTAAGCAATCTTTTTGAGATTGGGAGCCAATCCTTGAGACACCTGGGAATGAACAGTAAGAGGATTGGATATATTGGTTGAATCAGTCCCCTCATTTCACATGTTGTTGTTTTAAGAGATAGGCGGTTTGGCAAACCAGGGTGAGAGATGACCTCTTGAGTTGAAGGCTTATGTTCACTCTTCAGTTCAGAGGTCTGATCTTTGAATGTTTCCCGACAAAGCTCTCCTCATTATGGTCTATATCATTTTATTTTGTCAGATTAGTCACAGCATCAGACAGATGCAAGTAGCTATTGTGCCACACAGGTCAGGAGAACTGCTTTGTAGGAATACTTACAATTGTGGTCTGTTGCAAAATACGTGAATTCATGAGAGAAGACACATCGATAATGTTTTCAATAAGAAGTGTAATTATGTGGCTGCCTTTTGCATGCCTGCCCTCTCTGCTTCTTTTGTTCCTTGACAGAAATTCACAGGACCCGTTTTTTGGCAACACAGTAATACTATTGCTCAGGTATTTGAGTGGAAATTTTGAGGGGTGTGGGGAGAAAGAAAAATTAAACCTGTTTTTTTAAAGAGAAAATGTAAAAATTAATTTAAAAGTGACTCCTTAAATGATAATTATTTCCAAAATTACAACTTTCTAATCTATCCCTAGGTGCTGTAAACTGCAAACCATAATCTTGTCTTCATACTGCAAACAAATCACAGTGGAACTAAGGGGAACTTAATTTACTGGTAAGAGTATTTTCCTTAATCAGTTGTTTTACGCATTTTTGATTGTATTTAATTATTGCAGTACACAGTGCAGGAGTCACACAGAATAAAGATAAGGAGACGTTGCAGAACTTACGTCTTCACTACAGTCTTAGTGTAGATATGGACCAGATATATCATACGGTGAAGGTTTTTTTTGTTTTTTGAGTTCCATTAAATTGCTGGCTTGTTTTTGAAAGAGCAAAACCCTTACATTAAAGTCATTTTTCTTGTTGGCTGACCTGTTAGCATAGTCGAAAGTGGAATATTTATAATATTTATCAAAATGTAATTTTTAATAGAAAAATAGTTTCGTCACTGGGATTTGAGAAGGTTGACTTCTAAGGAGGCTTGAAGTTTCAATGAGAAAACCTGTATTTTCAGGGGGTAAACAGAGCTCATGCTTCATAGTCTGAACGACTTTCAGCTTCAGTCACTGTTCCTTGAATTTGAATCCATTTGAAATCTGACCTGACTCCTTGATTGGAGTTTTTTCAAATTCTTTGTGCAACACTAACCTGAATTATAACTAATTTCAAAGAGTTTGGAACAATGAGAAAAGTCCACGTTGGAGGGAGGGCCAAACACACAGTGATGTAGTTCTAGTTAAGCTATTTAGCTATTTTTATGATCCATGTTATAAACCACAAAACTGGAATAATAGTTGTAACCGCCTACAGGTGCAGCTTAAATTAGATTATTATGATAATGCATATTAGCACTGGGTTTGGTCCATACCATTGTGTTTGGTTCAGTAAGTGCCAATAATTAGTATCACAACTAGTTTTTGAAGACAAAATGATGGGAGGTAAAGCAAAAATGGGTAGTAATTTTTTTCTCAAAGATGAAAGAGTGATTTTCTTACTTTCTCAAGAGCATATTATGTCACCAAGAGCATATGCACTCCAGAAGAATTAAGATGTTACTTGGTGCATGAACAATTTTTTTCTATCCTTTTGTTGCAAATGAGACCTTAATACGAATATAAAATAATGAAGACAATGTGGAAAGAGATAGAGCATCTTGACTTTATGAGTCGTTGTTAGCATACCTGGTTCCTGGTAACCCCCAGTGGCCTTCTAAATGAATGGAGGCTATACCAAGAATCAGTCTATGAGGAAATTGTGTGCTTCGAAAAACATTTGCTCTCTTCTCTCATCCACTGGAGTGGTTTGGTCTCCACCATTTTTAGATCTTCACTTTGGGACTTTCCCCAAGAGGGGTTCTCCACACAGGCTTTCTCACCACAGGGCATCTTCAAGTCTCTTGTAACATTAAAAATGGTTTGAAGTATATTCTAATATCCTTAGAGAAAACTCTTCCCAAAATCTGATTAATCAGTTCCTTTGATGATGATTGTATGGGATACATTTATTCCATTAAAACCCTTTTATGATTTCACTTTATATGAATTTCTAGTTCATAAGAAACATAGGTAAATCTTCTGAGATAGTAATGAACAAAATATAATACCCAGGGTATTAAATTTTAAAAAAGAGATTTTCATACTACCATGAGGAACCGTAATTGTGGTTGTGTCATGATGATGTATTAACAATTGTGTCTCTTGACATCATGAAAATGGATGGTAGCCTGCAAAACACCCTTCTTGCTCATAGCCCTGCATTCTTTCCTGTATTTTATTGAATTATGTTTATTTCTTGTGTTCCTCTTGGTGATTGATGAAATCATTATTTAATTCAACAAAATAAGTTCCCTTATTATCAGTTTTCATTGTGCTAGGGAAATCAGCTATCAGGTTTCAGGAAGGGTTTGTGGAATCACAGTCATAAAACACCCACACCCACACCCACACACGAACAGGCATTTACCTAATCTTCAATTTTCTTTTGAGAATCTCTCGTTTGGAAATTTCCTCCCACAATACCCAGCCTCTCAAGAATTTAAAAACAGTGGAGTAAAATACTCTTCAAGCTCTGATTAGATTACAATATATGAATGATAATTTTGTTTTTATGTGTTTCAACACCCAAATTTATCTGAACTTAGGGCACAATAAGCAGTTTAACTGTTAGAAATCTTATGAGATTGAGTTTGTGCCTATCAGATGAATACAGATTTATATATACATTTCAATTATTGCTCTACCTATGTATAATTTATTCAAAGGTGACGTTTTCCATGCATCTTAACAGAAGGCTTAAATAGTTGAATGGCAGAGACTACATTTTTGCTGCAGAAGATCATGATAAAACATGTGCTGAGACTGCTTGATGGTACTTATCTCTACATACTGCATCTCATACTGATTTATAGATTTGGATGACTTATTTTATGTCAAAGACATAAAGAGAGTAGAGAAGAGAGAATAGTATTTTCATTTAAGTCTTAGTTAAGTTCTATTCTATGAGACGTTATAGCTGCCTTCTCTTGGTGGTCTGTGAAGTTTTTATAAAGATATTGATTATTTTCCAGTGACACACAAATCTACCGTCAGAGACCACTCAAATGCTTAATTACACCAGGGTTTGGCTCCTATACCCTGAGGAGGACACGATTAACCAAATCCTCCTTTTTAAACGTTCTCAGGACAATGAGCTGCACATTCTGCACAAATGCAGTTTGCTTGACTAATTTTACCTCTGCCTCATTCCAGCTCTGTTTACATGCTTCATGCTCAGTTGAAATTAATTATTTACACAATGGTCTCGTAAACATATCTTTGAGGGCAAGTTAAATTTTTATTTGCATCATTACCTGTGAGAACACAACCTGGGGCGTATTAGATGCTTTGTAAGTGTAGAGGTAGGGAGAAAGAGGAAGAAAGAGAGGAAGAGAAGGAGGGAAAGATTTTCCCGATAGATCACTTCTTAGACACATCCTGTGCTGAGAAGTTCTGAGATTGCCTCTCTGGATCGTGTTATCTTGGCAGTCTTGCTAAGAGTTTCCATTAACACTTAAACACGGTTACTGATGAGTCTTAATGTTCCCTTAACTAGCAGATCTCTGATGGCCCCACCTAGCAAGTGGGACCCTGGTCTGTTAAATAAATACGCATAGATTTTCAACATCCCTTCAGATGCATTCAGAGATGATAAAAGATTCCACTGGATGCTAGAATATTGTGCATAAATAATCAAAGTTGTATGCTCCTCAACAATGATGCTAACCCATATCCTTTTTTTTTTCTTTCCCCTGATATGAGGATATGAGTGCATCCGAACTAGTTCCATGCCCTTGTCCCAGAATTAATCATTCGTATCCATATTTGATGTCTATACCTTTTAAATATTTATGGGCTGTTATGTTCCTTTATTGTTGTTCACCCACTCTGGGGACAGTCAGAAGCCTCACATTTCTTCCTTAGCCAAACACCCCATTCCCTTCATCCTCTCTCGGCTGTTCTTTGGATTACCTCCAAATTGCATACATAATTTTGGTATTGAGGTGCCAAAAATACATTTGTTTCAACTGGAGTCTTATTAAAGTTGCTTTTACTCAAATCACGTACAACAAATAAATATAATTTCCAAGGCATGAAAATTCAGTAAGTTTTCCAAAGGGAAGCTGAGGTATACAAATATTTCATTATAATGCTACAGGTAGATTTTAAGTCACTGGGAAAATTACATCTCAAAATCAAAAGATTATAGAATGAGCACTATATGAAGAATTACATTTTAAAGCATAGGCCTGTGATCATTTTGCAGGTTTTTGTTGTTACTGTCAGCCTATTGGTTTTTATTAATAATTTTATTGAGGTATAACTGATACACAAAGGACATATTTAATGTGTACAATTTGATGAGTTTGGACATTTCCAAGGACTCATGAGACTGTCACTGCAATGAAGGTAATACATGTATTTATTACTTCCAAAAGTTTCCTCTGTCCCTCTTTGTTTTTGTTTGTAAGGTTTTAATAGGCTCAAGCTCAGTCTTCATAGCCTTTTTTTAAGTTAATTTTTTTCTTTCTTTGCAAATTTAGAAGGCAGATTCATTTCATCAAAAGAAAACAGTTGCTCAGTTGCTATTGCATTGCAGATAAAAGACTGACCATAATGACCATTAAATTATTAAAGAATAAAAGATACTGAAACTCAGCAAAACTTGGGTGATCTCTTTAATAAGCAGACACTTTTAATCTTATATTGACATTTAAAAGGTCTGTTCAAGTAGCAACATGACAGACTGCACATATAAAACGTCCATGAAAATATGTAGCACAACCAAACAAATAACTTAGGGCAAAATCCAATGAAAGGAGAAAATTGTGTTTCCTCAAGAAAATGCTACTTTTGCCCTAAGGCAATTCTTGTTGGAGAAAAATACCATGTAGAACATTGACACAAATCACAGACATCTCTTCTAAACAGTGGATTTTATTGGACTGCTCACATGTGCAGATATTTAAGGCCTTGGAAAGGAAGCAAACCAGTGAAATATATCACTATTATCACCAACACAACTGCAGAGGGCAAAGAGCAGACACATCTCAGATCCTAGTGATGAAGCAGGGAATTAAAAAGGAAATCAGAGCCTCTGATCAAAGGCTAATTTAGTCTGTCATAATTGATTTGCAGTGGAAGGACGCCTCATGCACAAAGATCAAAGATTAGTGACTTCACATTTACCACAACATCCCCACCCTAAAGGAGGGAAAAAAATTAGAGAGAAGAAAGGGGAAAAAAGAAGAAGAAACATATCAAAGCTCACTAAGAACCCTGTGCAATATAATCTACCTTTCTTAAGGATAGCCTGCATTATTAGAAAAATGAAAATGAATTTTATTATGGCATATTTGAGTTCTACCTTTGAAAGAGTGAGAAACTGGCACTATTGGCTTAAGTAACTTATTTGCAAACAGACATTATTAGGCAGGGCCTTTTGCTGCAGTTGCTTCCCTTGGTTTGTAGCCCTTCCAATACATACATTAAGATTCTCTTCACAACTGCAAACAGCAGGTAAATAATTGTATATTTGAGAGACTGTTGCCTATTGAATTTAAATTGGTCACAGACTTTAGTCCATGCTAACATACTAATTGTTAACTTCCTGTTAACCAGTTTTATCAAGCCTTATGTAATTTTTGTTGTTTCAGTACATATTGTGAGTATAGCTGGCTCCCTAACTGTGTATGAATATTATATGGGGAGGAAAAAGTCCTGTTTCTCTATTCTTTTAGAATCTGTACCTGGGGCCTGTGAATTACACTAACAAAAGACAGACTGATAGGAGAAAAAAACATACTTTTTTTTTGAGACAAGTCTCACTCTGTCACCCAGGTTGGAGTGTAACGGTGCAATCATAGCTCATTGCAGCCTTGATTGCCCAGGCTCAGGTGATTCTCTTGCCTCAGCCTCTTGAGCAGCTGGGACTACAGGCATGCATCACCATACCTGGCTAAGTTTTTATATCCATAGAGATGGGGTCACACTATGTTGCCCAGGCTGGTCTTGAAATCCTGAGCGCAAGCAATTCTCCTGCCTCAGCCTCCCAAATTGCTAGGATTACAAGCCACAAATTTTATTTGATGTTAGTAATTTAATTTTTACATGCAGAGAGGATATCACAGTAAATAAGTGAAAACTCAGAAAAGCAATTAGACCAGGTTTGTATACCATTTTAACTAAGGGTGATAAATTGTGTAGAAGTGACAAGACAAATGAAAAGAGATTTAGGCTTCTAGGAGCAGTTAATTGTGGGAAGTTAGGTATATGGGCAAAACTAGTGGAAGATTAGGGTTATTTTTAGTAAGATTTGTCTGTGTAGATCTGTCTCAGTACTGAGTTTCTATCTCCAGTGATAGTGGTTGTCCTCCTGGTACAGCAGTGGGAAGGGGGAAGACCCTCACAGAAGGAAATGCATGTCCTCCTTTTAGGCATAT